>NC_092312.1:47785298-48088328 GCF_036785885.1 Coffea arabica | reverse complement strand
CTCTCTTTAATGCTAGGTTATCCTTTTGCCTCTCCACTCTCATCCATATAACAACCTCTAATTATCTTTTAACACCTGCTAAATTAATCCAGGTATACGAAACTTAACCTAACTGGCCGAATTTTACCGAACTTTCTGCACTAGCGGGTCCCACAACCGGTATATACTCTTAAAACTTCATGAACTAATTTATACTAGAAAAATTATTTTAAAAACCCTATTGGCTCATACCAAATATCTGGAACATTTTTCTAATAAAGAAAAGGTATAAAAGGTGTGCAATTAAATAAAATAAAGCCTAGAAAATCGGAAAATTTACGGGTCCTCACAAGCTTGATGTCTGGAAAAGGAAAGAAGTTACAACCAAGGTTTGTAGGGCCTTACAAGATTATCCAACGTGTGGAGAGTGTAGCCTATAAGTTGGAATTACCGCCGAGTTTATCTCGAATCCATAATGTGTTGAGATTGATGAGACTTTGACCTATGAGGAGAAACCGGTTAAGCTTCTGGATAGGAAGGTAAAGGAATTGAGGAATAAACAGATACCATTAGTAAAAGTACTTTGGAAGAACTATAGGTTGGAGGAAGCAACTTGGGAGGTTGAAGAATCAATTCGAGAAAAGTATGAAGGCCTGTTCACCAATCAAGGTAAATTTCCAGGACGAAATTTTCTTAAGGGGGAGAGGATGTGAGGACTCGTAAAAAAAATTATTATTTTTCGACTCCTATTTTTGCTCATTTAATTATTTATTCGAATATTTGCTTCAATTATTATTTTCTGACCTTATTAGACTTAAATACATGGAGTTATGATTTCATTATATTTTTAAGGTGACTCGTTTCGAAAATTAATTTTTTTTGAAGCTCAATTAATGTAAATAATGAAAACGTGTCTGAAAACTTTAGCCAATTGGGAGTACAATAAGTTCGAAAACTTGGAGACATGTGCAATGGTCCTAAAATAGGTAATTTTAGGTTTAAGTACTCAAGTGATAGTTAGTGGTACGATCGTTACAAGAATTTCTTGAAAGTTTCACTTTATCGCGCCTAAATTGGAAATACGCGTTTTCACGCGCGCGATTAATTGAGAGACTTTAGACCATTATTTTGGGACAATTAAGAGTAAATAATATTTATATGAATATAAGTGCATTAGAGGTGTAGTGCACTAGTGAAATAAACTCGAAAGGAATCGAGCCCAAAATGCGCGCATACACGCGCGAGAGAGAGTTAACTTTCGGCGAATTGTGGCCACACATTTAAGCTTACTTTAGAAGATTTATTTCAACATATCACACGCCTCTTTCCCTCTCATTTGGCTGAACCATCAGCTGCAACAAAACAACTCCAAGTTTTGCAAATTTCATCTCCAAATCTTGCTCAAACCTTCACCAAATTCAACCAAAATTTAACTACACTTAGCTCAACACTTGGGAAGTTCATCTAGCTACAAAAACAAGGAGCTTTCCATGGTTTTCTTGGAACTTCTAAGGACCAAAAATTCTACCTAGTTCATCAACCAAAGTAGGTAATGATCCAACACTCTAATCTTGGTTTATGGAGGTTGTTTAACACCTTTAAGCTCTTGTATTCATATGGGTGGTTGTTATTGTTGGAAATTTGGAAGGTGGGCTCTCTGAACTCCCACCCTTTGTCTTGATGGCTGATGTGGTGATTGATGATGAATTTAATGTTGGTTTAGTGCTCAAAATGGTAGATTAATGGTGTATTAGTGGTATGAACTTCAAGAAATGCATGGGGTGAAAAGTTTCCGATTCTGCCCCTGCTTTGAACGTACCTATTTCTGCGGAATTTTGGGGTTGTAATGACTTATATATGATGTTTACATGTTGTATAGATGGTGTATAAAATTTCATTGAAAAATATTGAGGTTTGGTGGGTCAAATGAATTGATTTCACAAAGCTAGTAAATCTGGAACTGTTCCCGTAATGCTCTGACCAGCTTTCGTGTTTCGGCCATAACTCTGTGCTCCGATATCAAAATTGAGTGGCGTTAGTGGCATTTGAAACTAGACATTCCCATCTTTCCGACGGTATAAAATGCACGTTCTGGTTCCATGTATGTGAGCCGAACCAACCATTTAAAGTCGGCTGTCCTGTTTCTCTATTTTCCTGGAACGAAATGCTGAGGATGCAACTTGTGGCTCAAATTCGAGCTAGTTTTGTGCCGAATTTCAAAATGATTTCTTCTGTGAAATTATATCTCTATGAATGTGTTTTCCAACACCATAAACCATGTCCAATTTGAGTGATTTGTGATCAAAATACGGAACCTGCCCGGCTCTTGAAAACCCTAACTTTTGGACAGATTTGATGCAAGGCTTGGTGTAGACTTGCTAATTGAATTTTGTTTGGTGATAAACACTTACCAAATGTACCATGAATGTTCCTTAGGCTTTGCCTACACCAATGAACCATGTTTGAGGAATTTTCCCTTGACCAAATGTTTGGAATGGAAAACAAAAGGGCTCAAGGCAGTTTTGTCTTTGGATTTTCGAAACTTTGGTTGTTTGGTTGACTACCTTCCCGAAGGTATTTTTCCATGAAATTTGATAGAGGGATACTCTTTATATAGGAGTATTATACTACCAAATTTTGTAGTAATCCAAGTTCATTTCGATACCTAACTAAAGTCCCAAAGTTGGAAGCTCAAATCTGGAAATTTATTCACCAATTTTGAATTTTTCCCAAACTTCGAGCTACCGTATCTCGGTGTTCGAAACTCCGATTCTTGATCCGCTTTTTCTGTTATAAACCTTACTTTAAAATCTAATTGAGTTACAAATTTTAGAGGCTAGCTCACAACGTGTGAATTTTGCCGAATTTCCAAAGTTAGCGAAAAACCAACCCCAACACAACCTTAAGTACTCTGAAACAGTAACTTTGACCCCATTTTTGAATATTTTCCATTTAGAATCATGGAAAAGTGTCTTCTAAGAACTTTTAGTACTTTCAAAGAGGTTTCCAACAGTACCAAGGTTTCTAATTTTTGACATGTAGAATGTGAGATACGATTTTTCAAAATATCGTATCAAAACTGAAAATTTTCCGAATTTCAAAGGAAGGGAGTTTTCAAGCACTCCTTATTCCTTCGATAGTATTTGAACGTTTTATACTTGATTTCCTAAAATGAATACTCGATCGCTCTTGTACTTTAAGAAACTCTAGTTGAACCTCGATTTACGAGTAATTGAGATTCGTTTTCATGAAATTTCCTTAGATTGTATTAACATACAATCTTCCTTGATAATTGAGGCACGTGAATGATAATACATTATTATTTGCTCAGGCGCACACGAGAACCTTCAAGAGGATCCTACAGTGAACACTTGAACTTTCAGAAAATATTTCTTCTTGATTTGCTCGGTGAGTGTCAAGTGTATGACTACTTGAACTCTATGGACTTGATTCATGCTTGGCTTACCTGATTACATGCTTAGCCTACTTGGTTTTGAAAAATGGAGTCGAGTGTGTACTTTATCGCACTCATTCTCATTTGAAACAAATGACTCATGCTTAACATGGTTTGCCTAGTTTACATGGCCTGAAATACATGTTTAAACCTGTCAAATGCTTGAATACATGACATGGTATGCTATGGCTGCATACGTCGTTGGAGTGAATCTCCTCGACACTTACATGATACATGGGGGACGCCCAAACTCATAGGCCGACCTTGGAACTCGAGCCGGCATGGGCTTGGTCGGGAATCTCGGTGAGCCATGAGATTCACATGATAAACATGATCTATTGAGAGATCTTGCTTGGCATACTCGTGGAGTATCGCCTTATAAATGTTGTGTGGGCCCGAAGCGGTGTAGGGTGGACGGATGAGAAGTAAGTGGTGATCTACGGTTTGAAATATCAACCCGGTTGACGGAGAGTCATCGCGGGAAGATATACGAATGAACTGGCAAAGCAAGTGGAACTTAGCTCCTGAGAGCTACCATATCCTTGAATTGTTTCTGTTTACATTTTGTTGGCATTATTAATTACTTGCAAGTTATCACTTGAACTGTTACTTGGGCTTGTTACCTGAACTATGTGCCTGCATGTGTGTTCTTGGCCTCACGAGCGTTTTACTCACCCTGTAGATTTGTTTTCCTTAACAGGTTTGAACTTGGAGGTGTACTGGAGAAACCCTCCTGATGTACTTTTGTTTAGAATTTCCATTATATTTTGGCTATACCTTTGTTTGGGTTGTATTTTTGGAATTGAAATGTAACTTTTGGGGCGTGATGTATATTTGGGATTCATGATGTACTTTGAACACCCGACGTGCGGGTTGGATAATGGATGTGTGGCGACCCCACATCCCCCTAAGGCGTACCAGAGAGTTCGGCGGACCGCCTGCCCAACTCTCGCCAGGACTCACTCACTCGAATCACGTGCACACAACCATGAACCCTAGATAACATTCACAATTCAAGCTTATAATTTACATTGATCGGAATCAGGGTACAAAGTCTCAATATACTTAAACCGGTTCAAAACGTATACAATCCAAATACAAAACATTCTATTTGAGGAATAGCGCGAGTACAAGTCAAAAGTCGAAAGTTAAAACAACTAGACTACGCTAGTCTTTACATGTCTCATGTCTTGCTCGTATCCCCTGTAAGGAAAACAAATAGCGTGGTATGAGCTAAAAGCCCAGTGAGGTTCCAAATAGCAAATTGACCATTATTTATAAGTACAAGTTTTCGATATAGCAAAGTAACGAGCATGAAGAGTTCGTAAACGTGAGCAATAACACGTCAAATAGAAATCTCAAAATGAGCGAGTGTAAAAGTTTTTCAAAATCAACAATAATCCAATAAGCAATAATCATTCCAAAGCATAAGGATACGGATGGCTCTCAGGAGCCAACTTCCCATTTCATCATCAGGAGCTTGATCACGTAATAGTTGACACTCCGTCAACTTTCAAGTAAAGGAACCAATCCAGTAGAGCACCACTTACACGAATCTCCGTCCACCATTCATACCCCCCTACTGGGCCCAAAATCCTCAATAAACACGGGTGGTAATACTCGAGTATACCGGATTGCCGAGGAGACAACACTCCACTCGACCTTACTAGTGACCCAGGGTTTGTTATCTAATCGACCAGGCCCTTGCCCGCTCGACTCGATTAACTAGCCACAGGGTTTCAGAAATTCCAGGAAGTGCGCGTATCATAAACAAGTATGTCAAGTCAATTGCAACAATAAACAAGTACATATCATGTAAGGGCAAGTGCGATAAAGTACACTCTTGCCCTAACAATTCACGCATGTAGCATGTAATCATATTGGTCACGTATCAAGTACAAGTATCAAGCTCAATTCAGTATTTGAAAGCACTCACCAAAAGATATAGTGCCTTTACTGGTCACTTTCAGGTTATACTCCGGGTTCGGAGTCCAAATCTGCGATAAAACTCAGTTTGAGAACTTTGAAACATGACCAGAATTCGAAACTTATACGTTTCGTTCAATAAGAATCAATAAATGGAAATTCACTTGGAGAGTACTCGTGAAATACTTGCTCACTTTTTCAATGATAAAACTTTGTAACATTTATACTTGAAATTGTCATGCGAGTCGAAAGTACAAGGAAAACGTACTTCGAGCCATCATTATTTCATTTCTCAAGGGAACAAGTTCGGCCAAGTCCTAACATATAACCCTCGATAAACAAGTAGCAAAGGTCCTCGATAGTTCAAGTGATAATCACTTCTAACCGTTACTCAAGTTGCAAGTATAGTTTTCTAGTCCTCGAGCGTAAATTCGGGCAGCATGCCCTTTGTGTTTACCTAATTTTTCAGCCATTTAGGCTTCATTATTTTCCTCAGCCAAATCCCAAAGTCACACATATCAGCAATTCAAGTCAAAAGCCATTCCATAGGCTCACAACATCATAGGAATAAGAATCACAATAATAACAAGTGCAGAAATACACTCTAGCAAAAGACAGATTTGACGTGTGGATGCAGAAATAACATATCCGAGGCTACGTTTATCGGATTGAGGTGTAACCTATGCCATTTCGAAGCTAAGACACAGGGTTACAATGTTCATGAAGGTTACTTAGTCCAGTTCCTAATGTAACTTAGTCAAATCCTCAAATTACAGAACCGAAATTCAACTCATCGGCTATTTAACCGCATTACACTGTAATGGTCATATCTCAGAGTACAAAAGCCCGATTCAGGTGTTCTTAGAGGCATTTGAAAGCTAAGTCAGAATACTACAACTTTCATGTTTTGGCAAAAAGCTAAATCAGTACAGATCCTAGTGAAAAAAACATGATAAACTGGACAAACTAATGAAACGGACTGCTGGGGAAAAACTTAAAACAGTAAGGGTATTTTGGACTTTTCACTAGATACGTTGCTCTGATTGAGCTGAAATTTTGTAGGCACCTATGAAATACCATTCTCTACAACTTTCATGTTTTGAGATAAGGCCAATTCGGCCTCTAACATAGGGCTACAAAACCGGACAGAAAATTGGGGAAAATTTTCCAGATTCTGGAATTTTTTGTTTCTAATGGAACTTTCTCAAATTTCTTGTCCTAATTACTACCAAAGCCCCTTTTTATAACCTTATTTACAGCATGTATGCATCATCATACACCAAGTTGGGCAGCAAGTCCTCAAACCCTAGTTCATATAATCAAAAGGGGAAAACCTCCAAAACATGATAGCATCCATGATTCCACCACAAATTTGAGTTACCAAGCTAATTTACACAAGATTAAAGGTAAGAATCAGGAAAATCAGCATCCTCACCTCAAAAATCAGGCTTGAATGAGTGAACCTTCACCCCCTTTGAAATTTCTTAGTTCCTCAAGCTTCCCAACTCACACTAAGCACTTTAATCGGTTTAGATTTGGATTTCTAACTTGGGTTGAAGCAAATCAAGAAGGAAATTTGTTGCTCTTGCTCTTCTTTTCTCTCTCCCTTGTCTCGGCTCTTAGCAAGAAAAAATGAGGAAGACTTAGCTAAGTTTGGAAGATAAGAAGGTAAGAGGATTAAGTTTAGTTTAAGTCACAAATTGGCCAACACTTGGCACTACCACATCCACACAAATTGTTTTCTTCTTTCCTTGCATTTTTAGTCAATATTTTCGGTCAACAATAGCTGGTAGTGAGAGGATATTTTGCTCAAATATCAATGAGCTTGTAGGGTATGAAAGTGGTGGTCAAGTGGTGCGTTCAATCGGTAATGCGCGGGACCCGTCGGTTCGCGCCGTTTTTCTTAAAAACTCACGTACTAGGGTTTTTACTTCCTATTCTCTAACCTTATATCATCGCTTCTAATCACATATTATTTCTCACTTGAAAATCATTTCCAATCACCAAATTTGATCTTTGGTCCGTACCGAAAATTCATCCGGCGAAAAATCGCAAAAACCCTAATTTTGCTCAAATCTTGAAACCGAAGTGTAAAACCCTATTTCCAGGTTCATCTACACTTATTGTTGAACAATTGGGTAGTAGGGCCTTAATAAATAATAATTTTTCAAATAAAAGGCATTTTTGAGGAAAAATGTAGGAAATTTGCGGGTCCTCACACCCTCTCCCCCTTAAAAGAATTTCGACCTCGAAATTCATACATGCACTTTGAAATGACGTAGGGTATTTTCCTTATATATTCGTTTCCAGCTGTTAGGTCTCATTATAGCCAAACTTAGTTAAACAATAAAAATTACGAATCGTACCTTCTACTATCTCTGTTGGTTCAGGTACTGCCTGTTGGTTCAAGGCATACGCTCTAGCTGGCACTCTTGGCTTAGTTCCTCCTACACTTGCTTGTTCAGGGTTTAGGCGTGATCTACGAGGACAGGTTGCAAGCTGGTGTTCGGTGCTACCACACCATAAACATTTTCCTGCCTTTCGCCAACAATCACTCTCCACGTGATTCGCCTTCCCACAGTACCCGCAAGGTACTTGAGGGGTTGAGGTCTGACCTCCTTGTGAGGCACCTCTTGCTTGGCCCCAGCCACGCGAAGCTCCTCTTGGAGTACTTTCCTTAGCCGTCCTTGAAATTTTCTCACTACCATCTTCTCGACCTATCTTAGAAGGTGGCATATCTAAATCACTTTGTCCTTGCCTTTGACTTCCACCAGGCGCACCTCTCCTTTTTGCATGAAAAGCTCTCACTTGTGCCCTAGCAGTCTCTATCCTTAGGGCCTTCTCTAGAACCTCCGTGAATGTATTAATTTGGACTGCCGCTAAAGCTTCTTGTAACTCCACATTCAGCCCTTGCACAAACCTCCGTACTTTTCTTTGCTCCGTGGCTATCAGTTCGGGAGCAAATTTAGACAACTTTGTAAACTGAGTCTCATACTCAGTTACACTCAACATTCCCTGACGGAGTTTAATGAAATCGTCCTCTCGCTTCTCTTGGACGATAGAAGGAAGATATTTCTCGTTGAATCCCGTACAAAGTTTAGCCAAGTCCATGCAGTTCTCTCTCTCTCCCACTTGGCCCTCACTACATTCCACCAGGCCCTAGCTGGCCCCTCAAACTGAAATACAGCGCATTGGACTTGTGTCTCCTCCGTATAGTCTAGGGCAGCAAAAATATTTATCATGGCCTCCAGCCAATTCTCAGCCTCATACGGGTCTGGCCCTCCTAAAAACTTGGCTGGAGAGAACTTCTGGAATCTCTCCAAGGCCCTATCTTGTCCATTACCAGGGTTCCTAGGTTGATTTACAGGGGCTTGACCCTGTTGTTCCACTAAACGGGCCAGAATATTGGTCATTTGCTGGATGGCAGTTGCCACTTGATCTCCCCCTGTAGCTTGGGGTTCAGGTTGTGGCTCAACCGTTGCCTCTCTTTCCTCTCTCGGTTCTCGTACCGGTTCCTGGGCTTGTTTACCCCCACGGCTACGACTAGGACCGCGTCCTCGATTAGTTCCCCTAGCTTGACTTCTTCTACCCTCCATGGTTCGTAACGAATCAACTATAACAATATAACCAACTAATCAATAATAGAATATAGCCACTAAGTAACTATATAAATATCAACAGCACAAAATAGAATAATGCAAATCATAAACCCCTCTAAATCATAAAACAAGGCAATACAACACATTCAATCAAAACAAGTCACATAACTTATAAAGCATTAACCCTAGGTATCGCTCAGGCACTAAACTTAATCAAGGCTGGAAACACATGAATAAGAAGGATCCCAAATCCCATGAATATCTTCATTATATTTCAAGTCCATACTATTCGCATTCCCCGTGCCTTTGCTTTCGCAATCCAAACTTATCTCAATATTACGCGATATCTCAACTGATCGTAAAGGTGTTACTCCTTGGTATTCGGGGACAAGAATCCAAAAACATGATAATTCACCACTCAAGCTGGCCAGGTTCAAGAGCAAATCACCCGTATTAGAGATTCCTACCCAACATACATATCTAAGGTCCCCAACAATAAACAATTGTTTCACACTTAACAAACCAATCCCCACAGTCCGAGAACCCTCTCCCGGCACGAGCTCAATAGGAGCTCTGATACCATCTGTGACGACCCCACCTCCCCTTAAAGCGTACCAGAGGGTTCGGCGGACCGCCTGCCCAGCTCTCGTCAGGACTCACTCACTCGAATCACGTGCACACAACCATGAACCCTAGATAACATTCACAATTCAAGCTTATAATTTACATTGATCGGAATCAGGGTACAAAGTCTCGATATACTTAAACTGGTTCAAAACGTATACAATCCAAATACAAAACATTCTATTCGAGGAATAGCGCGAGTACAAGTCAAAAGTCGAAAGTTAAAACAACTAGACTACGCTAGTCTTTACATGTCTCATGTCTTGCTCGTATCCCTTGTAAGGAAAACAAATAGCGTGGTATGAGCTAAAAGCCCAGTGAGGTTCCAAATAGCAAATTGACCATTATTTATAAGTACAAGTTCTCGATATAGCAAAGTAACGAGCATGAAGAGTTCGTAAACGTGAGCAATAACACGTCAAATAGAAATCTCAAAATGAGCGAGTGTAAAAGTTTTTCAAAATCAACAATAATCCAATAAGCAATAATCATTCCAAAGCATAAGGATACGGATGGCTCTCAGGAGCCAACTTCCCATTTCATCATCAGGAGCTTGATCACGTAATAGTTGACACTCCGTCAACTTTCAAGTAAAGGAACCAATCCAGTAGAGCACCACTTACACGAATCTCCGTCCACCATTCATACCCCCCTACTGGGCCCAAAATCCTCAATAAACACGGGTGGTAATACTCGAGTATACCGGATTGCCGAGGAGACAACACTCCACTCGACCTTACTAGTGACCCAGGGTTTGTTATCTAATCGACCAGGCCCTTGCCCGCTCGACTCGATTAACTAGCCACAGGGTTTCTGGAATTCCAGGAAGTGCGCGCATCATAAACAAGTATGTCAAGTCAATTGCAACAATAAACAAGTACATATCATGTAAGGGCAAGTGCGATAAAGTACACTCTTGCCCTAACAATTCACGCATGTAGCATGTAATCATATTGGTCACGTATCAAGTACAAGTATCAAGCTCAATTCAGTATTTGAAAGCACTCACCAAAAGATATAGTGCCTTTACTGGTCACTTTCAGGTTATACTCCGGGTTCGGAGTCCAAATCTGCGATAAAACTCAGTTTGAGAACTTTGAAACATGACTAGAATTCGAAACTTATACGTTTCGTTCAATAAGAATCAATAAATGGAAATTCACTTGGAGAGTACTCGTGAAATACTTGCTCACTTTTTCAATGATAAAACTTTGTAACATTTATACTTGAAATTGTCATGCGAGTCGAAAGTACAAGGAAAACGTACTTCGAGCCATCATTATTTCATTTCTCAAGGGAACAAGTTCGGCCAAGTCCTAACATATAACCCTCGATAAACAAGTAGCAAAGGTCCTCGATAGTTCAAGTGATAATCACTTCTAACCGTTACTCAAGTTGCAAGTATAGTTTTCTAGTCCTCGAGCGTAAATTCGGGCAGCATGCCCTTTGTGTTTACCTAATTTTTCAGCCATTTAGGCTTCATTATTTTCCTCAGCCAAATCCCAAAGTCACACATATCAGCAATTCAAGTCAAAAGCCATTCCATAGGCTCACAACATCATAGGAATAAGAATCACAATAATAACAAGTGCAGAAATACACTCTAGCAAAAGACAGATTTGACGTGTGGATGCGGAAATAACATATCCGAGGCTACGTTTATCGGATTGAGGCATAACCTATGCCGTTTCGAAGCTAAGACATAGGGTTACAATGTTCATGAAGGTTACTTAGTCCAGTTCCTAATGTAACTTAGTCAAATCCTCAAATTACAGAACTGAAATTCAACTCATCGGCTATTTAACCGCATTACACTGTAATGGTCATATCTCAGAGTACAAAAGTCCGATTCAGGTGTTCTTAGAGGCATTTGAAATCTAAGTCAGAATACTACAACTTTGATGTTTTGGCAAAAAGCTAAATCAGTATAGATCCTAGTGAAAAAAACATGATAAACTGGACAAACTAATGAAACGGACTGCTGGGGAAAAACTTAAAATAGTAAGGGTATTTTGGACTTTTCACTAGCTACGTTGCTCTGATTGAGCTGAAATTTTGTAGGCACCTATGAAATACCATTCTATACAACTTTCATGTTTTGAGATAAGGCCAATTTGGCCTCTAACATAGGGCTACAAAACCGGACAGAAAATTGGGGAAAAATTTCCAGATTCTGGAATTTTTTGTTTCTAATGGAACTTTCTCAAATTTCTTGTCCTAATTACTACCAAAGCCCCTTTTTATAACCTTATTTACAGCATGTATGCATCATCATACACCAAGTTGGGCAGCAAGTCCTCAAACCCTAGTTCATATAATCAAAAGGGGAAAACCTCCAAAACATGATAGCATCCATGATTCCACCACAAATTTGAGTTACCAAGCTAATTTACACAAGATTAAAGGTAAGAATCAGGAAAATCAGCATCCTCACCTCAAAAACCAGGCTTGAATGAGTGAACCTTCACCCCCTTTGAAATTTCTTAGTTCCTCAAGCTTCCCAACTCACACTAAGCACTTTAATCGGTTTAGATTTGGATTTCTAACTTGGGTTGAAGCAAATCAAGAAGGAAATTTGTTGCTCTTGCTCTTCTTTTCTCTCTCCCTTGTCTCGGCTCTTAGCAAGAAAAAATGAGGAAGACTTAGCTAAGTTTGGAAGATAAGAAGGTAAGAGGATTAAGTTTAGTTTAAGTCACAAATTGGCCAACACTTGGCACTACCACATCCACACAAATTGTTTTCTTCTTTCCTTGCATTTTTAGTCAATATTTTCGGTCAACAATAGCTGGTAGTGAGAGGATATTTTGCTCAAATATCAATGAGCTTGTAGGGTATGAAAGTGGTGGTCAAGTGGTGCGTTCAATCGGTAATGCGCGGGACCCGTCGGTTCGCGCCGTTTTTCTTAAAAACTCACGTACTAGGGTTTTTACTTCCTATTCTCTAACCTTATATCATCGCTTCTAATCACATATTATTTCTCACTTGAAAATCACTTCTAATCACCAAATTTGATCTTTGATCCGTACCGAAAATTCATCCGGCGAAAAATCGCGAAAACCCTAATTTTGCTCAAATCTTGAAACCGAAGTGTAAAACCCTATTTCCAGGTTCATCTGCACTTATTGTTGAACAATTGGGTAGTAGGGCCTTAATAAATAATAATTTTTCAAATAAAAGGCATTTTTGAGGAAAAATGTAGGAAATTTGCGGGTCCTCACAGGATGACTATTGTTAAGCTTGAACGCTTCCGAGAAGATGAGGGAGGAACTCCAAGGACTTGGTCATGAGATACAAGGCCAAGAAATTGTTCCCAAGGTCATTGAGGGGCTTCAGCATGAAGGAATGAAAGTCATCCATGTAGTGCACGCCAAAGAGAACCATGTGTGACCCTTCTCTAGTCACATTTGCTGTTTTAGTTAAGTCATTGTAATAAGGGCTTAATGGTCCATAGCCTTGCTTTATTTACCTAAGCGATGATCTCATAAGGTTATTTACCTAAGCAATGACCTAATAAGGTTGTTTACCTAAGGGATGACCTCATAAGGTTTGGTCAAGCCCACAATTCTTAGTCTTATGGAAATAGTCAAGCCTACAATTGTTAGTCTTAGTCAAGACCACAACTCTAGACTAGTTCCACATTTAGTTGTTCATCTCAATGTAAGGCTATAAATAGCCCACACTTCCAATGGTTTATGCATTCAATCAATAAATCAGATTTTGAGAGTTTTCTTGGTTTCTCCAAGGCTTCTTGCATACCTTAGAATTTCTCTAGGTGTTCGTGACTTATCAATCTAGAATCGCACTAGGTTGTGGCGTCTTCTACCATTATACCAAGGTTCGTTAACCACGTGATTAACGGGTTGAGGTCATCCGCTTCAAACTTGGTGTCCTCTTGTCGATCCTGAAGCTAATCTTTTACGGGTTTCGTCACAAGGTTGGCGACGTTCGTATCAGTTGGTAATCAGAGCTAATTAAGAGGTATCACGTTATATCCTTTTTTTTATTTGCTTTTCGAGTCAAGTTGTCGAAAATTCTGTTTTCGTGTTCTAAGTTGCTATCCGCAATTTCCAGATTTGTTACTTCGTGTTCTTGCGTTATTTTTCCAGATTTGTTACGACATAAACTTGTGTCTAGTTGTTGTTAATTGCTGTGGTTAGCCTGGTTTGGTCCAGCCTTTTTTTTTTGTGTCTTATTCTTGATTCTTTGTTTGAGTCTTGTTTCTATCCTGTTATATCCATTCAATTCCAGTCTTTTGTTCTATTTGATCATTCGAGGTTACTGTTCATCCGAAAAAAATCAGTTTGTAGCAAGGGTTTTAGAGTCCTATCTAGTTATTACCTTGTGTTCTTGTTTACATACAAAAAAAAAATAGCTGGCTAACCTTACAAAAATTCCTGGAAATCTGTCTTGATCAAAACTTGGGTTTTTTTTGAAGTTCCTGATTGTTTAAAACCACAATCTTGAAGTTCTTGGAACTTTAGTTGGGATTCTTGAAGCCAACCAAAATCTGTCTTGATCAAATCGTGAAATCTTGGATTGTTTAGGGAGGAAATCATCTTCAATTTTGTGTTTCTTGAATTCTGGGAATTAACATCTTGAATTCTTGAAAGAATCTTGAAGTTTCTGGGTTTTGGGAACCAAATCTTGGTAAACAACAAGGCTGCAAATTTTCAGCTGCCAAAATCCTTGTCTTCACCACAACAATCTTCTTTCTTGACTAAGAACATTTTAGCCACGAAATTTGGCTCTTCTTGGCTGATTAGAAAACAAAAACAAAGGAAGAAGAAGAATATTCAGCCTATTCAAGTCAAATTTCCCAACCTATTCAAGTCAAATTTTCCAACCTGTTCAAGTCAAATTTTCCACCCTTGTTCCCAAAAACAACCAAATCAGTTCCAATCTTGAACTTGACCTTAGAATTTATGGGAACCAGCAAATAGGAAGACTAATCCTTGTTTCCAAAGGATTAAAGAAGAAAAGTCAGCCTTGGGTTTCCAAAACAGTCCTACCACAACACAAATTCATCTTCCATTCGGATTCCATCTTTGCAACCATTGGGGAATTTCTGTCCAATCATTAATTCTGGAAATTTTCGTGCATCATTAGGTTAGTTTTAAGTGTCATTCTGAATCCTCTAAGTGTCCATTTATCTACCAAAACACTGCCCAGAAATGCAGCAACCAGCAGCTCAAAATTCCAGTTTTGGGTAGAGTTTTTGTCTAGGATCCTTAAAATTCAACTTTGAGTCATTCATTGAGTCGTGGTCAGTCCCTTCATCTTTTGTTCTTTTTTTCGTTCAAAGTGCTACAATCTTGTGACCCTGGTTGGTAAGTCGATCCACACTAGAAGGAGTTCTAACTTCTTCGAGGAGTTGACCGAGGAGCCTTGAAAATACCTTGGTGAGTTCTTAGAGTGTTCAAACACGAGAGCGAGAGTAAACACGTGAGGAAGTGTGCGAGATAAACTTTGCTTCTTTCCATTATTATTTTTTTTTACCCTACCATGGCTAACGAGGGGGGAGCAAGCTCCCAAGCTTTTGATCTTAAACTTTTCACAGAAGCAATCAAAGGCGAATTGGGACGCATGATGGACCAAAAACTTGAACTGATGCACCAACGCATTGACAGCTTAGAGTTGTCTCATGGAAGCTCCAAAGGCAGCCGTGGAAAGGCTTATGCACATGAGTCTAGCGACTCTAACTCAGACAACAACTATGAGCATAAGCAAAGTAGGTCCAAGCGTGATGCTAGGCCTTCAAATGACCACATTCCGGGCATAAAGATGAAAATTCCGCCTTTCCAAGGACGATCAGACCCTGATGCCTACTTAGAGTGGGAGAAGCGGATTGAACTTGTTTTCGATTGCAATACTTACTCGGAGGAGCAAAAGGTCAAGTTGGCCGTGGTCGAATTCACCGACTACGCCGTTGTGTGGTGGGATCAACTCTCCACTAGTCGAAGGAGGAGTCGTGAACCTACCATACAAACTTGGACGGAGCTAAGACGACTAATGAGGAAGCGTTTCGTACCAAGTCACTACTACCGTGACTTGTACCAAAAGCTTCAAACCCTCAACCAAGGAGTACGAAGTGTCGAGGACTATCACAAAGAAATGGAAATACTCATGCTACGGGCAGACATCATGGAGGATCGAGAAGCAACAATGGCACGCTTCTTGAACGGACTAAGGCCCGAAATCGCTGACCAAGTAGAGTTACACCACTATGTGGAACTTGGGGATTTGGTGGAAAAGGCCATCAAGATTGAAAGGAGGATTAAGAGGAGGGGTTCGACTCGGAGTTACTCCAACTTTTCACCCTCTTATCTCCGAACTACACCGCCAAAGAAAGAGGATAAAGGGCCGAGTAATTCCATCCCTTCAAGACCAAGGCCGGATATGACTAAGTGGGAGTCTAAGGCAACACCAAAGACTGCCATTGAGTCGAGCATGGGGCGAAATCGAGATACTAGATGCTTCAAATGCCAAGGCCGAGGGCATATTGCTAGCCAATGCCCGAACCAACGCACTATGATCATCTTACCCAATGGTGAGTTTTTCACCGATGATGAAGATGAGAAGGAGGAGTTGCCATCCCTTGAGGAAGAAGAGGAAGCATTACCCGTCGATGAACGAGTTGGACTCGTTGTCAGACGAGCCTTAGCAACCCAAGTGAAAGCTGCCGACCATGTACAAAGGGAGAACATTTTCTACACCCGTTGCTATATCAAAGGCAAGGTATGTAGTTTGATCATAGATGGAGGTAGTTGTGCTAACGTCGCTAGTGCCTTGATGGTGGAGAAACTAGCACTACCCACTCTACGACATCCAACACCTTATCGTTTGCAATGGTTGAACGATAGTGGGGATGTTCGTGTGACCAAGCAAGTCCAAGTACCTTTCCGAATTGGAAAGTATGAGGACGTGGTGTTATGCGACGTGGTCCCTATGCAAGCATGTCACATACTATTGGGGAGACCATGGCAATTCGACAAGGGAGTTACATTCGATGGCATTACCAATAAATACTCTTTCAAGCAAGGCGAGAAGAGGATTGTGCTTGTGCCACTCACTCCTATCCAAGTTCGTGAAGATCAAGAAAGCCTGATCAAGGAGAGCGAGCTTGAGAATGAGAAGAAAAAAATAGAAAAAATTGAGAGCTCAACAGGAAATGATAAGGCCGAGAAAATTGAGAGGAAAAAGACATATAGTGAGCCGGCCAAAATTGAAAAGAGAGAGAAAAGGCAAAATCTATTGATAAAAGCCAATGTAGTAAGAAAAGCTTTGAGTGTTAATACACCCATCTTTGTACTTTTGAGCAAAGAGGTGTTGGTTGTTATAAGTGATCTTACTAACACTCTACCATCTAGTATTGTCTCTCTTTTGCAGGATTATGAGGATGTCTTTCCCGATGAGATTTCAAATGGACTACCACCAATAAGGGGAATTGAGCATCAAATTGACTTGGTTCCAGGTGCCCCACTTCCTAACAGACCAGCCTACAAAATGGGTCCAGATGAGACAAAGGAGCTCCAACGCCAAATCGAAGAGCTTCTAACAAAGGGATGGGCACGAGAAAGCTTGAGCCCATGTGCGGTTCCCGTCATCTTGGTGCCTAAAAAGGATGGAAGTTGGCGAATGTGCACTGACTGTAGGGCCGTTAATGCAATAACGGTAAAATATCGTCACCCTATTCCTAGACTTGATGATATGTTAGATGAGCTATATGGTGCTGTGATTTTCACTAAAATTGATCTAAAAAGCGGTTATCATCAAATTAGGATGAAAGAGGGGGATGAATGGAAAACGGCCTTTAAAACCAAATATGGCTTGTACAAGTGGTTAGTTATGCCATTTGGACTAACTAATGCACCTAGTACGTTCATGAGGTTGATGAACCATGTACTTCGTCCATTCCTTGGAAAATTTGTAGTTGTATATTTTGACGATATCCTGATTTATAGTAGGAGCTTAGATGAGCATGTTGAACATGTGAAGCTTGTTCTTGATGTACTTCGAAGGGAAAAGCTCTATGCTAACCTTAAGAAGTGCTCCTTTTGTACTGATCAACTTGTCTTCCTAGGCTTTGTTGTGAGTAAACAGGGAATCAAAATGGACGAGGAGAAGGTTAAAGCAATTCGAGAATGGCCTACTCCAAGCACGGTGGGTGAGGTACGTAGCTTCCATGGTCTTGCTAGTTTTTATAGATGATTTGTTAAAGATTTTAGTACCATTGCTGCACCTCTAACTGCTGTAATTAAGAAAAATGAGCCATTTGTGTGGAGAGATGCTCAAGTATGTGCTTTCCAAATGCTTAAACATCAACTCACACATGCGCCACTACTTGCATTACCATGCTTTGACAAGATGTTTGAAATAGAGTGTGATGCATCTAGGGTGGGTATTGGAGCTGTCCTAATGCAAGAGGGCAAACCAATTGCATACTTTAGTGAAAAACTCAATGGGGCAGCTTTGAACTATTCCACTTATGATAAGGAGTTGTACTCCTTAATCCGTGCTTTAGAAACTTGGCAACATTACTTGAGACCAAGGGAATTTGCCATACACACTGACCATGAGTCGCTTAAGCACATTAAGTCACAACACAAGTTGAATAAGCGTCATGTTAGGTGGATTGCATTTATTGAAACCTTCCCTTATGTGATTAAGTACAAAGTGGGGAAAACTAATGTTGTTGCTGATGCATTATCACGTCGGTACTCTTTGCTCACTCAACTTGATGCAAGGTTGTTAGGATTTGAATTAGTTAAAGAGTTATACACCGATGACCCAGATTTCTCAGGTATTTATGACTCTTGTGGTTCAGCAACTCAAGGTAAATTCTACATCCTTGATGGATTTCTTTTCTACCTCAATCGACTATGTATACCTAACTGCTCTATTCGCTCTTTACTTGTTAGGGAAGCACACGGAGGTGGCTTGATGGGACACTTTGGCGTGGCTAAAACCTTAGCTATCCTTCAAGAGCACTTCCATTGGCCAAGGATGAAACGAGATGTGGAGCGAATGGTGGCTAAATGCATTACTTGCCACAAAGCTAAGTCTAAACTTCAACCCTATGGCCTTTATAGTCCTTTACCTGTACCTAAGGAACCTTGGACCGACATTTCCATGGATTTTGTTTTAGGGTTGCCCAGGTCAAAGAGGGGAAATGATAGCATCTTTGTTATTGTTGACAGATTTTCAAAAATGGCACATTTTATACCATGTCACAAAACAGATGATGCATCTCACATTGCTGATTTGTTTTTCAAATAAATCATTAGATTGCATGGCATGCCTAGGACAATTGTCTCTGATAGGGATGTCAAATTTTTGAGTTATTTTTGGAAAACTTTGTGGGGAAAATTGGGTACCAAATTGCTATTTTCTACTACTAGTCACCCACAAACTGATGGCCAAACTGAGGTTGTCAATCGTACACTATCTACACTCTTGCGTGCCATCATTAGAAAAAACATTAGAACCTGGGAAGAGTGTTTACCCCATGTTGAGTTTGCATACAATCGCACGGTGCATAGTTCTACTCATTTTTCACCATTTGAAATAGTCTATGGTTTTAACCCTTTAACACCACTAGACTTATCACCTTTACCTTCTTCTGAGCACATTAACATGGATGGTGCTAAATGAGCAGATTTTGTCAAGAAATTACACGAGCAGGTACGCCTAAACATTGAGCGAAGGATGGACCAAGCTGCTCAACGGGTTAACAAGGGATGCCAAAGCGTCGTGTTTGAACCTGGTGACTGGGTGTGGTTACATCTACGCAAGGAAAGGTTCCCAGTCCAAAGGCACAATAAATTACTTCCCCGAGGAGATGGGCCGTTCCAAGTCATCAAGTGCATCAATGACAATGCTTACAAACTGGACCTACCAGGTGAGTACAATGTGAGCGTAATGTCTCTGATCTATCTCCTTTTCTTGCAGACGATGAAGCTGATTTGAGGACAAATCCTTTTAAAGAGGAGGGGGATGATACGAACCAAGAGACACCATTGCGAACTATTCGAGTTCCCCTAGGACCCGTAACTCGAGCACGAGCTAAGAAGATGAGGGAGGAACTCCAAGGACTTGTTCATGAGATACAAGGCCAAGAAATTGTTCCCAAGGTCATTGAGGGGCTTGAGCATGAAGGAATGAAAGTCATCCATGTAGTGCACGCCAAAGAGAACCATGTGTGACCTTTCTCTAGTCACATTTGCTGTTTTAGTTAAGTCATTGTAATAAGGGCTTAATGGTCCATAGCCTTGCTTTATTTACCTAAGCGATGATCTCATAAGGTTATTTACCTAAGCAATGACCTCATAAGGTTGTTTACCTAAGGGATGACCTCATAAGGTTTGGTCAAGCCCACAATTCTTAGTCTTATGGAAATAGTCAAGCCTACAATTGTTAGTCTTAGTCAAGACCACAACTCTAGACTAGTTCCACATTTAGTTGTTCATCTCTATGTAAGGCTATAAATAGCCCACACTTCCAATGGTTTATGCATTCAATCAATAAATCAGATTTTGAGAGTTTTCTTGGTTTCTCCAAGGCTTCTTGCATACCTTAGAATTTCTCTAGGTGTTCGTGACTTATCAATCTAGAATCGCACTAGGTTGTGGCGTCTTCTACCATTATACCAAGGTTCGTTAACCACGTGATTAACGGGTTGAGGTCATCCGCTTCAAACTTGGTGTCCTCTTGTCGATCCTGAAGCTAATCTTTTACGGGTTTCGTCACAAGGTTGGCGACGTTCGTATCAATGCCTCTACTCGTAATACCAATTTTACCCCTAACAAAACTCTTGATGCATCCAGGTCTACCTATAAGGCATCACATGAGACTCCTAAGAATAGGAGTAGGGAAATCAAGTGTTTTAAATGCCAAGGGTTTGGACACATTCAGTCTCAATGTCCGAACCAGCGGATCATGTTGATCACTCACAATGGCGAGATCGTGTCCGATGATGACGATTGTGAGGAGATACCCGAATTAGTCCAAAACGACTACTTGGAAGAGGATTCAGTTGGGGAAGATTGCTCGCCTACACAAGGAGAAGTAGGTTGCTTGGTGGCACGACGAGTGCTAACTGTCCGAGTTAAGGAAGATGAGCAACTACAAAGAGAAAACCTGTTTTACACCCGTTGTAAAGTAGGCGACAAAGTGTGTAGCCTCATCATCGACGGTGGGAGTTGCACGAATGTGGCCAGCTTGCTCATGGTTGAGAGTCTAGGGCTCCCAACTACTAGACATCCACACCCTTATTGCCTCCAATGGCTAAGTGAGAATGGAGAGGTACGTGTCTTCAAACAGGTACGCGTTCCCTTTTCCATAGGAACTTACACTGATAAAGTTGTTTGCGACGTCGTGCCTATGCATGCTACATATGTCATCTTGGGGAGACCCTGGCAATTTGACAAACACGTCACATTCGACAGAAGGGCAAACAAGTACACACTTTTGCGTGAAGGCAAACGTAAGGTCCTCATACCACTCACACCTGCACAAATGTATGAGGACCAACTTAAGTTGCAAAAAGAGTGTGAACAAGACCGTCAAAGGAGGAAACAAAAGGCGGTCGACCCTGGCAAGAGCTCCACTTCTACAAGTGTGCAATCGACCAAGGGTCAAGTGAGCACACCTAGTGCTACGCATGACAAATCACCCAATACGCCTACCACTAGGAAGCAAAACATGATCATTAACTCTAAGAACGTTAGAAAAGTTGTAAATTCTAATCAACCTGTACTTCTCATGATTTGCAAACATGTGCTCTTAGATGTTGCTGAGCTCGATAAGGCATTACCTTCAAGTATGGTTGCTCTTTTGCAGGAATTTGAGGATGTTTTCCCTGACGAGGTCCCTGATGGTTTACCACCCATTCGAGGGATTGAACACTAAATCGACATAATTCCTGGAGCACCACTGCCTAACAAACCTGCTTACCGCATGGGTCCTGAGGAGACAAAGGAACTTCAATGATAAGTTGATGGTCTACTAGGTAAGGGTTGGGTAAAAGAGAGTCTCAGTCCCTGTGCTGTGCCAGTGGTACTTGTCCCCAAAAAGGATGGTACTTAGTGCATGTGCACAGACTGTAGGGCCGTTAATGCCATTACTGTGAAATATCGTCATCCCATTCCTAGATTATATGATATGCTTGATGAACTCGATAGTGCTATAATATTCACCAAAATCGATTTAAGGATTGGCTATCATCAAATTAGGATGAAAGAATGCGATGAATGGAAAACGGCCTTCAAAACGAAACATGGTCTCTATGAGTGGCTAGTCATGCCTTTTGGATTGACTAATGCCCTTAGCACCTTCATGTGACTAATGAACCATGTTTTGAGACATTTTATTGGCAAATTTGTCATTGTATACTTTGATGATATTCTGATATATAGTCGCAGTGAACATGAGTACTTGGAGCATGTGAGACTAGTTCTTGTAACACTTCGAAAGGCGCGTCTATACGCTAACCTTAAGAAGTGCACCTTATGTACTAATGAACTTGTGTTTCTGGGCTATGTAGTAAGTTCACAGGGTATCAAAGTAGACGAGTCCAAGATTGAGGCCATCAAGCAATGGCCAACTCCTACATCCGTCCCTGAGGTGCGCAGCTTTCTTGGATTGGCGGGCTTCTACCGGTGCTTTGTCAAGGACTTCAGCACCATTGCCGCCCCAATGACCGCCGTGACCAAGAAGAATGACAAGTTTCATTGGGGAGAAGCCCAAGAACAAGCATTTCTTACCCTCAAAAACAAACTCACACATTCACCTATTTTAGCATCACCAAACTTTAACAAGACTTTTGAAATCGAATGTGATGCTTCTGGTGTAGGTATTGGCACTGTCCTCATACAAGACAAAAGGCCTTATGCCTTCTTTAGCGAAAAATTGGGAGGATCTGCCTTAAACTATCCCACGTTTGACAAGGAGTTTTACGCACTGGTGAGGGCCTTGGAGACCTGGCAATACTATCTTTGCCCTCAGGAGTTCGTGATACACACTGATCACAAGTCACTGAAGTTTCTCAAGGGGCAACCTAAGTTGAGCAAGAGACATGCCAAATGGGTAAGCATCATTGACACCTTCTCCTATGTGATTAAATACAAGACTGGCAAAACGAATGTGGTAGCTGATGCCTTATCACATGACATTCCTTACTTGTCTTCCTTGATGCTAAGTTATTAGGGTTCGAGATGATTAAGGAGCTCTACACACATGATCATGACTTTGGTGACATATATGTTGCATGTGTTAAGAACCCACATGGAAAGTACTTTTTGTATGATGGATTTCTATTTCATGTGGATAAACTGTGTGTGCCTAATTCTTCCATCCGTGGTCTTTTGGTTTGGGAGGCACATAGTGGTGGTCTCATGGGACACTTTGGCATGGTTAAGACTCTAGTCATGTTACAAGAGCATTTTTACTGGCCTCACATGCATCGAAATGTTGAGCGCATGATTGGTAGATGTGTCACTTGTCATAAGGCGAAGTCTAAAACAAATCCGTACGGCTTGTATACCCCATTGCCAATTCCCCAATATCCTTGGATAGACTTGTCCATGGACTTTTGTCTTAGGACTCCCTAGGTCACCTAGGGGTAATGACTCCATATTTGTAGTGGTTGATAGATTCTCTAAGATGGCTCATTTTATCCCCTGTCACAAAACTGACGATGCATCTCATATTGCTAATTTGTTCTTTAAAGAAATTATCCGTCTGCATGGTATGCCTAGAACCATTGTTAGTGATAGAGATGTAAAATTTCTGAGTTACTTTTGGAAGACTTTGTGGTCTAAACTTGGCACTAGGTTATTGTTCTCCACCACCAGTCATCCCCAAAGTGATGGACAAACTAAAGTTGTCAATTGCACACTTGGTACTCTATTTCGAGCCTTGATTAAAAAGAATCTTAAATCTTGGGAAGAGTGTTTGCCTAATGTTGAATTTGCTTACAATCGAGCTGTTCACAGTGCAACACACTACTCACCTTTTGAGATTGTTTATGGCCTTAATCCCTTGACCCCTCTTGATTTGGTACCCTTACCTTCCTCTGAGCACACAAGCTTAGATGGGAAAAAGAAAGTTGATTTTGTTCGCAGGTTACATGAAGCCGTTCGGGCGAACATTTAGAAGCGTACTCAGCAATACATCTAGCAAGCCAACACGCACCGTCGTAAGATGATCTTTGAGCCTGGAGATTGGATTTGGCTACACCTAAGGAAAGAGAGATTTCCTAAGCAGCGTCAAAACAAGTTGTCCCCACGGGGCGACGATTGGAGCTACCTGAGGAGTACAATGTGAGTGCGACCTTCAATGTCGCGGACCTGAGCCCATTTCTTGATTAGGAGGATCCAGGTTTGAGGGCAAATCCTTCTCAAGAGGAGGGGACTGATGTGTGCATAGATTTCAGCCCACGTAGTGACCTAGTTTGAGTTTTATTGGGCCCAGTCACACGTGCACGAGCCAAGCTCTTCAAAGAATCCCTAGTCCATAGACATATTGAGGGCTTGGAAAGAGACAATCAAGTAATCTACACCTTAATCCAAGCCCATGAAGAACCAAGTAGGCCTCCACGTGAGTCGGCCGAGTAGGGCCTTAGTCCTTAATACTTATTAGATTGGGTTAGTTGTTTTTAGAAGAACATGGGCTGACCCATCTTGTCCACCAAGATGGCTGAATTACCTTTTCCTATTCCCTTTAGGGTTTTAGTAACCTTTAGCCTATAAAAAGGCTTGCTTTGTAAGGATTTTGGATACAAGTTTGATGAATAAAGTTTTCTTTTATTTTTGATTCTTCCTCTAAGAGAGAGTTTCGAGCCTTTTTACTTGCTTAGGCAAGGGTTGTTGAGCAATCTTGCGTCTTGCCCTAGATTGTTCTACCGACCTATCCATTGGAGTAATCACTTTCATTGGAGTCATCGTTCTACCGCCTACAATCAAATTGTGTCATCCGTTTGATTCTAGGTTTTGCAATCCAAGCGTTGGACTACCTCGCTAGATCCTTGGACAAACGTGCTACGTGTCTCGAAACGAGTTGATCGAGGACCGTATCAGTTGGCTTCAGAGCTTTGGTTGAGGTATCTTCAGTTATATCCATTGTTTTGTCTTATTTTGTCTTAGTTTTCCTTGTTTCCGCTGCCTAGTCTTAAAAAAAAAAAAGAAGGAACTGATAGCATCCTTGTGTTTGTGTCGTTAAATTTCTTTTCTTTTGATTCGTGTCACTTCGTTATCAAATAATTCTGTCCGTATAATTGCGTGCCCTTGTTTTCGCGTCAATTGTTGTCCTTTGTGTAGTGTCAAATCTATCTTGGCCGTTAGTTTTCGCCAAGCAACAAAAAAAAAAAAAACCTGTTCGTAGATCTTTGTTGTCTTGTTGCGTCAATCCTGTCGTATGTTTGGCCCTCAAACTGTCCGACATAGTGTGGTAATTTCTGGGCGTCAATTGTGTATCAAACTCTGCCGTTAGCATCGCTTGTTGCTTGTCAAGTCTGTCCGCACTTATTTCTTTCTTTGTCATATCGAAGTTCTGGTTTCGTTTGTGTGTTCAAGACTGGCCGCTACTTGTTTTAGATTTTGAGTCATTAGTCATCTTCAATTCCGTTCGTAGCCTGGGGTCTTGCTCGTGCACAACTGCCTTGGGTAGTTGAGCATCGCTGATACGGTCCTCGATCAATTTGTTTCGAGACACGTAGCATGTTTGCCCAAGGATCTAGCGAGGTTGTCCAACGCTTGGATTGCGGAGCCTAGAATCAAACGGACGACACAATTTGATTATAGGCGGTAGAATGACAACTCCACAGAGGTAATCCCACAGAGGTGATTACTCTAATGGATAGGCCGGTAGAACAATCTAGGACAAGACGCAAGATTGCTCACAACCCTTGCCAAAGCAAGTAAAGGCTCGAATTCTCTCTAAGAAGAATTGAAAATAATCAAAAGTTTTATTGATAAAACGTCTCCCCCTAATGCTTACAAAGCAAGCCTTTATATAGGCAAACTAACGAAACCCTAATGCTAGTAAAAAGGAAATAAAGGTTTGGCCAGGCCTTGGACAAGATCGGCCGAATCCATGACTCAACAAGCCCTACAACTAGTAATGAATCCAAACAATAACTTGATGGCTCAAGACTAAAAAGGCCCAACATTTGGCCGACTCCCTTTAATTTGAAAAACTACAAAGACTAACTAGCGGGCTAGAGCCCAAACTAACAACCATCACTTGGCTCCTCGTGGGCTTGGATCAACGTGTAGGTAACTTGATTAACATCCTTCAAGCCTTCAAGGTCCCGCCACCCGTGCACACATTAGTCCCCTCCACTTGAGAAGGATTTGTTCTCAAATCTGGATGGAAATGAATGACACGAACAAGGGTTGGTAGTATGAATCCTCAAATCGAACGCCACCACATATTGCATACTTGCATACGTCATGATTACTATGATTCGGTGCTCATGTCTCTTGGTTAGTTTGAAAATACTCACAACTAGCCAAGAAAAACTCATGGCTTTACTTCAATGGCTCCTCTTGTTCGTATCTTAACATGGCTTCTCTTAAGATACGACGACTCCACAGAGGTGATTACTCTAATAGATAAGCCGGTAGAACAATCTAGGACAAGACGCAAGATTGCTCACAGCCCCTTGCCAAAGCAAGTAAAGGCTCGATCAAATGCACAGTTTAGACTTCTTGTTCATATCTTAACACACAGTTTTCAACTGTGAGTGGTACTTCACAGTTTTTCCATTGGGCTTGGCTCCTCTTGTTCGAAACCAGCCCACGTAATGACCCAGTCCGAGTTCCATTGGGTCCAGTCACACGTGCACGGGCCAAACTCTTCAAAGAATCCCTCCAAACCCTTGTTCGAATTGTCCAAGACCAACATGGAGTCCATAGAGATATTGAGGGCTTGAAAAGAGACAATCAAGTAATCTACACCTTGATCCAAGCCCATAAAGAATCAAGTGGGCCCCCACATGAGTCGGCCGAGTAGGGCCTTAGTCCTTAATACTTATTAGATTGGCTTAGTTGTTTTTAGAAGAACATGGGCCGGCCCATCTTGTCCACCAAGATGGCCGAATTACCTTTTCCTATTCCCCTTAGGGTTTTAGTAACCTCTAGCCCATAAAAAAGCTTGCTTTGTAAGGTTTTTGGATACAAGTTTGATGAACAAAGTTTTCTTTTATTTTCGATTCTTCCTCTAAGAGAGAGTTTCGAGCCTTTTTACTTCCTTAGGCAAGGGTTGTTGAACAATCTTGCGTCTTGCCCTAGATTGTTCTACCGACCTATCCATTGGAGTAATCACCTTCATTGGAGTCATCGTTCTACCGCCTACAATCAAGTCGTGTCGTCCGTTTGATTCTAGGTTCTGCAATCCAAGCGTTGGACTACCTCGCTAGATCCTTGGGCAAACATGCTACGTGTTTCGAAACGAGTTGATCGAGGACCGTATCAAGGTTCATTTGACAACAAAGCATGCCAATACATTATTCATAGATGAAGGAGTTAGTAGAGTGTGGGAGACATATCAACAACTCCTCCAACAAAAACTTGAAAAAGAGCGATTTGAGTGTGGTGGTGAGCTTGAACTTAAGGAAAAAGTTGAGGAAAGTGTCAAAGAGAGAGAGAATGAACATTTAAAAGAATTGAGCGTGGAAAATTTCATGCACGATTCTGCCATAATGGAAAAACAAGAGAGAAAGCCGACATCTATTGTACAATCTAAGGATGTGAAGAGAACTTCTTATTGTACTAACCATCTTAACTTTGCATCTTAACTTCTTATATGTATTGTTGGGCTAATTTTCGGCCAAGTAAAAGAAATGGGCTGGCTGAATTTCCTTAATGTTTTCCAAGCTTTATTAGGGTTTAGTCAAGGCTATAAATAGCCTTAAAGTGATGTTTTACATTCAATTTTTGGTGAATAATTCCTTTAGCTTGTGAAAGCTAAGTTGAACATCCTAAAGTGGTTCCTAGGTTGTTTATTGACTTATCAATCAAGCACACACACTTGATTATGGCATCTTCTACCGTTGAGTCTGTTCTTGAGTGGTCCAAGTTTGAGTTCGACTCCGTCAATTCGCAACGTGTTCCTCTATGGTCTAGGTTTTCCCTTCTAGTTCACATCACAGTGACTTTAACTCAGAGGAGTTCGAAGATGATGACCGTGAAGAGGACCAACTCAAAAGAATAAAACTAAAGATTCCTACATTCCAAGGTAAATCGGATCCCGAAGCATACTTGGAGTGGGAGAGAAAGATCGAGTTGATCTTCGATTGCAACCACTACACGGAGCCTCAAAAAGTAAAGTTGGCCGCCATAGAATTCATCGATTATGCTGCCATTTTGATACGAATCGGATCAGGCAGCGGAAGGATCTATCTTGTTCAGGTTTTGGGTACAAAAGATGGATTCTAAACCAATCAAGGACAGCTCGAGGTTGTTTAGAACGGTAGAATGGCGCCACAATTCAACATGGTCTTGAATTAATAAGCCAATACTTGAACAAAGGAAACATGACTCACGTTGTATCAAGGAACGTTTCCAAAGGAACACGAAAGAGAAAAACTCTCAAATTTTATTCATAATTGTCTTCTCCTTGAAAATATCATAAGCTTGGCTATTTATAGCCTTACAAGACTCAAAACCCTAATCTAAATTGGAAACAATACAAGTTTCCTTATTTGACTTGACTTCTAAACTTGACACAACTTCCTACATAAATTTGAAAGCAATTAACTACTTTCCTAAAACTCTAATTTAACTAGAATAGGAAACTAACTCAAATAGGCTTAACTATGGTCAACATGACCTTAGCCTTTATTCCCCTTATTAAGGACTCAAAAATAACTCAAGACTAACTCTAATTAACTAACGATATTTGCTGAAACTTAATTAAATAAATAACAAGAAATAAGCATGACACGGGGTTGGATCTTCAATGATTCTCGAGCCCGATTGCACCATCAACCATCTTTGGAATGTGAAGACTTGTAAAATGAATTTTCTTAGACTTGAAAGGAATCCAATTCTTCATGTTCTCATCACGTTTGGTGGGATCAACTTCGCATCAAGAAAAGAAGGAATGAAGAACCACCCATTCGAACGTGGGAAGACTTAAAGCGAATCATAAGGAAACGCTTCATACCTTGTTACTACCATAGGAATTTGCATCACAAATTACAAACTCTCACTCAAGGTAGTATGACAATTGAAGATTACTTCAAAGAAATGGAAATGGTGATGATGAGGGCTGACGTTCGAGAAGATGAAGAGGCCACTATGGCATGGTTTTTGGGAGGATTACAGCCTGAAATTGCCAACGTCGTGGAGGTTCAACACTACCTTGACATGGGGGAACTATTGGACGAAGCCATCAAGGTAGAACGGAGGTTCAAGAGGAGGGGTACAATTCGTCAAACCTCCAACTTCCAATCTGGAAATTGGAGAAATTCGAACTCAATGAACGAAACCAGCCCCTCAATTCGCACTAATTCATCAAAACCAAGTGGAGCTTCACGAGGAAATATGAGACCGAAAGTTGTACCTTCCAAGCCAACTTCAAAGGAAAAGGTTTAAAACCAATCAGGAGGTCTCTAAACCAAGGACCTGGGACACTAAATGTTTGAAGTATCAATGGTTTGGACACATAGCCTCCCAATGTCCAAACCAACGGGCCTTGATCATATTACCCAATGGAGATATGTTGACCAATGAAGAAGAAGAAGATTATGAGATGATGCCGTCATTGGAAGAGGAAGTAGACGAGCTTGAGGAAATACCAACCATTGACAAGGTTGGGTGTCTAATAGCAAGGCGAGCACTAGCTACCCAAGCTAGTCGAGATGAACTACAATGAGAAAACATCTTCTACTCAAGGTGCCATATCAACAACAGGGTATGCAGCCTAGTCATTGACCCAGGGAGTTGCACTAATGTTGTAAGTGCATTGATGGTAGAACGACTCAACTTGCCCACAACTGATCACCTTCGACCCTACAAGGTTCAATGGTTAAATAAGAGTGGCGAGGAGTATCATGATGTGTTTCCTGATGATGTACCTAATGGATTGCCACCTTTGAGAGGGATTGAACATCAAATTGATTTCATCCCTGGGGCTTCCTTACCCAACAAGGCACCATATAGGACAAACCTCGAGGAAATTCAAGAGCAACAAAGACAAGTAGAGGAGCTACTTGGCAAAGGATGGATTCGTGAGAGTCTAAATCCTTGTGGTGTACCCGTTCTACTTGTGCCTAAGAAGGATGGAAGATGGAGGATGTTCACTGACTGTCGAGCCATTAATGCCATAATGGTAAAGTATCGCCACCCCATACCTCGTTTAGATGACATGCTTGATGAATTGTATAGTGCTATCATTTTTACAAAAATTGATCTAAAAAGTGGGTACCATCAAATTTGTATGAAAGATGGGGACGAATGGAAAACTGCTTTTAAGACTAAACATGGCCTATATAAGTGGTTAGTCATGTCTTTTGACTTAACTAACGAACCTAGTACTTTTATGAGATTAATGAACCATGTTCTACGTCCCTTCATTGGTAAATTTGTGATAGTGTATTTTGATGATATCCTAATTTATAGTAGGAGTTTAGAAGAGCATGCAATGCATTTACAAGCTGTCTTGGATGTGCTTCGAAAAGAAAGGCTCTACGCCAACCTTAAGAAGTGCACTTTTTGCACTAATCAACTTGTTTTTCTAGGATATGTTATAAGTGCACGGGGGTACAGGTTGATCAAGCAAAGGTGAAGGCTATAAATGAATGGCCAACACCTACCAATGTAAGTGAGGTGAGGAGTTTTTATGGCTTGGCAAGCTTCTACAGACGCTGTGTCAAGGACTTTAGCACCCTAGCCGCCCCACTTACAACATTGTCAAGAAGAACGCACCATTTCAATGGGGGGAGAACAAGCTAAGTCCTTCCAAATACTTAAACACAAGCTCACACACGCACCTAGTCTAAGTTTACCCAACTTTGACAAAACTTTTGAAATAGAGTGTGATGCTTCTGATATAGGTATTGTGATGTGTGCATGGATCAGGGCCAACGCAATGACCCAGTCCGAGTTCCATTGGGCCCAGTCACACGTGCACTAGCCAAACTCTTCAAGAAATCCCTCCAAGGCCTTGTCCATATTGTCCAAGACCAACATGGGGTCCATAGAGATATCGAAGGCCTAGAAGGAGAAAAGGAAGACATCTATACCTTGATTCAAGCCCATGAAGAGCCCAGTGGGTGTGACAGCCCCACCTTCCCCTAAGGCGAACCAAAGAGGTTAGCGGACTGCCTGCCCAGCTCTCGCAAACACGATCTAAAACGTTCCGAAAAAATAAAACGCGCTCACACAAGCCGAAATCGCAAAATAGCCAAACGTAAATCAAACCGTGGGTGAATAGTGGGTGCCATGTCATATAACTTGGAAAAAACATTTCCAAATCAAATAGGACACATAAACAGGGTTAAACAGTGTTATACACATACGTTTATAATTTACAAAATAAAAGGAAGATAATTGGATCAAAATACATTTAGGGTTTTGCCCAAAAAGAGCTATTCAAAATACATTCAAACAAGCTCAACTCGGAAACCAACATTCATAGCCTTTCCAAAAGTATTCAAATTCCTGTAAGAAAAACAAAAGGAATAGAGTGAGCTTATGCCCAGTGAGATACTACCACTCAAGCAATGAAAATCATATAAGCATATACCATGTCATTCCAATTCATCAAGTAGTAAGTAAGCCAAGAGCACACATCAATAGAATTGGTAAAAGGATACGGACGGCTCTCAAGAGCCCTTTCCTCGCTTGTATACTTGATCGAGACTTCATTGACCCTCCGTCAATGTTTACAAGTAACCAACCGTAGGCTCCACTTTACTTCCATTCCTTCCACCCAACATACCCCTACTGGGCCCGAACTCCATACAGTAAAAATTTGGTAATACTCGAGTATACCGGAACCAAGAGTCTCCTACTCAATGATTCCTTATAATAGTCCCCATGGCTCGTCAATTTTCACGACCAACCCCACGCCGGCTCAATTCAATCGACTACTAATGGGGTTGAGTTCAGTATTAACAGTAATGGCCGTTAGATGCTCGTCCAAACCACACCAAATCAAGTATTTGCATGTATCACTCAATTATGCAGTAAACAGTCATATAAGATAAAAGGGTGAGAGTGATCAAGTACACCTTCACCTCACTCAAGGTCAACAATGCAATTAAGCCATCAAATCATCGATTTCAAGTGTAGCAAAGCCACAGTAACAAACAAGTGAGTAGTGCACTCACCAAGCAAGCAAGTGAAATTTCATAAACTTCCACCCAAAGAGCGTCTCGAATCACCGTCACGCCTTAAAATATTCAAACAAGCACAATAAGACTCGTTTACTTGTCATAAACCAATTCCACATACTACCAAAAATGAGGCTCCATTAGAATGTATAAGTACTAAAGTAAGCTAGGAAAAGTCCGGAAATGAAAGTTAAGCTTTAAGACTAAAAAAACAGTTTTGATGTCATTAAGCGTATTGGACACAACCGGCACTACGATTATCGGATGGAGGTACAATATACACCATTTCGAAGCTAACAGAAAGGGTTACAATGTTGAAGAAGGCCACTCAGTCCAGTTTGTAGTGCAACTAAGTCAAACGTTCAATGTACTAAACCAGAACCGCATAAACAGGTTAACGGACCGCATTTTGGTTAAATAACCATAATTCAGGCTACCAAGGTCCAATTCAAGTGATTCCAAAGCCATCCGAAAGCTAAGATACCAGGCTATATTTTTTAAGAAGACATCAACAACCCAATCAGTAGTATTCCCAATCAAATTAACCAATTACCAAAGCTGATTACCAGGTTCGGATAGAAACAGGGCAGCGGCAGTCTTTTCACTGGCTACGTTGCTCCGATTGACCTGAAATTTTGCATGCAACTATAAAATATCATTATCTACAATGTTTATGTTTTAACCCAAGGCTAATTCAGCCTCTAACCTAGTCGAATAGTACCGGGCAGAACAGGCCTAATAGAAACCCTAATCTGGAATTTTTGCTTCAAACCAGAAATTTTCCACTAATCATTACAATTATCATACCAAAGCTTCATTCTAACCCATACTAGACCATCATACATGGCCAATCAACATTAAACATATAAAAACAGAAAAATTATGCATAAAATCAAAAATTCATCAAACACCACCAAAAGTCATGAAAACCTCCACAAAATCACCTAACTAACCTTCACAAGTCATGAATTCATCATTATCAAAGCCAAAGATGGAATTTCTTGACTACTCACCTTGAAATCTCAAGAAAGGAAGTAACTTTACAGCACTATCTTTCAAACCACTTCACCTATTACTTCACTACCACCTAGCTAAGGGTTTTTATTGAGTGATTTGAGGTTTTATTGGTTAAGTTGTGAGATTGAGTGTGACAGCCCCACCTCCCCCTAAGGCGAACCAAAGGGCTCGGCGGACTGCCTGCCCAGTTCTCGCCGAGACTCACTACAGTCCTCAAATAAAATACATCACCCACATCCAATAACATAGGGTACAACCTCAAGAATAAACGAAATAACATTTTTCAAACTTAGAACGAGATAAGATACATTACAAATCTCAAGTAAGGGTATCATTCCCCGAATAAGACAAAAGTCCTCAGTTCTCATATAATTACATCAAATACTTATCAAGTGAATCGAATTCAAATTATATATGAGATATGAGATATCACTTCAGGCACTAATCACTCAATACAAATGCTTTCTTTGGCCTCGAGCCCTGTGGGAAAAAAATTATTTTTGGGGGTCACTAATTAAGCCTCAGAACTTCCACTTCCAAACCTGTTAAGGAAAACAAATTGGGGTGAGCTAACGTTCAGTGAGACCAAGGGAAAAACATGCAAGCATGCTAGCAAAGTCACAATATAAAGCAATAACTCGAGTAACAAGTAACTGCGAAACATTAAACAATTAGGGAATTTAATCACAAAAAAAGGATACGGGAGCTCTCAGGATCTAATCCACGCGCGATCCAAGCTCAGGTAGTTGACCCTCCGTCAACTTTCACAGTTATCCATGTAGAACTCCACTTACTACCTCCAGCCACCATGACACCCTCTTGGATCCATAACCAAACAAGCATGTAGGTGGTATCACTTAACAAGTATACCTAGCAAGATCCCTTATTTGGATCAAGCTATAACACTTCCCAAGGTTCACCAAGTTTCTCGACCAAGCCCTTGCCGGCTCGAGTTACAAGGCTAGCCAATGGGTTGGGGCGTCCCCCCATTCACTTTTAGGTCGATGAGACGAAGCTCCAATTGACAAGATTTGGTCATAGCATTGAGACGGGATGAGCGGTATCTCCTACCCTAAAAGGGCATGATACATTCTGCCGCTCAATGCTCACGAAAAACACTTTCATTTGCATTCACATGTAACACGTATCACTTATCAAGCAAGCAATTTCATGAAAAAGAGGACAAGGGCGATAAAGTACGCCCTAGCCTCATTAACTAGCAAGTACAAGAATCATTTCATTTAAACACTTCACATGCACTTGATACTCACCAAGTATCAAAAGTCAAAGTTTGAGAAATTAGCTCTAAGATGCTTCGCCGGGAGTTCCCTCGAAGTCCTCTTGAGATCCTGAAGGTATGCAATAATGCATTGTATATCAAATTCCAGGCCATATAGTATTCGTGTAAAGAAAAGAACAGTCAATTTTGACTCCAATATTCCAGTTTCCAAAGTATTTTAATTCATAAGGAACCGACTTTCAAATGAGGTCTCAAGTGATTGGTGAACTCACCATGAAAATAGGTTTGAAATGCTCTAAGAGATGTAAAAATGTAACCTAGGCCCTTAAAAGAACATTTAGGTCCAAATTGGAAATTTTCACTTTTCGAGTCATTCTTGGAAAAATCAGTCCGGAAGTTCGGAAAGTCTAAAAATGGAAAATTTTACAGCGTCAAAAACTTCATTTGAAGCATAACAACTTTGCAGAAGGTCACTTTCCAAGAATCAAATCAGAAACAAGTCAATTTCTCCAAGAAAGTTTACTATGCATTGAAGATAGGTCAAAACAATCCAAGTTTTTCCAATAAATTTGGAATTTTTGCCAAAATCATAGAATCAAAACCAGCCTTTGAAATTTGACATGCATCTACATTTCCAATCCAGGTTTCAAATAAAAAAAAACAGAACTCGATTCTGATGTTCCTAGCTCAAGATATAAAAGTTGAAGTTCGCTAAAATTCTTGGACTGTTGGCCTTTCCAGAAATTTTCCAGATTTAATGCACTTCGCTAATTAGGCCGTATCTCACTCGATTCTCAGTGAAATTGAAAATGGATGGTGGCTTTAGAAACTAGGTTTACAAGGCTATATTTGTGTAGAAGAAATCATTTCCAAAATCCAGACATAAGCGGTTCAAAATCAAGCAACGAAATGGATTTTCTGGACAGTCTCGGATGAACAGTAATAAACAGGCAGCCAACTTTCAAAACTCGCCACGAATCGCTCGGGACGAACTAGAAAATCAGCTTGGTGCCATTTTAAAGCTCTAAGAGTCTACTTTCAAATGCCACAAATGGCACTCCATTTCGATCAACGAGCAAAAAGTTATAGCTACACAAATGTTGCTGGTCAGAAAATTCTGGAGCTTGTTCCAGTTTTGCTTCTTTACTTGTAACTCAAAATTTAACCAACCATTTCGGTTGATTTTTGGTAGACAACCACAATACACATAGCACAACATATCTACACCAATTTGGAAGCTCAATTTGCACCAGCAAATTTTCGAAATTACAGGGCAGCAGCAAACAAGAAAGTCGGCAGCAAGTCAGAAATTTCAGACAGTACCCTCTCCAAATTTCTAACTTTCTTCCAACTTCATTTCATCAATCATTCTATATACATGTAACGTAGCACAATATCAGCAACCAAAACATGTTAATTCATCAAATCAGCTGCCAATAAGCATCCTCAAGCCGTCCAACATGTCATGAAATTGCAATCAAATAATTAATCAACCAATCAACCAAAATTCTGCCATAGGTTGCAAACCCATGCTACCTTTGCTCCATTTGAGCTATAATTTTGCAAGATTGAAGTGTGGGTGAGTGAGTTACCTCAAGAACTTAGTTGGACAGCTTTAGGGCAGAAATTTTGACCGAAATTCTTCCAAGAAAACCGATGAACAGCCCCCTCTTCCAAGCTAGGATCAAAGCCCTCTAATGGATGATGAAATTTGGAAGTGGATTGAAGTAATTTTGTAAGGATTTTGGCTAGATTTTTCCTCCCATTTTCTTCCTATTTTCGGCCAAACAGAGAGAGTGAAGAGAGGAGAGAGAGTGCCATCAGATATTGTAATGAAAGTGGAGAGAATTGATGACTTAATGGTTAAGTCTAAGTGTCAACTCATGCTAGGTCCGTTTAGGGTCTTCGCGTGTCCAATTTTCACGCTCGTTTGCAACTTTTGTGCACTAAACCTCTGAGCTAATTTCCCTAGTACATTAATAGTACATTACTAGTAGTCTAATATCATGTTCTTAAAATCTCCAATTAATCAAATTAATGTGCCTATCGGGGCCTTTTCGGCACGCGCGCGTATAAAGGTCAAACTTAAGGGTTTTCTCATTTGAACTTGGAAATTCAACTTATTCAATTCTAAAATTCTAAAATATGATAATCCAAGTATATATATAATAATAAAAATCACGATAAGCAATTCATCTTGAATAAATTTGGGCATTAAAATAATATACGCGTAAAGAACCAATCGGTAAAATTTATTTTCGAGAAATTCATGTACTTTAGTTTTTTTTTTTAACTCGAGTACGAAATATTTTTAAAATGACCAATTTAACAATATTTTGAAATAATAAAATTATGGGTCCTCACATTGAGCAAGATTGAGTAGAAGAAATTTGATAGCTTTTCTTTCTTTTGCTCTCCAAGAAACTCGGCCAAGAGAGGGAAAAATAAGATGATTTTTGGCCAATTTTTTTGGTATTTATTTGGTAAAGGTGGTAAGATGGTCTTATGGCCAAATTCCAAGTCCAATAGCAAAGTGACATTTGTCCCTCTCTTTAATGCTAGGTTATCCTTTGGTCTCTCCACTCTCATCCATATAACAACCTCTAATTATCTCTTAGCACCTAGTAAATTAATCCCAGTATCCCAAACTTAACCTAATTGGCCGAATTTTTCTGAACTTTCCACACAGTGTGACGCCCCGAAAAAAAAATGTGTGTGAGAACCCGTAAAAACCCTAATCTTTTGCGAGGGTTTTATTTCCTTTAATAGCATGTTTTCTGCATTTCCTGGCTTAGGAAATTTTCCTGAGGAATTTTTATGAGTAATTATAGTTTTTAGATGATTTTCCTAGCCTTGGAGAGTTTTTGGAAAATTAAGAATATATAATGGACGTGGGACCCACTAGTGCGAAAAGTTCGGAAAATTCGGCCAATTAGGTTAAATTCCGGATACTGTGTAAAATTTATCGGGTGTTAAGAGATAAGTAGAGAGTGAGATTTGATTGATGTGAGAGGAAAGAGAAAGATAAGATTGCATTTATGAAGGTGACAAGTGTCACCACTACATTGGTTTTAACTTAAGAGTTACTATTCACTATTTTGACCTTTTGACTAATTGAGTAAATATCTTCAAAAATTGCCCAAAAATCACCATTTCTTCACCTTGGATGGCCGGCCCTCTTGTGCTAAGAAAGGAAGAGAACTTCATCAATTTTCAAGCTTCCATTTGCTTCAATCTTCCAAAACAAATGCCTAAACTAGATTCCACTCCATAAAATTCCTCCCTTGGGTGCTAGTAAGTAGTTTAGTGAAGTTTTTTGGAAGAGCTGAGGTGTCCAACATCTTCCCCTCTCTTGTTTACTTGGTAAGTGAAGCTTAAACTTCCACCTACACCTATTGATGCTTAAGATATGATTAGTAGTGATTAAAGTGCTGAAATTTCTGGTTTTATCTTGGTTTGAAGTGATTTGGTGAAGTTTTGATTTTATTGATGATTTTTCTGGTTTAATTGGATTATGGTGTTGTGGTTGTTTATGATGATTGATAATGAGGGGTTATGACTCTAGTGGATGGAAATGATTGATATTTGCAACCAATTTTGGATTTGGAATAAATTTTGGAAAGTTAGGGTTCATGAAGCTACATTCTGCCCGAATTTATTGCACCATGTTAGAGGCCGAATTGGCCTTGGCTTAAAACATGAAAGTTGTAGGTATTGATGTGTTTGAAGTGCCTGCAAAATTTCAGGTCATTAGGACTAGTGTAGAGTGAGATATGTCGATTTTACTGTTGCTGATCTGGGTTGCTCAGAATGCGAAAACTGCACTAGTAATTGGCCATTTTGACTGGAATTGCTTTGGATTTGGATGTTGGTGTCTTCTGATGAAATGTAGCTGGATGTCTTAGCTACCATATGCCTTTGGAATCAATGCATTTGGACTTGTATGGACCGAGTTGGACTCATTACAGCATTGTGTGATTTGTGAACCTGTTTTAGTGGTTCTGGTTTGGTATTTTTGGCATATTTGACCTAGTTGTGCTAGGAACTGGACTGAGTGACCTTCTACATTGTTGTAGCCCTGGTTCTTAGCTTCGAAACGGTGGGTCTTACACCCCCATCCGATAATCATAGTGAAATTGACACCATTACCGCAAAATGACGTCAAAACTGTTTTTCTGGTTTTGAGCTTAACCTTCATTTCCGGACTTTTTCCCTAGCTTGACTTGTCTTTGTACTTCTTGGAGCTTGCTGAATGGATATTAGATGAACTTATTTGTGTGACTTTGGGACTGGCTGAAGAAATAATGAAGCCATGATGGCTGGGAAAGTAAGCAATTTAGGGGAAGTGCTATCCGAAGTTTTAAGGGACTTGTTTGCATTGAGTTTGTGATCTAAGACTTGGATTTGAGCAAGGCAATGTTATGTGATGGATGATTTCTGAGCCGTGGAGGTGAGTGACCTCAAACTACTTCTAAAGTTATTTATGAACCGTTTCTTACATTATTTACTTTTGAACTGTTTTCAAAGTTACTTTTGAAATGTTTTCTTGCATATCATGCGTGCTGGCATGTGAGTGTGCCTTGTTTGCTATATTTCTTGACTTCATGACTTGTATTTTGGATGATAACGTGTTAAACGCTTATAATGATTTCCAAAACGAGTTTTCGAGGCGAGTGTGTACTTTATCGCACTCGACCTCGATAAATGTGAAATTTTCGATTGAAATGTTACTTGCGCATGAATGTAAGCCTTTTGGGCTGAACTGGCCATTGTCCCTTGTTACCGGTCGTCTTGAGCCAGAAGCGGACTCGGTCAGGCGATTAGGAACTTGGGTGAACGTTTGGTATACTCGAGTATTACCTATGTAGGTTGGTGGAGCCTGGCCAAAAGCCAGGGACGGGGTGAATGAAATGAAATAAATGATCAAATGAGCGAGGAAATGTCAGGAGAATGAATGTATCCTTTCATGAATGTTACTATCGCTTTCCATTGTACATGTTTCTTGAATTATTGATACTCTATATTTAATGTTTTGTAAATGCTGTAATCGTTTCTGGACTTATCATTTGATTTATGACATCATTGAAAAGAAATATTGTTAAACCGATTTGATTACTGATTTTCTGGTTACTCGCTGAGCTTCTAGCTCACCCCAAAAATGTTTTATTTCCCCCCCACAGGGCTCAAGGCGAAGAAAAGCTTGGAGTGCTTATTCACGTGACTGGATGGCTTATATCGTGTACAGTTTAAGTTTGGATCTATTTTATGTACGAGTTGGTCTTGTATAAATATTTGAAATTGATATGGATGTAAGTATACGTTCCACGATTGGAATCAGTTTCCGCTGCATTTGTAATATGTAATCATTGGAGGATTTGATGTAATTTTGAGATTTATATTGTAATTGGGTTGAGAACTGTAGTGAGCGACTGAGTCCCGGCGAGAGCTGGGCAGGCGGTCCGCCGAACCCTCTGGTTCGCCTTAGGGGGAGGTGGGGCCGTTACAGTTGGTATCAGAGCTTAGGCTTCAGATCTCTGTAGTGTATCCTAGGCTTGAAGTTTAGGATGCCGGACTGTGGGTTTGATCTGACTCTTGAGAGATTTGTGCGGGATGTCTTGACTTGATTGGTACAAGAGGGAATGTCGAGGACGACATTCTTTTAAGGAGGGGAGATTGTGACGCCCCGAAAAAAAAATGTGTGTGAGAACCCGTAAAAACCCTAATCTTTTGCGAGGGTTTTATTTCCTTTAATAGCATGTTTTCTGCATTTCCTGGCTTAGGAAATTTTCCTGAGGAATTTTTATGAGTAATTATAGTTTTTAGATGATTTTCCTAGCCTTGGAGAGTTTTTGGAAAATTAAGAATATATAATGGACGTGGGACCCACTAGTGCGAAAAGTTCGGAAAATTCGGCCAATTAGGTTAAATTCCGGATACTGTGTAAAATTTATCGGGTGTTAAGAGATAAGTAGAGAGTGAGATTTGATTGATGTGAGAGGAAAGAGAAAGATAAGATTGCATTTATGAAGGTGACAAGTGTCACCACTACATTGGTTTTAACTTAAGAGTTACTATTCACTATTTTGACCTTTTGACTAATTGAGTAAATATCTTCAAAAATTGCCCAAAAATCACCATTTCTTCACCTTGGATGGCCGGCCCTCTTGTGCTAAGAAAGGAAGAGAACTTCATCAATTTTCAAGCTTCCATGTGCTTCAATCTTCCAAAACAAATGCCTAAACTAGATTCCACTCCATAAAATTCCTCCCTTGGGTGCTAGTAAGTAGTTTAGTGAAGTTTTTTGGAAGAGCTAAGGTGTCCAACATCTTCCCCTCTCTTGTTTACTTGGTAAGTGAAGCTTAAACTTCCACCTACACCTATTGATGCTTAAGATATGATTAGTAGTGATTAAAGTGCTGAAATTTCTGGTTTTATCTTGGTTTGAAGTGATTTGGTGAAGTTTTGATTTTATTGATGATTTTTCTGGTTTAATTGGATTATGGTGTTGTGGTTGTTTATGATGATTGATAATGAGGGGTTATGACTCTAGTGGATGGAAATGATTGATATTTGCAACCAATTTTGGATTTGGAATAAATTTTGGAAAGTTAGGGTTCATGAAGCTACATTCTGCCCGAATTTATTGCACCATGTTAGAGGCCGAATTGGCCTTGGCTTAAAACATGAAAGTTGTAGGTATTGATGTGTTTGAAGTGCCTGCAAAATTTCAGGTCATTTGGACTAGTGTAGAGTGAGATATGTCGATTTTACTGTTGCTGATCTGGGTTGCTCAGAATGCGAAAACTGCACTAGTAATTGGCCATTTTGACTGGAATTGCTTTGGATTTGGATGTTGGTGTCTTCTGATGAAATGTAACTGGATGTCTTAGCTACCATATACCTTTGGAATCAATGCATTTGGACTTGTATGGACCGAGTTGGACTCATTACAGCATTGTGTGATTTGTGAACCTGTTTTAGTGGTTCTGGTTTGGTATTTTTGGCATATTTGACCTAGTTGTGCTAGGAACTGGACTGAGTGACCTTCTACATTGTTGTAGCCCTGGTTCTTAGCTTCGAAACGGTGGGTCTTACACCCCCATCCGATAATCATAGTGAAATTGACACCATTACCGCAAAATGACGTCAAAACTGTTTTTCTGGTTTTGAGCTTAACCTTCATTTCCGGACTTTTTCCCTAGCTTGACTTGTCTTTGTACTTCTTGGAGCTTGCTGAATGGATATTAGATGAACTTATTTGTGTGACTTTGGGACTGGCTGAAGAAATAATGAAGCCATGATGGCTGGGAAAGTAAGCAATTTAGGGGAAGTGCTATCCGAAGTTTTAAGGGACTTGTTTGCATTGAGTTTGTGATCTAAGACTTGGATTTGAGCAAGGCAATGTTATGTGATGGATGATTTCTGAGCCGTGGAGGTGAGTGACCTCAAACTACTTCTAAAGTTATTTATGAACCGTTTCTTACATTATTTACTTTTGAACTGTTTTCAAAGTTACTTTTGAAATGTTTTCTTGCATATCATGCGTGCTGGCATGTGAGTGTGCCTTGTTTGCTATATTTCTTGACTTCATGACTTGTATTTTGGATGATAACGTGTTAAACGCTTATAATGATTTCCAAAACGAGTTTTCGAGGCGAGTGTGTACTTTATCGCACTCGACCTCGATAAATGTGAAATTTTCGATTGAAATGTTACTTGCGCATGAATGTAAGCCTTTTGGGCTGAACTGGCCATTGTCCCTTGTTACCGGTCGTCTTGAGCCAGAAGCGGACTCGGTCAGGCGATTAGGAACTTGGGTGAACGTTTGGTATACTCGAGTATTACCTATGTAGGTTGGTGGAGCCTGGCCAAAAGCCAGGGACGGGGTGAATGAAATGAAATAAATGATCAAATGAGCGAGAAAATGTCAGGAGAATGAATGTATCCTTTCATGAATGTTACTATCGCTTTCCATTGTACATGTTTCTTGAATTATTGATACTCTATATTTAATGTTTTGTAAATGCTGTAATCGTTTTTGGACTTATCATTTGATTTATGACATCATTGATTTATGACATCATTGAAAAGAAATATTGTTAAACCGATTTGATTACTGATTTTCTGGTTACTCGCTGAGCTTCTAGCTCACCCCAAAAATGTTTTATTTCCCCCCCACAGGGCTCAAGGCGAAGAAAAGCTTGGAGTGCTTATTCACGTGACTGGATGGCTTATATCGTGTACAGTTTAAGTTTGGATCTATTTTATGTACGAGTTGGTCTTGTATAAATATTTGAAATTGATATGGATGTAAGTATACGTTCCACGATTGGAATCAGTTTCCGCTGCATTTGTAATATGTAATCATTGGAGGATTTGATGTAATTTTGAGATTTATATTGTAATTGGGTTGAGAACTGTAGTGAGCGACTGAGTCCCGGCGAGAGCTGGGCAGGCGGTCCGCCGAACCCTCTGGTTCGCCTTAGGGGGAGGTGGGGCCGTTACACACAGCGAGTCCCACGTCCGGTATACGCTCTTAATTTCTCAAAAACTAACCGATACTAGAAAAATTATCTAAAAACTATATTCACTCATAAAAATTATTTAGAAAATTTTTTTCTAATAAAGAAAATGCATAAAAGGCATGCAAATAAATAAAATAAGACCTAGAAATAAAGAAATTTACGGGTTCTCACAGTGGGCCTCCAAGTGAGTAGGCCGAATAGGGTCTTTAGGCGTTAATGTTGCTTAGAGTTAGATTAATTGCATAGTAGAAGCATGGACCGGCCCATCTTGACACCAAGATGGCTAACTGCTCTTTAGGGTTTTCTTAGGGTTTTTCTTGTTACCTTTAGCCTATAAAAAGGCTAGCCTTGTAAGGTCTAAAAGACAAGTTTGATGAATAAAGTTTTCTTCTATTTTCGATTCTTCCTCTAAGAGAGAGTTTCGAGCCTTTTACTTGCTTGACAAGGGTTATTGAGCAATCTTGCGTCTTGTCCATAATTGTTCTACCGACCTATCCATTGGAGTAATCACCTTCATTGGAGTCGTCGTTCTATCGCCTACAATCAAGTCGTGTCGTCCGCTCGATTCTAGGTTCCGTAATCCAAGCGTTGGACTACCTCGCTAGATCCTTGGACAAATGTGCTACGTGTTTCGAAACAAGTTGATCGAGAACCGTATCAGTTGGCTTCAGAGCTTTGGTAGAGGTATCTTTCGTTGTATACATTGTTTTGTCCTTGTTATCGATTTAGTTTTCCTTGTTTTTCGCTGCCGTGTCTTGCAAAAAAAATTCTATCTGTTGGCGTTACTTCGTGTCTTGAATCTGTTCGTCTTTGTGTCATTGAACCTTTGTTGCTAATCTGTCCACCTTGTTTTTACAAAAAAAAAAAAAAAAATTTCTGTTCGTGTGTTTCCTTGTGTTGTAAATCTGCCCACTGTTTGGTACTTCGTTGTTGCGTCCAATTTCTGGTCATAAGTTGCACCCAATCTGACCTTGATTTGTGCCATAGCTTGGTGGAAAAAATTTCTGTCCAAATGGTGTTACAAATCTGACCGAAATTTGCCAGTATTGTCGAGTCGTGAATTTGTTTGTCGTACAACTCCAAATCTGTCCAAGTCATGCGTTATTGTTGCTAGTTCTAATCTGACCGAGATTTGAACCCTTTGATTGCACCAATTCTGCTAAGTATTTGGTCATAGCCGAAACCACAAGAAAAGAAAGGGCATCGGCTAGGGTTTTGTCTTGGCGACTAGGGTTTACCAAAGTGCGGCTAGGGTTTCTTCTTGTTGTCAAATCTATCCAAATCTATATGGTGTTATCCAAGTTGTTTTCTTAGTGTTCTAAACTAATTTTGGGTTAAACTTGTTTGGTCTTGTGAATCTTGAAGGAAACTACAAGAATCTAGGGCTTCTTGAGTTTCTTGAAATTAATCTTGAAGCTCTTGAAAGTTCTTGATAAGATCTTGGAGTTTTTTTTGGACTGTTGGATGTGGTAAAATTAGGGGCTGACCAGAATCTGGTTTTGAACCTTTCGGCCAAGTGTTGTTATGTTGCTAAGTCAAAAAAAATAGAAACAAAAAAGAAAAGAAAGAAGGAGGAAGTGCACGAGTGACAAGAGAACAAACCAGAAAGAAATGAAAATTGAGTTCCTTTATTGCCAAATTTGTTTTGTTGCCTCTTGTTCTAACCAAACCAGAAAATTACAACAAAAAGGTAGAACTCAAAAGTTTTGACCTACCTCTTCTTGAAAATCTTGATCACCTTGAGCCTTGATCACTTGTACCACCCTTTGAGGCTTTTGAGGTTCTTAATCATCTTGAGCCTTGAAAACTTGCACCTCCCTTCGAATAAAAAGTTTCTTGTATGCTCTTGCATCTATACGAGGCTTTCTTGGTTTAGGAATAAATTTCTTGGGAGCTTCTTGAGCAGCCTGTTTGGGGGATCCTTGAGTGACATTGCTCACATTATCTTGGGAAGCCATTGTCTTGAAACAAGAACCAAAACTGCCTTGCCTTGCGAAGAAAGGGGGGAGAGCCGAGTTCCTTGTTTCTTGAGAGTAAGAGAGCCGAACTTCTTGGGAGTAAGGTGCGGCTGTGAAGAGAGGGATTTTATAGGGAAGTAGCCGACTTTGGGGAAGGGTTTAAGAAGAAAAATTCTGGAAGTTTTCAGTTAACAAGAGGAAAGGAATCGAAATTACTTTAATTCTTGGGAGTCAAAGACAAGTTGTTGTAAGAAGGGTGCGGCTGTGAAAGAGGGTATTTGACGAGGGAACAGCCGACCTTGGGAAGGATTATGATACGAACGTCGCCAACCTTGTGACGAAACCCGTAAAAGATTAGCTTCAGGATCGACAAGAGGACATCAAGTTTGGAGCGGATGACCTCAACCCGTTAATCACGTGGTTAACGAACCTTGGTATAATGGTAGAAGATGCCATAACCTAGTGCGATTCTAGATTGATAAGTCACGAACACCTAGAGAAATTCTAAGGTATTCAAGAAGCCTTGGAGAAACCAAGAAAACTCTCAAAATCTGATTTATTGATTGAATGCCTAAAACCATTGGAAGTGTGGGCTATTTATAGCCTTACATAGAGATGAACCACTAAATAATGTGGAACTAGTCTAGAATTGTGGGCTTGACTAAGACTAACAATTGCAGGCTTGACTATTTCCATAAGACTAAGAATTGTGGGCTTGACTAAACCTTATGAGGTCATCCCTTAGGTAAATAAAGTAAGGCTATGGACCATTAAGCCCTTATTACAATGACTTAACTAAAACAGCAAATGTGACTAGAGAAGGGTCGCGCATGGTTCTCTTTGACGTGCACTACATGGATGACTTTCATTCCTTCATGCTCAAGTCCCTCAATGACCTTGGGGACAATTTCTTGACCTTGTATCTCACGAACAAGTCCTTGGAGTTCCTCCCTCATCTTCTTAGCTCGTGCTTGAGTTACGGGTCCTAGGGGAACTTGAATAGTTCGCAATGGTGTCTCTTGGTTCGTATCATCCCCCTCCTCTTCAAAAGGATTTGTCCTCAAATCAGCTTCATCGTCTGCAAGAAAAGGAGATAGATCAGAGACATTGAATGTAGCGCTCACATTGTACTCATCGGGTAGGTCCAGTTTGTAAGCATTGTCATTGATGCGCTTGATGACTTGAAATGGCCTATCTCCTCGGGGAAGTAATTTATTGCGCCTTTGGACTGGGAACCTTTACTTGCGTAGATGTAACCACACCCAGTCACCAGGTTCAAACACGACGCTTTGGCATCCCTTGTTAACCCGTTGAGCAGCTTGGTCCATCCTTCGCTCAATGTTTAGGCGTACCTGCTCGTGTAATTTCTTGACAAAATCTGCTCGTTTAGCACCATCCATGTTAATGTGCTCAGAAGAAGGTAAAGGTGATAAGTCTAGTGGTGTTAAAGGGTTAAAACCATAGACTATTTCAAATGATGAAAAATGAGTAGCACTATGCACCGTGCGATTGTATGCAAACTCAACATGGGGTAAACACTCTTCCCAGGTTCTAATGTTTTTTCTAATGATGGCATGCAAGAGTGTAGATAGTGTACGATTGACAACCTCAGTTTGGCCATCAGTTTGTGGGTGACTAGTAGTAGAAAATAGCAATTTGGTACCCAATTTTCCCCACAAAATTTTCCAAAAGTAACTCAAAAATTTGGCATCCCTATCAGAGACAATTGTCCTAGGCATGCCATACAATCTAATGATTTCTTTGAAAAACAAATCAGCAATGTGCGATGCATCATCTGTTTTGTGACATGGTATAAAATGTGCCATTTTTTAAAATATGTCAACAATAACAAAGATGCTATCATTTCCCCTCTTTGACCTAGGCAACCCTAAAACAAATTCCATGGAAATGTCGGTCCAAGGTTCCTTAGGTATAGGTAAAGGACTATAAAGGCCATAGGGTTGAATTTTAGACTTAGCTTTGTGGCAAGTAATGCATTTAGCCACCATTCGCTCCACATCTTGCTTCATCCTTGGCCAATGGAAGTGCTCTTGAAGGATAGCTAAAGTTTTAGCCACGCCAAAGTGTCCCATCAAGTCACCTCCGTGTGCTTCCCTAACAAGTAAAGAGCGAATAGAACAGTTAGGTATACATAGTCGATTGAGGTAGAAAAGAAATCCATCAAGGATGTAGAATTTACCTTGAGTTGCTGAACCACAAGAGTCATAAATACTTGAGAAATCTGGGTCATTGGTGTATAACTCTTTAACTAATTCAAATCCTAACAACCTTGCATCAAGTTGAGTGAGCAAAGAGTATCGGCGTGATAATGCATCAGCAACAACATTAGTTTTCCCCACTTTGTACTTAATCACATAAGGGAAGGTTTCAATAAATGCAATCCACCTAACATGATGCTTATTCAACTTGTGTTGTGACTTAATGTACTTAAGCGACTCATGGTCAGTGTGTATGACAAATTCCCTTGGTCTCAAGTAATGTTGCCAAGTTTCTAAAGCACGGATTAAGGAGTACAACTCCTTATCATAAGTGGAATAGTTCAAAGCTGCCCCATTGAGTTTTTCACTAAAGTATGCAATTGGTTTGCCCTCTTGCATTAGGACAGCTCCAATACCCACCCTAGATGCATCACACTCTATTTCAAACAACTTGTCAAAGCATGGCAATGCAAGTAGTGGTGCGTGTGTGAGTTGATGTTTAAGTATTTGGAAAGCACGTTCTTGAGCATCACCCCACACAAATGGCTCATTTTTCTTAATTACAGCATTACAGGTGCAGCAATGGTACTAAAATCTTTAACAAATTGTCTATAAAAACTAGGAAGACCATGGAAGCTGTGTACCTCACCCACTGTGCTTGGAGTAGGCCATTCTTGAATTGCTTTAACCTTCTCCTCATCCACTTTGATTCCCTATTTACTAACAACAAAGCCTAGGAAGACAAGTTGATCAGTACAAAAGGAGCACTTCTTAAGGTCAGCATAGAGCTTTTCCCTTCGAAGTACATCAAGAACAAGCTTCACATGTTCAACATGCTCATCTAAGCTCCTACTATAAATCAGAATGTCGCCAAAATATACAACTACAAATTTTCCAAGGAATGGACGAAGTACATGGTTCATCAACCTCATGAACGTATAGGTGCATTAGTTAGTCCAAATGGCATAACTAACCACTCGTACAAGCCATGTTTGGTTTTAAAGGTCGTTTTCCATTCATCCCCCTCTTTCATCCTAATTTGATGATAACCGCTTTTTAGATCAATTTTAGTGAAAATCACAGCACAATACATCAAGTCTAGGAATAGGGTGACAATATTTTACCGTTATTGCATTAACGGCCCTACAGTCAGTACACATTCGCCAACTTCCATCCTTTTTAGGCACCAAGATGACGGGAACCGCACATGGGCTCAAGCTTTCTCGTGCCCATCCCTTTGTTAGAAGCTCTTCGATTTGGCGTTGGAGCTCCTTTGTCTCATATGGACCCATTTTGTAGGCTAGTCTGTTAGGAAGTGAGGCACCTGGAACCAAGTCAATTTGATGCTCAATTCCCCTTATTGGTGCTAGTCCATTTGGAATCTCATCGGGGAAGACATCCTCATAATCCTGCAAAAGAGAGACAATACTAAATGGTAGAGTGTTAGTAATATCACTTGTAACAACCAACACCTCTTTGCACAAAAGTACAAAGATGGGTGTATTAACACTCAAAGCTTTTCTTACTACATTGGCTTTTATCAATAGATTTTGCCTTTTCAATTTTGGCTGGCTCACTATATGTCTTTTTCCTCTCAATTTTCTCGGCCTTATCATTTTCTGTTGAGCTCTCAATTTTTTCTATTTTTTTCTTCTCATTCTCAAGCTCGCTCTCCTTGATCCGACTTTCTTGATCTTCACGAACTTGGATAGGAGTGAGTGGCACAAGCACAATCCTCTTCTCGCCTTGCTTGAAAGAGTATTTACTGGTAATGCCATCGAATGTAACTCCCTTGTTGAATTGCCAAGGTCTCCCCAATAGTATGTGACATGCTTGTATAGGGACCACGTCGCATAACACCACGTCCTCATATTTTTAATTCGGAAAGATACTTGGACTTGCTTGGTCACACGAACATCCCCATTATCGTTCAACCATTGCAAACGATAAGGTGTTGGATGTCGTAGAGTGGGTAGTGCTAGTTTCTCCACCATCAAGGCACTAGCGACGTTAGCACAACTACCTCCATCTATGATCAAACTTCATACCTTGCCTTTGATATAGCAACGGGTGTAGAAAATGTTCTCCCTTTGTGCATGGTCGGCGGCTTTCACTTGTGTTGCTAAGGCTAGTCTGACAACGAGTCCAACTCATTCATCGACGGGCAATGCTTCCTCTTCTTCCTCTTCTTCCTCACGTGTTTACTCTCGCTCTCGTGTTTGAATACTCTAATAAACTCACCAAGGTGTTTTCAAGGCTCCTCGGTCAACTCCTCGAAGAAGTTAGAACTCCTTCTAGTATGGATCGACTTACCAACCAGGGTCACAAGATTGTAGCACTTTGAACGAAAAAAGAACAAAAGATGAAGGGACTGACCATGGCTCAATGAATGACTCAAAGTTGAATTTTAAGGATCCTAGACAAAACTCAACCCAAAACTGGAATTTTGAGCTGCTAGTTGCTGTACTTTTTGTCAGTGTTTTGGTAGGTAAATGGACATTTAGAGGATTCAGAATGACACTTAAAACTGACCTAATGATGCACAAAAATTTCCAGAATTAATGATTGGACAGAAATCCCCAATGGTTGCAAAGATGGAATCCGAATAGAAGATGAATTTGTGTTGCGGTAGGACTGTTTTGAAAACCCAAGGCTGACTTTTCTTCCTTAATCCTTTGGAAACAAGGATTAGTTTTCCTATTTGCTGGTTCCCACGAATTCTAAGGTCAAGTTCAAGATTGGAACTGATTTGGTTGTTTTTGGGAACAAGGGTGGAAATTTTGACTTGAACAGGTTGGAAAATTTGACTTGAATAGGCTGAATGTTCTTCGTCTTCCTTTGTTTTTGTTTTCTAATCAACCAAGAAGAGTCAAATTTCGTGGCTAAAATGTTCTTAGTCAAGAAAGAAGATTGTTGTGGTGAAGACAAGGATTTTGGCAGCTGGAAATTGGCAACCTTGTTGTTTACCAAGATTTGGTTCCCAAGACCCAGAAACTTCAAGATTCTTTCAAGAATTCAAGATGTTAATTTCCAGAATTCAAGAAACACGAAATTGAAGATGATTTCCTCCCCAAACAATCCAAGATTTCACGATTTCATCAAGACAGATTTTGGTTGGCTTCAAGAATCCTAACTAAAGTTCCAAGAACTTCAAGATTGTGGTTTTAAACAATCAGGAACTTCAAGAAACCCAAGTTTTGATCAAGACAGATTTCCAGGAATTTTTGTAAGGTTAGCCAACTAATTTTTTTTTTTTGTATGTAAACAACAAGAACACAAGGTAATAACCAGATAGGACTCTAAAACCCTTGCTACAAACTGATTTCTTTCGGATGAACAGTAACGTCGAATGATCAAATAAAACAAAAGACTGGAATTGAATGGATATAACAGGATAGAAACAAGACACAAACACAAACAAAGAATCAAGAATAAGACAAAAAAAAAGGCTGGACCAAACAAGGATAACCACAGCAATTAACAACAACTAGACGCAACGATGTAACAAATCTGGAAATTGCGGATAGAAAACTTAGAACATGAAAACAGAATTTTGGACAACTTGACTCGAATAGGAAATAAATAAAGGGATATAACGTGATACCTCTTAACTAGCTCTGATTACCAACTGATACGAACGTCGCCAACCTTGTGACGAAACCCGTAAAAGATTAGCTTCAGGATCGACAAGAGGACACCAAGTTTGGAGCGAATGACCTCAACCCGTTAATCACGTGGTTAATGAACCTTGGTATAGTGGTAGAAGACGCCACAACCTAGTGCGATTCTAGATTGATAAATCACGAACACCTAGAGAAATTCTAAGGTATTCAAGAAGCCTTGGAGAAACCAAGAAAACTCTCAAAATTTGATTTATTGATTGAATGCCTAAAACCATTGGAAGTGTGGGCTATTTATAGCCTTACATAGAGATGAACAACTAAATAATGTGGAACTAGTCTAGAATTGTGGGTTTGACTAAGACTAACAATTGTAGGCTTGACTATTTCCATAAGACTAAGAATTGTGGGCTTGACCAAACCTTATGAGGTCATCGCTTAGGTAAATAACCTTATGAGGTCATCCCTTAGGTAAATAAAGTAAGGCTATGGACCATTAAGCCCTTATTTAACTAAAACAGCAAATGTGACTAGAGAAGGGTCACGCATGGTTCTCTTTGACGTGCACTACATGGATGACTTTCATTCTTTCATGCTCAAGTCCCTCAATGACCTTGGGGACAATTTCTTGGTCTTGTATCTCACGAACAAGTCCTTGGAGTTCCTCCCTCATCTTCTTAGCTCGTGCTCGAGTTACGGTCCTAGGGGAACTCGAATAGTTCGCAATGGTGTCTCTTGGTTCGTATCAAATTAGGAAGGAGAAATTCTGGAATTTTTTCGGTTGGGAGAGATAGCAACCAAATTAGACTTAAAGTCCACTTGGAGAAGAAATTGGAAGTTGCTAAAAGTTGTTCAAGAGAGGTCTTCAAAGGAGATTCCAAAACTGACTTGTTTTCCCAATTAATTTAGGAAACTAAGTACAACACTTGGATGACTCTTGTTCTCACTTGGACACTTTCCTATATTCTCTCATCCATTTTAGGAAACTTTCCTATATTCTCTCATCCATTCTAGGAAACTCTCCTATATTCTCTCATCCACTTTAGAAAACTACTCCTACACTTTAGAAAGCTAGGGTTTCCTTTTCTTTGTGTCGCACATTCCATTGCTGACCACCAACAATAACCCTTCCAAATTTGTCCATCTCACCTCGTTCCCATCCATACTTGTCCCATACTCTCGATTACTCTTGTGGAAAAGTTGGTAAACGATCATTAGGCTCGAGCAACATTTCTTACCTACCTACACTGACAGATAAAGGCATTGGGTAAGATCTTTTAAGAGTGTCTTGAGTGATAAACACGAGAGAGTGTGATACACTAAGGGAGTGAAGTAAGGATCTATTGCACTCTTTCTTCTTGTTACTAACCTTTTGCAGGGCATCAAGAGAGACATGGAGCAACATCAACCAACCACAGACTACTCCTTAATGTTCATCACCAAGAAGAACGAGCTCAGGCGAATCAGTGAGCAACAAATGGAGGAGTTGCACACTCGTTTTGACGAGTTATCCAAGAGTCTCACACGAGGCTCTCGTTCGAGATCCCACAACCAGAGTAACCATGGCACCAAAGAGGCGAATAGCGAAGACTACTCTGCTAGTGAGGATGAGGAACGACCCGAGAAGCCTAGAAGGGGCGCGTCGAAGAACGAGCTAAAGGGCCTTAAAATTCAAGTGCCCGCGTTCAAGGGCAAGAGTGACCCTTAAGCTTACTTGGAGTGGGAAGGCCGCATCGAAATAGTCTTCGACTACTACGATTATAGCTAGGAACAAAAAGTCAAAGTTGCCACTGTTGAGTTTACCGACTACGCCCCAGTTTGGTGGGACCAAGTGAGGACCCATAGGAGGAGAATGGGGAAACCGCGAGTCCGAACTTGGTGAGAGCTCAAGGCATTTATGCGTAAGAGATTCGTTCCAAGCTACTACAACCGAGATCTCCACTCCAAACTGCAAACCCTCACTCAAGACAACATGAGTGGACTATTACAAGGAGATCAAGATGGCCATGATGAAGGCGAACCTTCAAGAAGATAGTGAAGCAACCATGACTAGGTTTCTTCGAGGTCTCAACCCAGACCTTCAAGAAACCTTGGAGCTCCAACACTATGTGGACATGCATGACCTTCTTGAACTCGCTACCAAGGCCGAGAGAGGAAAGAAACTAAGACGAGGAGCCCGTACCTTCCAGTCTTCCAGCTCGACCTCATGGAAGGGCAACCAACCACGGAGGGCGACCCATGAAGCTGGGTATTCGGCCACACCAATTTCTTCAAGCCGAATTCAAGGTAATGTTCCTAACTGAAATTCCTCTTCCACCCCTAATAAAGTTGCCAATACATCCAGGTCTACTTCTAAGGCACCACTAAGACTAGGAGTAGGGACATCAAATACTTTAAGTGCCAAGGGTTTGGACATATTCAGTCTCAATGTCCAAACCAACGGGTCATGCTAATCACTCACAATGGCGAGATCGTGTCCGATGATGACGACTGTGAGGAGATACCCGAATTGATCAAAGGCGACTGCCTGGATGAAGACTCAGCCGAGGAAGATTGCTCACCTACACAAGGAGAAGTAGGGTGCTTGGTGGCACGACGAGTGCTAACCGGCCGAGTTAAGGAGGACGAGCAAATACAAAGAGAAAATCTGTTTTACACCCGTTGCAAAGTAGGAGACAAGGTGTGTAGCCTCATCATCGATGGTGGGAGTTGCACGAATGTGGCGAGCTTACTCATGGTTGAGAGCTTAGGGCTCCCAACTACTAGACATCCACACCCTTATCGCCTCCAATGGCTAAGTGAGGATGGAGAGGTACGTGTCTTCAAACAGGTACGCGTTCCCTTCTCCATTGGAACTTACATTGATGAAGTCGTGTGTGACGTGGTGCCAATGCATGCTACGCATGTCATCCTGGGGAGACCTTGGCAATTCGATAAACACGTCACATTCAATGGAAGGGCAAACAAGTACACACTCTTGCATGATGGCAAACACAAGGTTCTCACACCACTCACATCTGCACAAGTATATGAGGACCAACTTAAGTCGTAAAAAGAGTGTGAACAAGACCATCAAAGGAGGAAACAAAAGGCGGTCGACCCTAGCAAGAGCTCCACTTCTACAAGTGTGCAATCGACCAAAGGTCCAGTGAGCACACCAGTGCTACGCATGACAAATCACCCACTACGCCTACTACTAGGAAGCAAAACATGATCATTAAGGCTAAGGACGTTTGAAAAGTTGTAAATTCTGATCAGCCTGTACTTCTCATGATTTGCAAACATGTGCTCTTAGATGTTGCTGAGCTCGATAAGGCATTGCCTTTGAGTATGGTTGCTCTAGTACACATGAAGCTCCAACATCACCAAATCCGCCATAGGACCTTGCAAGTGTGTTCTGGCCGGAGTTCGATTTCATGGGATACACTTCACACCACTTTGAGGACCCTTACCTCGTGACCACAAACGATCAAGTTGAGCACACATTGAAGATAGTTTGTGAGATTCAAGGTTCGACAAGGGTTATTTTCCAACTTAGCACGTGGGTTTTGCATTGGATGACATCTGTAGCAATCGTAACAAGATTGAGTCAAAGGCATGTAACTCGTCTTGTCACCATTCGTGCTTCAATTTGTGGGCAAATTGCTTTCAAGAGGAGGGGAATTATACAAACAAGAGGAGCCATGAGTTTTTCTTGGCTGGTTGTGAGCATTTTCAAACTAACCAAGAGACATGAGCACCGAATCATAGGATGAGGCCCAATATGTGGTGGCATTAGATTTGGGCTTCATACTACCAACGCTTGTAGTATCATCCATTTCTATCCGGATTTGAGGACAAATCCTTCTCAAGTGGAGGGGACTGATGTGTGCACGGACCTTAGCCCAAGTAATGATCCAGTTCGAGTTCCATTGGGCCCAGTCACACGTGCACGGGCCAAGCGCTTCAAGGAGTCCCTTCAAGCTCTTGTGTGAAATGTTCAAGACCAACAAGGAGTCCATCGGGATATTGAAGGCTTGGAAGGTGATAATCAAGTTGTCTACATGATGATCTAAGCCCACGAAGAGAGCCCATGAATGTTTGGTCGACTAAGCCCTAGGCCTTAGTGTTAGGTTCAATTGCTTAGAGTTGGATTAGATTAGTTTATTTGAGCCATGGCCCGGCCCACCTTGTCCAAGGAGTGGCCGACCTTCCTTGTCTAGTTTCTTAGGGTTTTATTAGCCCCTTAGCCTATATAAAGGCTCACTTTGTATGATTAACGGGTGCACAATTTTGATAATAAATTCTGATTTGTTTCTCTTCGACTTATTGAGAGCATTCGAACCTTAACTTGCTTGGCAAGGGTTCTTGAGCAATCTTGCGTATTGTCCTTGATTGTTCTACCGACCTATCCACTAGAGTATTCACCTCAATTGGAGTCGCCGTTCTACCACCTTCAATCAATTCGTGTCGTCCGTTTTGGTTTTAGGTCCCACAATCCAAGCGCTGGACAACCTCACTAGATCCTTGGGCAAGCGTGTTACGTGTCTCGAAACGAGTTGATCGAGGACCGTATCAGTTGGCTTCAGAGCTTAGGTGAAAGTATCTTTCGTTATATCCTTGTTTTTCGTAGTTGCGTCGAAGGGTTTTTGTGTTTTCTCCGCTGCCTTGTTAAAAAATAAAAGAAGAAAAAAAAGACACTGTTCACCGTTACTGTTCACCGACACTGTTCACGTTACTGTTTATCCGAACACAAAATCTGTTGGTGTGTTATCCCTTTTGTGTTGGTGTCTAGTTTGTCGATAATTTCTGTCCAAAATTTGCCGAAAGGCTGTGTTCCCAAATCTGTCTTGGTCGTTAGTCATCACTTGAGCAACAAGAAAACAAGTGGGGCGGTGGCTAGGGTTTCTACTTGCGGCTAGGGTTTCATTTGCACTAGGGTTTCTTTGTTTCAAATCTGTCAGAGTATTGCTTGCTTCATCCAAGTTGTTTACTTAATTTCCAAATTCATTTAGGAAACTAAGTAAAGCACTTGGATAACTCCTTTGTTTTCACCTGGCTACTCTCCTACATTCTCTCCTACATTTTAGGAACACTACCCACTCCTACATTTTAGGAAGCTAGGGTTTCTATCTTTTATGTTCCCATTGGTGCACTTCCATTTCTGTCCGCCACTATTGGCCTTCCAAATTCGTCCATTCCCACTTCATTTTGCTCCCACATTTGTCTCTTACCTTCTTGGTTACTCTTATGGCAAAAGTGGTGACAATTATTGGACTTGAGCGGCCTTTCTCAACTACAGAACCCAACAGTTAAAAGTATTTGGTAAGTCAATTAGAGTGACATCCATATACACGAGTGCGAGTGGATACACGTAAGGGAGCGTGAAAGCCAACATCTTCGGTTTCGTTGCTAACTTTTTACAGGTTCCCTCATACGTCATGGCGAATACAAGACGCATAAAAGCTAGCCCATAACATTGTCTTCCTGATCCTGTGGGAGTAAAAGAAGTGGCATTACGCGGTGTAGATGAGCAATTGGACCTCGTCAAATCTCAGTTGCTTGGTTGGTTTTATACTCGTTGCGGTGTCAAAGATAAAATTTATAGCTTGCCCATTGATGGGAGTTGTGAAGTCATCCTTGCAAGTGCTATCATTGTTGAGAAATTAAATCTTCCAACCATTGATCATCTTCAACTGTACAAGTTGATGAGGACTCGTGGTGTTGTTTGGGTTACTAAGCACACACTTGTACCTATTCAAATCGGCAAATATGTGGACGAGGTGTTGTGCGATGTAGTCCCAATTCAAGTGACACCTGTGTTGTTGGGCAAAGCATAGATGTCGAGGCGAGAAGTTAAATATGAAGGACATACTAATAAGTATGCCTTCTTATTTAATAGTCATCGTTTTGTACTTGTATCACTTACTTATGACCAGCTTTGTATTGATCTAGCATACATGAAAATGAGCTTGAGCGTTATAGAATGGAGAAAAGGCTAGATGAGGGAATTGTGCCTGAAGAGGTAAAACCCGAGGGAGTTGAAAGCAACGAGATGAAAGGGTCAGCCGTTGAACTAGAAAAAGAGATGGAAAAATCTGATGAGATGGGTGGTAAAAAGGAAGAAAAGAGAGAAAGTGGGCTGATCTTGAACAACCCGGTGAAGGCCTATTATTTTCCTAACGAACTTACCTTTGCTTTGTTTAGTGTTTCTTCTTTTATACAGATCAGGCAAAGGGAAGTTGAGCTGTTCTTAGTGCGTTCCATTCCAAAATCAATTATAGGCTTTGCAAGCCTCCAAGAGTTAAACCCCGCTGGTATCCAATGTCAACTCAAATCAGTCCACACCAAAAGGGAGTTGATTCGAGCTCATCTTGAAGGGAACACTCCACATTTTGGGGATGGTTGTGTACCAAGGGTTCGTTTAAAGAACAAGTGCCTCAATGACCATTGTGATTTTCGTCTTGCTCTTAGTACACATGAAGCTCCAACATCACCAAATCCGCCACGGGACCTTGCAAGTGTGTTCTGGCTGGAGTTCGATTTCATGGGATACACTTCACACCACTTTGAGGACCCTTACCTCGTGACCACAAACGATCAAGTTGAGCACACATTGAAGATAGTTTGTGAGATTCAAGGTTCGACAAGGGTTATTTTCCAACTTAGCACGTGGGTTTTGCATTGGATGACATCTGTAGCAATCGTAACAAGATTGAGTCAAAGGCATGTAACTCGTCTTGTCACCATTCGTGCTTCAATTTGTGAGCAAATTGCTTTCAAGAGGAGGGGAATTATACAAACAAGTGGAGCCATTGGAGTAAAGCCATGAGTTTTTCTTGGCTGGTTGTGAGCATTTTCAAACTAACCAAGAGACATGAGCACCGAAGCATAGTATGAGGGCCAATATGTGGTGGCATTAGATTTGGGCTTCATACTACCAACGCTTGTAGTATCATCCATTTCTATCCGGATTTGAGGACAAATCCTTCTCAAGTGGAGGGGACTGATGTGTGCACGGACCTTAGCCCAAGTAATGATCCAGTTCGAATTCCATTGGGCCCAGTCACACGTGCACGGGCCAAGCGCTTCAAGGAGTCCCTTCAAGCTCTTGTGTGAAATGTTCAAGACCAACAAGAAGTCCATCGGGATATTGAAGGCTTGGAAGGTGATAATCAAGTTGTCTACATGATGATCCAAGCCCACGAAGAGAGCCCATGAAGGTTTGGTCGACTAAGCCCTAGGCCTTAGTGTTAGGTTCAATTGCTTAGAGTTGGATTAGATTAGTTTATTTGAGTCATGGCCCAGCCCACCTTGTCCAAGGAGTGGCCGACCTTCCTTGTTGATGTGTGCACGAATCTCGGCCCACGCAACGACCCGGTCCGAGTTCCATTGGGCCCAGTCACACGTGCACGGGCCAAGCTCTTCAAAGAATCACTCCAAGCCCTGGTTCGAGTCGTCCAAGACCAACATGGAGTTCACAAAGATATTGAGGGCTTAGAGAGAGACAATCAAGCCATTTACACCATGATCCAAGCCCACGAAGACTCAAGCGGGCCTTCAAGAGGATCGGCCCTATAGGGCCTTAACCTTAGTACTTGTTAGATTGGATTAATTTGTCTTCATAGCTCATTGGGCCGGCCCATCTTGGACACCAAGATGGCCGAACTCCTTGCCATTGTTTCCTTAGGTTTTTTTCAGTCACTTTAGCCTATAAATAGGCTTGCTTTGTAAGGTTTTACGGTAGACGTTTTATCAAGAAAGTTTTGCATATTTTCGATTCTTCTTGAGAGAGAGATTCGACCCCCCCTTTACTTGCTTTGGCAAGGGTTTTGAGCAGTCTTGCGTCTCGTCCTAAATTGTTCTACCGACCTATCCCGTGGAGTATCCACCTTCATTGGAGTCGTCGCCCTACTGTTTTGAATCAAATCGTGTCGTCCGTTTGGTTCTAGATCCCGCAATTCCAAGCGTTGGAAATCCTTGCTGGATCCTTGGGCAAACGTGCTACGTGTCTCGAAACGTGTTGATTGAGGAACGTATCAGTTGGCTTCAGAGCTTTGGTGGAGGTATCTTCCGTTATATCCGTAGTTTTATCTTAGTTTTCCTTATTTCCGCTGCACTTGATTCAAAAAGAGAAAAAAAAATTCTGGTCATTGTTTGTTGTTGAAGTCGAGTCCAAATCTGTCCGTTTGTGCCGTATTAACAAAAAAAAAAAATTTCTGGTCGTATAGTTTGCGTTTAATCTGTTCGTTAGCTTTGTTGCTTTGCTGTGCCGAATTCTTCCTCTTGTTGTCAAAAAAAATTCTGGTCGTATAGCTGAGCTCTTGGTTGCATTAATTCTGCCCAGCTTTGGGTCATAGCAGAATCTGCAAAAAAATATAGAAAGAGGCGGCTAGGGTTTTCTAGTCGCGACTAGGGCTTTTGCTTGGCTGTCAAATCTGCTCAACCTTCGTTTGGGTCATCCAAGCTGTTTTAGTTAGTTTCTAAACTGTTTTGGGAAGCAAACTTGTGGGAGTTGTGAATCTTGAAGGAAGCTACAACCATCTAGGGTTTCTTGAGTTTCTTGGAATTAAATCTTGAAGTTCTTGAAAGATCTTGGTGAAATCTTGGAGTTTTGGGCTAATTGGTTGTAGTGAGTAGGGGCTGACCAGAAATCTGGTTGTGAACCTTTTTTTTCGGCCAGGTTTAGTTTCATTGGTTAAGTCAAAAAAAAAAAAAGAGAAAAACAGAATCGAGACAAAACAAAAAAAAAAATAGAGAGAGAGCAGGGAATTCGGGAGGAACATAGCCGAACAAGAAAAAATATATATATAAGGGAAAAAAAAAAAGAAAAGCACGTGGGTTTTTATTGCCAAACAACAATCATCACGTATTGTTCTAAGCCAACCAGAAATTTTCAAAAGAAAGAAACTCAAAAGTTTTGGCCAACCTCTTCTTGAAAATCTTGGTCACCTTGGATCTTGATCACTTGGGTCACCTTTTGGGATTTTTGAGATTCTTGAACATCTTGGGTCTTGAAGACTTGCACTTCTCTCCGAATAAAGAGTTTCTTGTAAGATCTTGCATCCATACGAGGCTTTCTTGGCTTAGGAGTGAATTTCTTGGGAGATTCTTGAGTAACATCACTTGCTTGCCCTTGGGAGTCCATTGGAGCCGAATTTCTGGAGTAACAAGAACCAAACCTGTCTTGTAGGAGAGAGGGCCGAATTTCTTGTTCTTGGAGTAGAGGGAGAGCCGAATTGCTTGGGTAAGTAGCGGCTGTGAAGAGGGAGTTTTATAGGAAGTATAACCGACTTAGGGAAGGGTTTCAAGGAGGGAAGAATTCTGGAAATTTCGGTTGAGGGGGGAGACAAATCTGTTTAGGAGTCCCAACTCCTACTTGCTTTCCAAATTGGTTAGGAGACTAAGTAATCTACTTGGATAGCTCTTGGACACCCCTATATTTTCTCCTCCATTTTAGGATACACTCCTATATTCTCTCATCCACTTTAGGAAACCACTCCTACATCTTAGGATTCTTAGAGTTTCCTTTCTTAGCAATATTTTCCAAATCTGTCCGCCGCCTCTAAGCCTTCCAAAAACCGTTCTTCCTTCACCAAAATCTCACCCAACCGTGTACTTCACTCTTGGGTACTCTTGTGGGAAAAGTTGGTGACGATTATTGGACCCGAGCAACATTTCTCAACTACCTAAACCAACAGGTAAAGGTTACTTGGTAAGTCTCATAGCGTGAATTGAGCACTACACACGAGCGTGAGGGATACACTAAGGGAGTGAAGTGAGGATTATATTTGCACTTTCTTTGTTTTTCCTAACCTTTACAGGGGCAACAAGAGAGACATGGAGCAACAACACCACCACCAACAACAAGCAACCATCGATCCCTCATTGTTATTCGCCGCGATGAAGAATGAGCTCAGGCGAATCAGTGAGCAACAAATGGAGACGTTACACACTCGTTTTGATCAGTTGTCTAGGAGCCTTACACGAGGCTCTCGTTCTAGGTCCCATAACCGGAGTAACCATGGCACCAAAGAAACAAATGGCGAAGACTACTCCGCTAGTGAGGATGAGGAGCGACCCGGGAGGCCTACAAGGGACACGCCCAAGAACGAACTCAAGGGGCTTAAGATTCAAGTCCCTGCATTCAAAGGCAAAAGTGACCCTGAAGCTTACCTGGAGTGGGAAGGCCGAATCGAGATGGTCTTCGACTGCTACGACTACAGCGAGGAGCAAAAGGTTAAGGTTGCCACCGTGGAGTTCACCGATTACGCACTAGTCTGGTGGGACCAAGTGAGGACCAATAGGAGGAGGATAGGAGAACCACGTGTTCGGACTTGGCGAGAACTCAAGGCACTGATGCGCAAGCGATTTGTTCCTAGCTACTACAATCGCGATCTCCACTCTAAACTTCAAACCCTCACGCAAGGCAACATGAGCGTGGAGGACTATTATAAAGAGATCGAGATGGCCATGATGAGGGCCAACATTCAAGAGGACGACGAAGCCACGATGGCTAGGTTCCTTCGAGGTCTCAATCCTGACCTCCAAGAAGCATTGGAGCTCCAACCTTACTTGGACATGCACGACTTGCTAGAGCTCGCCATTAAGGCCGAGCGGGGGAAGAAATTAAGACGAGGAGCACGAACGTTCCAATCTTCTAACACCACTTCGTGGAGAGGTAACCAACCACGACGAGCGACCTACGAAGTTGGAGGTCCAGCGACACCAACCTCTTCTAACCGAGCCCAAGGTAATACCTCTAACCGCAATTCCTATTCTCCCCCAAACAAGGTCTCCGATGCATCCAGGTCCGCTCCAAAGGCACCGCATGAAACCCCTAAGACTAGAAGTAGGGACGTCAAGTGCTTCAAGTGCCAAGGATTTGGACATATTCAGTCTCAATGCCCGAACCAACGGGTCATGCTCATCACTCACAATGGCGAGATCGTATTTGATGACAATTGTGATGACAATTGAGATGCCCGAGTTAGTCCAAGACGACTGCCTGGAAGAGGAGTCCGCTGGGGAGGCTTGCTCGCCTACCCGAGGAGATGTAGGTTGCTTGGTGGCACGGCGAGTACTAACCGCCCGAGTCAAGGAGGATGAGCAGCTGCAACGCGAGAACCTATTCTACACCCGCTGTAAGGTAGGCGACAAGGTATGTAGCCTCATCATCGACGGCAGGAGTTGCACGAACGTGGCCAGTTTGCTCATGGTGGAAAGTCTAGGACTTCCCACTACCAAGCATCCAAACCCGTACCGCCTCCAATGGCTAAGTGAGGAAGGCGAGGTACGAGTCTTCAAACAGGTACGCGTTCCCTTCTTGATTGGTACTTATGCTGATGAAATCGTGTGTGACGTCGTGCCAATGCATGCTACGCATGTCATTCTGGGAAGACCATGGCAATTTGACAAACACGTCACCTTCGATGGAAGGGCAAATAAGTACACCCTTCTGCACGATGACAAACGTAAGGTCCTTACACCTCTCACACCTGCACAAGTATATGAGGACCAATTAAAATTGCAAAGGGAGTGTGAACAAGACCGTCAGAGGAGGAAACTGAAGACGGGTGACCCTGGTCAGAGCTCCACTTCTACGAGTGAGCTATCAACCAAGGGTCAAGTGAGCACACCTAGTGTTATACATGACAAATCACCTACCGCACCTCCCGCTAGGAAGCACAACATGATTATTAAGGCTAAAGATGTTAGAAAAGTGGTGAACTCTAATCAGCCTATACTTCTCATGATTTGCAAGCAAGTGCTCTTGGATGTTGCTGAGCTCGACAAGGCATTGCCTGCGAGCATAGTTGCTCTTTTGCAGGAATTTGAGGATGTTTTCCCTGACGAGGTCCCTGATGGCTTACCACCCAATCGGGGAATTGAACACCAAATCGACCTCATCCCTGGAGCACCATTGCCCAACAAACCTGCTTACCGCATGGGACCTGAGGAGACCAAGGAGCTTCAAAGGCAAGTTGATGGCCTCTTAGGTAAGGGTTGGGTAAAGGAAAGTTTAAGCCCTTGCGCTGTACCTGTGATATTTGTTCCCAAAAAGGACGGTACTTGGCGCATGTGCACTGACTGTCGGGCTGTGAACGCTATCACTGTTAAATATCGTCATCCCATTCCTAGACTTGATGATATGCTTGATGAACTCGATGGTGCCATTATTTTCACCAAAATTGACCTGAGGAGTGGCTATCATCAAATTCGGATGAAAGAAGGTGACGAGTGGAAAACAGCCTTCAAAACCAAACATGGTCTCTAGGAGTGGCTAGTCATGCCTTTTGGCTTAACTAATGCCCCTAGCACCTTCATGCGACTAATGAACCATGTGTTGAGACATTTTATTGGCAAGTTTGTCATTGTTTACTTTGATGACATCCTGATCTATAGCCGTAGTGAGCATGAGCACTTAGAGCATGTGAGATTAGTTCTTGAGACACTTCGACAGGCGCGTCTGTACGCCAACCTCAAGAAGTGCACCTTTTGTACTAACGAGCTTGTGTTTTTAGGTTATGTGGTAAGTTCGCAGGGCATCAAGGTGGACAAATCCAAGATTGAGGCCATCGAGCAATGGCCAACTCCCACATCCGTCCCTGACGTGCGCAGTTTTCTTGGATTGGCGGGCTTTTACCGGCGCTTTGTCAAAGATTTTAGCACCATTGCCGCCCCGTTGACCGCCGTGACAAAGAAGAATGACAAGTTCCACTGGGGAGAATCACAAGAACAAGCATTTCTCGCCCTCAAGGACACACTCACACATGCACCTGTGTTAGCATTACCAAATTTTCACAAGACTTTTGAAATTGAATGTGATGCTTCTGGTGTAGGTATTGGAGCGGTCCTCATGCAAGACAAGAGACCTTGTGCCTTCTTTAGTGAGAAACTGGGAGGAGCTGCATTAAACTACCCCACGTACGACAAGGAGTTGTACGCTTTAGTGAGGGCCTTGGAGACTTGGCAACACTATCTTTGCCCTCGGGAGTTCGTGATACACACTGATCACGAGTCATTGAAGTACCTCAAGGGACAACCCAAGTTAAGCAAGCGGCATGCCAAATGGGTAAGCTTCATTGACACCTTTTCGTATGTTATTAAGTATAAGACTGCCAAAACGAATGTAGTGGCTGATGCCTTATCACGTAGACATTCGTTGCTTGCCCTTCTGGATGCCAAGTTACTAGGGTTCGAAATGATTAAGGAACTCTACACAAATGATCATGACTTTGGTGATATCTATGTTGCTTGTGTTAAGACCCCCCATGGAAAATACTTCTTGCATGATGGATTTCTATTCCATGTAGATAAACTGTGTGTGCCTAATTCTTCCATTCGTGATCTTTTGATTCGAGAGGCACATAGTGGTGGTCTCATGGGCCACTTTGGCATCACCAAGACTCTGGCCATGTTGCAAGAGCACTTTTACTGGCCTCATATGCGTAGAGATATTGAACGCATGGTTGGTAGATGCGCTACTTGTCACAAGGCAAAGTCTAAGACACATCCATATGGCTTCCATTACCTATCCCACACCATCCTTGGGTTGACTTGTCTATGGACTTTGTGCTAGGTTTGCCTCGATCACCAAGGGGTAATGATCCATATTTGTGGTGGTTGATAGATTTTCTAAAATGGCACATTTTATTCCTTGTCACAAACTGACGATGCATCTCATATTGCTAACTTATTCTTCAAAGAGATTGTCCGTCTGCATGGCATGCCTAGGACTATTGTTAGTGACAGAGATGTGAAGTTCCTGAGTTACTTTTGGAAGACTCTGTGGTCCAAACTTGGCACTAGGTTATTATTCTCCACCACTAGTCATCCTCAAAGCGATGGACAAACTGAAGTTGTCAATCGCACACTTGGCACTTTACTTCGGGCCTTGATTAAAAAGAATCTTAAGTCTTGGGAGGAGTGCTTACCTCATGTTGAATTTGCCTACAATCGAACTGTGCAAAGTGCAACACAATATTCTCCCTTTGAGATTGTTTATGGCTTCAACCCCCTTACCCCCCTTGATCTGGTGCCCTTACCTTCCTCTGAGCACACAAGCTTAGATGGGAAAAAGAAAGCCGATTTACATGAAGCTGTGCGAGCAAACATCGAGAAGCGCACGCAGCAATACATCCAGCAAGCCAACAAGCACCGCCGCAAGATGATTTTTGAGCCTGGAGATTGGGTATGGCTACACTTGAGGAAAGAGCGATTCCCCAAGCAACGTCAAAGCAAATTATCCCCAAGAGGTGATGGACCATTTCAGGTACTCCAAAAAGTCAACGACAACACATACAAGTTGGAGCTACCTGGGGAATACAATGTTAGTGCGACCTTTAACGTCGCGGACCTAAGTCCATTTCTTGACGAGGAGGATCCAGATTTGAGGGCAAATCTTTCTCAACAGGAGGGGACTGATGTGTGCACGAGTCTCGGCCCACGCAACGACCAGGTCCGAATTCCATTGGGCCCAGTCACACGTGCACAGGCCAAGCTCTTCAAAGAATCACTCCAAGCCCTGGTTCGAGTCGTCCAAGACCAACATGGAGTTCACAAAGATATTGAGGGCTTAGAGAGAGACAATCAAGCCATTTACACCATGATCCAAGCCCACGAAGACTCAAGCGGGCCTTCAAGAGGATCGGCCCTATAGGGCCTTAACCTTAGTACTTGTTAGATTGGATTAATTTGTCTTCATAGCTCATTGGGCCGGCCCATCTTGGACACTAAGATGGCCGAACTCCTTGCCATTGTTTCCTTAAGGTTTTTTTCAGTCACTTTAGCCTATAAATAGGCTTGCTTTGTAGCCGAACTCCTTGCCATTGTTTCCTTAGGGTTTTTTTCAGTCACTTTAGCCTATAAATAGGCTTGCTTTGTAAGGTTTTACGGTAGACGTTTTATCAAGAAAGTTTTGCATATTTTCGATTCTTCTTGAGAGAGAGATTCGACCCCCCCATTTACTTGCTTTGGCAAGGGTTTTGAGCAGTCTTGCGTCTCGTCCTAGATTGTTCTACCGACCTATCCCGTGGAGTATCCATCTTCATTGGAGTCGTCGTCCTACCGTCTTGAATCAAATCGTGTCGTCCGTTTGGTTCTAGATCCCGCAATTCCAAGCGTTGGACATCCTTGCTAGATCCTTGGGCAAACGTGCTACGTGTCTCGAAACGTGTTGATCGAGGAACGTATCACTTGTCTAGTTTCTTAGGGTTTATTAGCCCCTTAGCCTATATAAAGGCTCACTTTGTATGATTAACGGGTGCACAATTTTGATAATAAAATTTTGATTTGTTTCTCTTTGACTTATTGAGAGCATTCGAACCTTAACTTGCTTGGCAAGGGTTCTTGAGCAATCTTGCGTATTGTCCTTGATTGTTCTACCGACCTATCCACTAGAGTATTCACCTCAATTGGAGTCGCCGTTCTACCACTTTCAATCAATTCGTGTCATCCGTTTTGGTTTTAGGTTCCACAATCCAAGCGCTGGACAACCTCACTAGATCCTTGGGCAAGCGTGTTACGTGTCTCGAAACGAGTTGATCGAGGACCGTATCGTTGGCTTCAGAGCTTAGGTGAAGGTATCTTTCGTTATATCCTTGTTTTTCGTAGTTGCGTCGAAGGGTTTTTGTGTTTTCTCCGCTGCCTTGTTAAAAAAAAAAGAAGAAATAAATGACACTGTTCACCGTTACTGTTCACCGACACTGTTCACGTTACTGTTTATTCGAACACAAAATCGGTTGGTGTGTTATCCCTTTTGTGTTTGTGTCTAGTTTGTCGATAATTTCTGTCCAAAATTTGCCGAAAGGTTGTGTTCCCAAATCTGTCTTGGTCGTTAGTCATCACTTGAGCGACAAGAAAACAAGTGGGGCGGCGATTTTGCACCCACATTTGTGTCTTACCTTCTTGGTTACTCTTATGGCAAAAGTGGTGACAATTATTGGACTTGAGCGGCCTTTCTCAACTACAGAACCCAACAGGTAAAAGTATTTGGTAAGTCAATTAGAGTGACATCCATATACACGAGTGCGAGTGGATACACGTAAGGGAGCGTGAAAGCCAACATCTTCGGTTTCGTTGCTAACTTTTTACAGGTTCCCTCATACATACGTCATGGCGAATACGAGACGCATAAAAGCTAGCCCACAACATTGTCTTCCTGATCCTAAGGGAGTCAAAGAAGTGGCATTACGCGGTGTAGATGAGCAATTGGACCTCGTCAAATCTCAGTTGCTTGGTTGGTTTTATACTCGTTGCGGTGTCAAAGATAAAATTTATAGCTTGCCCATTGATGGGAGTTGTGAAGTCATCCTTGCAAGTGCTATCATGGTTGAGAAATTAAATCTTCCAACCATTGATCATCTTCAACTGTACAAGTTGATGAGTACTCGTGGTGTTGTTTGGGTTACTAAGCACACACTTGTACCTATTCAAATCGGCAAATATGTGGACGAGGTGTTGTGCAATGTAGTCCCAATTCAAGTGACACCTGTGTTGTTGGGCAAAGCATGGATGTCAAGGCGAGAAGTTAAATATGACGGACATACTAATAAGTATGCCTTCTTATTTAATAGTCGTCGTTTTGTACTTGTATCACTTACTTATGACCAGCTTTGTATTGATCTAGCATACATGAAAATGAGCTTGAGCGTTATAGAATGGAGAAAGCTAGATGAGGGAATTGTGCCTGAAGAGGTAAAACCCGAGGGAGTTGAAAGCAACGAGATGAAAGGGTCAGCTGTTGAACTAGAAAAAGAGATGGAAAAATCTGATGAGATGGGTGGTAAAAAGGAAGAAAAAAGTGAAAGTGGGCTGATCTTGAACAACCCGGTGAAAGCCTGTTATTTTCCTAACGAACTTAGCTTCGCTTTGTTTAGTGTTTCTTCTTTTATACAGATCAGGCAAAGGGAAGTTGATCCGTTCTCAGTGCGTTCCATTCCAAAATCAATTATAGGCTTTGCAAGCCTCCAAGAGTTAAACCCCGTTGGTATCCATTCATGGAACAATGTCAACTCAAATCAGTCCACACCAAAAGGCAGTTGATTCGAGCTCATCGTGAAGGGAACACTCCACATTTTGGGGATGGTTGTGTACCAAGGGTTCGTTTAAAGAACAAGTGCCTCAATGACCATTGTGATTTTCGTCTTGATCTTAGTACACATGAAGCTCCAACATCACCAAATCCGCCACGGGACCTTGCAAGTGTGTTCTGGCCGGAGTTCTATTTCACGGGATACACTTCACACCACTTTGAGGACCCTTACCTCGTGACCACAAACGATCAAGTTGAGCACACATTGAAGATAGTTTGTGAGATTCAAGGTTCGACAAGGGTTATTTTCCAACTTAGCACGTGGGTTTTGCATTGGATGACATCTGTAGCAATCGTAACAAGATTGAGTCAAAGGCATGTAACTCGTCTTGTCACCAATTTGTGGGCAAATTGCTCTCAAGAGGAGGGGAATTATACAAACAAGAGGAGCCATTGGAGTAAAGCCATGAGTTTTTCTTGGCTGGTTGTGAGCATTTTCAAACTAACCAAGAGACATGAGCACCGAATCATAGTATGAGGGCCAATATGTGGTGGCATTAGATTTGGGCTTCATACTACCAACGCTTGTAGTATCATCCATTTCTATCCGGATTTGAGGACAAATCCTTCTCAAGTGGAGGGGACTGATGTGTGCACGGACCTTAGCCCAAGTAATGATCCAGTTCGAGTTCCATTGGGCCCAGTCACACGTGCACGGGCCAAGCGCTTCAAGGAGTCCCTTCAAGCTCTTGTGTGAAATGTTCAAGACCAACAAGGAGTCCATCGGGATATTGAAGGCTTGGAAGGTGATAATCAAGTTGTCTACATGATGATCCAAGCCCACGAAGAGAGCCCAAGAAGGTTTGGTCGACTAAGCCCTAGGCCTTAGTGTTAGGTTCAATTGCTTAGAGTTGGATTAGATTAGTTTATTTGAGTCATGGCCCGGCCCACCTTGTCCAAGGAGTGGCCGACCTTCCTTGTCTAGTTTCTTAGGGTTTTATTAGCCCCTTAGCCTATATAAAGGCTCACTTTGTATGATTAACGGGTGCACAATTTTGATAATAAAATTCTGATTTGTTTCCCTTCGACTTATTGAGAGCATTTGAACCTTAACTTGCTCGGCAAGGGTTCTTGAGCAATCTTGCGTATTGTCCTTGATTGTTCTACCGACCTATCCACTAGAGTATTCACCTCAATTGGAGTCGTCGTTCTACCACCTTCAATCAATTCGTGTCGTCCGTTTTGGTTTTAGGTTCCACAATCCAAGCGCTGGACAACCTCACTAGATCCTTGGGCAAGCGTGTTACGTGTCTCGAAACGAGTTGATCGAGAACCGTAGCAGTTGGCTTCAGAGCTTAGGTGAAGGTATCTTTCGTCATATCCTTGTTTTTCATAGTTGCGTCGAAGGGTTTTTATGTTTTGTCCGCTGCCTTGTTAAAAAAAAAAAAGAAGAAAAAAATGACACTGTTCACCGTTGCTGTTCACCGACATTGTTCACGTTACTGTTTATCAGAACACAAAATCTGTTGGTGTGTTATCCCTTTTGTGTTTGTGTCTAGTTTGTCGATAATTTCTGTCCAAAATTTGCCGAAAGGTTGTGTTCCCAAATCTGTCTTTGTCGTTAGTCATCACTTGAGCAACAAGAAAACAAGTGGTGCGGCGGCTAGGGTTTCTACTTGCGGCTACGGTTTCATTTGCACTAGGGTTTCTTTGTTTCAAATCTGTCCGCGTATTGCTTGCTTCATCCAAGTTGTTTACTTAATTTCCAAATTCATTTAGGAAACTAAGTAAAGCACTTGGATAACTCCTTTGTTTTCACTTGGCTACTCTCCTACATTCTCTCCTACATTTTAGGAACACTACCCACTCCTACATTTTAGGAAGCTAGGGTTTCTATCTTTTATGTTCCCATTGGTGCACCTCCACTTCTGTCCGCCACTATTGGCCTTCCAAATTCGTCCATTCCCACTTCATTTTGCACCCACATTTGTGTCTTACCTTCTTGGTTACTCTTATGGCAAAAGTGGTGACAATTATTGGACTTGAGCGGCCTTTCTCAACTACAGAACCCAACAGGTAAAAGTATTTGGTAAGTCAATTAGAGTGACATCCATATACACGAGTGCGAGTGGATACACGTAAGGGAGCGTGAAAGCCAACATCTTCGGTTTCGTTGCTAACTTTTTGCAGGTTTCCTCATACGTCATGGCGAATACGACGCATAAAAGCTAGCCCACAACATTGTCTTCCTGATCCTAAGGGAGTCAAAGAAGTGGCATTACGCGGTTTAGATATGAGCAATTGGACCTCGTCAAATCTCAGTTGCTTGGTTGGTTTTATACTCGTTGCGGTGTCAAAGATAAAATTTGTGGCTTGCCCATTGATGGGAGTTGTGAAGTCATCCTTGCAAGTGCTATCATGGTTGAGAAATTAAATCTTCCAACCATTGATCATCTTCGACTGTACAAGTTGATGAGTACTCGTGGTGTTGTTTGGGTTACTAAGCACACACTTGTACCTATTCAAATCGGCAAATATGTGGACGAGGTGTTATGTGATGTAGTCCCAATTCAAGTGACACCTGTGTTGTTGGGCAAAGCATGGATGTCGAGGCGAGAAGTTAAATATGACGGACATACTAATAAGTATGCCTTCTTATTTAATAGTCGTCGTTTTGTACTTGTATCACTTACTTATGACCAGCTTTGTATTGATCTAGCATACATGAAAATGAGCTTGAGCGTTATAGAATGGAGAAAGCTAGATGAGGGAATTGTGCCTGAAGAGGTAAAACCCGAGGGAGTTGAAAGCAACGAGATGAAAGGGTCAGCTGTTGAACTAGAAAAAGAGATGGAAAAATCTGATGAGATGGGTGGTAAAAAGGAAGAAAAAAGTGAAAGTGGGCTGATCTTGAACAACCCGGTGAAAGCCTGTTATTTTCCTAACGAACTTAGCTTCGCTTTGTTTAGTGTTTCTTCTTTTATACAGATCAGGCAAAGGGAAGTTGAGCCGTTCTCAGTGCGTTCCATTCCAAAATCAATTATAGGCTTTGCAAGCCTCCAAGAGTTAAACCCCGTTGGTATCCATTCATGGAACAATGTCAACTCAAATCAGTCCACACCAAAAGGGAGTTGATTCGAGCTCATCTTGAAGGGAACACTCCACATTTTGGGGATGGTTGTGTACCAAGGGTTCGTTTAAAGAACAAGTGCCTCAATGACCATTGTGATTTTCGTCTTGCTCTTAGTACACATGAAGCTCCAACATCACCAAATCCGCCATGGGACCTTGCAAGTGTGTTCTGGCCGGAGTTCGATTTCATGGGATACACTTCACACCACTTTGAGGACCCTTACCTCGTGACCACAAACGATCAAGTTGAGCACACATTGAAGATAGTTTGTGAGATTCCAGGTTCGACAAGGGTTATTTTCCAACTTAGCACGTGGGTTTTGCATTGGATGACATCTGTAGCAATCGTAACAAGATTGAGTCAAAGGCATGTAACTCGTCTTGTCACCAATTTGTGGGCAAATTGCTCTCAAGAGGAGGGGAATTATACAAACAAGAGGAGCCATTGGAGTAAAGCCATGAGTTTTTCTTGGCTGGTTGTGAGCATTTTCAAACTAACCAAGAGACATGAGCACCGAAGCATATTATGAGGGCCAATATGTGGTGGCATTAGATTTGGGCTTCATACTACCAACGCTTGTAGTATCATCCATTTCTATCCGGATTTGAGGACAAATCCTTCTCAAGTGGAGGGGACTGATGTGTGCACGGACCTTAGCCCAAGTAATGATCCAGTTCGAGTTCCATTGGGCCCAGTCACACGTGCACGGGCCAAGCGCTTCAAGGAGTCCCTTCAAGCTCTTGTGTGAAATGTTCAAGACCAACAAGGAGTCCATCGGGATATTGAAGGCTTGGAAGGTGATAATCAAGTTGTCTACATGATGATCCAAGCCCACGAAGAGAGCCCAAGAAGGTTTGGTCGACTAAGCCCTAGGCCTTAGTGTTAGGTTCCATTGCTTAGAGTTGGATTAGATTAGTTTATTTGAGTCATGGCCCGGCCCATCTTGTCCAAGGAGTGGCCGACCTTCCTTGTCTAGTTTCTTAGGGTTTTATTAGCCCCTTAGCCTATATAAAGGCTCACTTTGTATGATTAACGGGTGCACAATTTTGATAATAAAATTCTGATTTGTTTCCCCTTCGACTTATTGAGAGCATTCGAACCTTAACTTGCTCGGCAAGGGTTCTTGAGCAATCTTGCGTATTGTCCTTGATTGTTCTACCGACCTATCCACTAGAGTATTCACCTCAATTGGAGTCGTCGTTCTACCACCTTCAATCAATTCGTGTCGTCCGTTTTGGTTTTAGGTTCCACAATCCAAGCGCTGGACAACCTCACTAGATCCTTGGGCAAGCGTGTTACGTGTCTCGAAACGAGTTGATCGAGGACCGTAGCAGTTGGCTTCAGAGCTTAGGTGAAGGTATCTTTCGTCATATCCTTGTTTTTCATAGTTGCGTCGAAGGGTTTTTGTGTTTTGTCCGCTGCCTTGTTAAAAAAAAAAAAGAAGAAAAAAACGACACTGTTCACCGTTGCTGTTCACCGACACTGTTCACGTTACTGTTTATCCGAACACAAAATCTGTTGGTGTGTTATCCCTTTTGTGTTTGTGTCTAGTTTGTCGATAATTTCTGTCCAAAATTTGCCGAAAGGTTGTGTTCCCAAATCTGTCTTGGTCGTTAGTCATCACTTGAGCGACAAGAAAACAAGTGGGGCGGCGGCTAGGGTTTCTACTTGCGGCTAGGGTTTCATTTGCTAGGGTTTCTTTGTTTCAAATCTGTCCGAGTATTGCTTGCTTCATCCAAGTTGTTTACTTAATTTCCAAATTCATTTAGGAAACTAAGTAAAGCACTTGGATAACTCCTTTGTTTTCACTTGGCTACTCTCCTACATTCTCCTACATTTTAGGAACACTACCCACTCCTACATTTTAGGAAGCTAGGGTTTCTATCTTTTATGTTCCCATTGGTGCACTTCCACTTCTGTCCGCCACTATTGGCCTTCCAAATTCGTCCATTCCCACTTCATTTTGCACCCACATTTGTGTCTTACCTTCTTGGTTACTCTTATGGCAAAACTGGTGACAATTAATGGACTTGAGCGGCCTTTCTCAACTACAGAACCCAACAGGTAAAAGTATTTGGTAAGTCAATTAGAGTGACATCCATATACACGAGTGCGAGTGGATACACGTAAGGGAGCGTGAAAGCCAACATCTTCGGTTTCGTTGCTAACTTTTTGCAGGTTCCCTCATACGTCATGGTGAATACGACGCATAAAAGCTAGCCCGCAACATTGTCTTCCTGATCCTAAGGGAGTCAAAGAAGTGGCATTACGCGGTGTAGATGAGCAATTGGACCTCGTCAAATCTCAGTTGCTTGGTTGGTTTTATACTCGTTGCGGTGTCAAAGATAAAATTTGTGGCTTGCCCATTGATGGGAGTTGTGAAGTCATCCTTGCAAGTGCTATCATGGTTGAGAAATTAAATCTTCCAACCATTGATCATCTTCGACTGTACAAGTTGATGAGTACTCGTGGTGTTGTTTGGGTTACTAAGCACACACTTGTACCTATTCAAATCGGCAAATATGTGGACGAGGTGTTGTGTGATGTAGTCCCAATTCAAGTGACACCTGTGTTGTTGGGCAAAGCATGGATGTCGAGGCGAGAAGTTAAATATGACGGACATACTAATAAGTATGCCTTCTTATTTAATAGTCGTCGTTTTGTACTTGTATCACTTACTTATGACCAGCTTTGTATTGATCTAGCATACATGAAAATGAGCTTGAGCGTTATAGAATGGAGAAAGCTAGATGAGGGAATTGTGCCTGAAGAGGTAAAACCCGAGGGAGTTGAAAGCAACGAGATGAAAGGGTCAGCTGTTGAACTAGAAAAAGAGATGGAAAAATCTGATGAGATGGGTGGTAAAAAGGAAGAAAAAAGTGAAAGTGGGCTGATCTTGAACAACCCGGTGAAAGCCTGTTATTTTCCTAACGAACTTAGCTTCGCTTTGTTTAGTGTTTCTTCTTTTATACAGATCAGGCAAAGGGAAGTTGAGCCGTTCTCAGTGCGTTCCATTCCAAAATCAATTATAGGCTTTGCAAGCCTCCAAGAGTTAAACCCCGTTGGTATCCATTCATGGAACAATGTCAACTCAAATCAGTCCACACCAAAAGGGAGTTGATTCGAGCTCATCTTGAAGGGAACACTCCACATTTTGGGGATGGTTGTGTACCAAGGGTTCGTTTAAAGAACAAGTGCCTCAATGACCATTGTGATTTTCGTCTTGCTCTTAGTACACATGAAGCTCCAACATCACCAAATCCGCCATGGGACCTTGCAAGTGTGTTCTGGCCGGAGTTCGATTTCATGGGATACACTTCACACCACTTTGAGGACCCTTACCTCGTGACCACAAACGATCAAGTTGAGCACACATTGAAGATAGTTTGTGAGATTCCAAGTTCGACAAGGGTTATTTTCCAACTTTGCACTAGGGTTTTGCATTGGATGACATCTGTAGCAATCGTAACAAGATTGAGTCAAAGGCATGTAACTCGTCTTGTCACCAATTTGTGGGCAAATTGCTTTCAAGAGGAGGGGAATTATACAAACAAGAGGAGCCATTGGAGTAAAGCCATGAGTTTTTCTTGGCTGGTTGTGAGCATTTTCAAACTAACCAAGAGACATGAGCACCGAATCATAGTATGAGGGCCAATATGTGGTGGCATTAGATTTGGGCTTCATACTACCAACGCTTGTAGTATCATCCATTTCTATCCGGATTTGAGGACAAATCCTTCTCAAGTGGAGGGGACTGATGTGTGCACGGACCTTAGCCCAAGTAATGATCCAGTTCGAGTTCCATTGGGCCCAGTCACACGTGCACGGGCCAAGCGCTTCAAGGAGTCCCTTCAAGCTCTTGTGTGAAATGTTCAAGACCAACAAGGAGTCCATCGGGATATTGAAGGCTTGGAAGGTGATAATCAAGTTGTCTACATGATGATCCAAGCCCACGAAGAGAGCCCAAGAAGGTTTGGTCGACTAAGCCCTAGGCCTTAGTGTTAGGTTCAATTGCTTAGAGTTGGATTAGATTAGTTTATTTGAGTCATGGCCCGGCCCACCTTGTCCAAGGAGTGGCCGACCTTCCTTGTCTAGTTTCTTAGGGTTTTATTAGCCCCTTAGCCTATATAAAGGCTCACTTTGTATGATTAACGGGTGCACAATTTTGATAATAAAATTCTGATTTGTTTCCCTTCGACTTATTGAGAGCATTTGAACCTTAACTTGCTCGGCAAGGGTTCTTGAGCAATCTTGCGTATTGTCCTTGATTGTTCTACCGACCTATCCACTAGAGTATTCACCTCAATTGGAGTCGTCGTTCTACCACCTTCAATCAATTCGTGTCGTCCGTTTTGGTTTTAGGTTCCACAATCCAAGCGCTGGACAACCTCACTAGATCCTTGGGCAAGCGTGTTACGTGTCTCGAAACGAGTTGATCGAGGACCGTAGCAGTTGGCTTCAGAGCTTAGGTGAAGGTATCTTTCGTCATATCCTTGTTTTTCATAGTTGCGTCGAAGGGTTTTTGTGTTTTGTCCGCTGCCTTGTTAAAAAAAAAAAAAGAAGAAAAAAATGACACTGTTCACCGTTGCTGTTCACCGACATTGTTCACGTTACTGTTTATCCGAACACAAAATCTGTTGGTGTGTTATCCCTTTTGTGTTTGTGTCTAGTTTGTCGATAATTTCTGTCCAAAATTTGCCGAAAGGTTGTGTTCCCAAATCTGTCTTTGTCGTTAGTCATCACTTGAGCAACAAGAAAACAAGTGGGGCGGCGGCTAGGGTTTCTACTTGCGGCTAGGGTTTCATTTGCACTAGGGTTTCTTTGTTTCAAATCTGTCCGCGTATTGCTTGCTTCATCCAAGTTGTTTACTTAATTTCCAAATTCATTTAGGAAACTAAGTAAAGCACTTGGATAACTCCTTTGTTTTCACTTGGCTACTCTCCTACATTCTCTCCTACATTTTAGGAACACTACCCACTCCTACATTTTAGGAAGCTAGGGTTTCTATCTTTTATGTTCCCATTGGTGCACCTCCACTTCTGTCCGCCACTATTGGCCTTCCAAATTCGTCCATTCCCACTTCATTTTGCACCCACATTTGTGTCTTACCTTCTTGGTTACTCTTATGGCAAAAGTGGTGACAATTATTGGACTTGAGCGGCCTTTCTCAACTACAGAACCCAACAGGTAAAAGTATTTGGTAAGTCAATTAGAGTGACATCCATATACACGAGTGCGAGTGGATACACGTAAGGGAGCGTGAAAGCCAACATCTTCGGTTTCGTTGCTAACTTTTTGCAGGTTTCCTCATACGTCATGGCGAATACGACGCATAAAAGCTAGCCCACAACATTGTCTTCCTGATCCTAAGGGAGTCAAAGAAGTGGCATTACGCGGTTTAGATATGAGCAATTGGACCTCGTCAAATCTCAGTTGCTTGGTTGGTTTTATACTCGTTGCGGTGTCAAAGATAAAATTTGTGGCTTGCCCATTGATGGGAGTTGTGAAGTCATCCTTGCAAGTGCTATCATGGTTGAGAAATTAAATCTTCCAACCATTGATCATCTTCGACTGTACAAGTTGATGAGTACTCGTGGTGTTGTTTGGGTTACTAAGCACATACTTGTACCTATTCAAATCGGCAAATATGTGGACGAGGTGTTATGTGATGTAGTCCCAATTCAAGTGACACCTGTGTTGTTGGGCAAAGCATGGATGTCGAGGCGAGAAGTTAAATATGACGGACATACTAATAAGTATGCCTTCTTATTTAATAGTCGTCGTTTTGTACTTGTATCACTTACTTATGACCAGCTTTGTATTGATCTAGCATACATGAAAATGAGCTTGAGCGTTATAGAATGGAGAAAGCTAGATGAGGGAATTGTGCCTGAAGAGGTAAAACCCGAGGGAGTTGAAAGCAACGAGATGAAAGGGTCAGCTGTTGAACTAGAAAAAGAGATGGAAAAATCTGATGAGATGGGTGGTAAAAAGGAAGAAAAAAGTGAAAGTGGGCTGATCTTGAACAACCCGGTGAAAGCCTGTTATTTTCCTAACGAACTTAGCTTCGCTTTGTTTAGTGTTTCTTCTTTTATACAGATCAGGCAAAGGGAAGTTGAGCCGTTCTCAGTGCGTTCCATTCCAAAATCAATTATAGGCTTTGCAAGCCTCCAAGAGTTAAACCCCGTTGGTATCCATTCATGGAACAATGTCAACTCAAATCAGTCCACACCAAAAGGCAGTTGATTCGAGCTCATCTTGAAGGGAACACTCCACATTTTGGGGATGGTTGCGTACCAAGGGTTCGTTTAAAGAACAAGTGCCACAATGACCATTGTGATTTTCGTCTTGCTCTTAGTACACATGAAGCTCCAACATCACCAAATCCGCCATGGGACCTTGCAAGTGTGTTCTGGCCGGAGTTCGATTTCATGGGATACACTTCACACCACTTTGAGGACCCTTACCTCGTGACCACAAACGATCAAGTTGAGCACACATTGAAGATAGTTTGTGAGATTCCAGGTTCGACAAGGGTTATTTTCCAACTTAGCACGTGGGTTTTGCATTGGATGACATCTGTAGCAATCGTAACAAGATTGAGTCAAAGGCATGTAACTCGTCTTGTCACCAATTTGTGGGCAAATTGCTCTCAAGAGGAGGGGAATTATACAAACAAGAGGAGCCATTGGAGTAAAGCCATGAGTTTTTCTTGGCTGGTTGTGAGCATTTTCAAACTAACCAAGAGACATGAGCACCGAAGCATATTATGAGGGCCAATATGTGGTGGCATTAGATTTGGGCTTCATACTACCAACGCTTGTAGTATCATCCATTTCTATCCGGATTTGAGGACAAATCCTTCTCAAGTGGAGGGGACTGATGTGTGCACGGACCTTAGCCCAAGTAATGATCCAGTTCGAGTTCCATTGGGCCCAGTCACACGTGCACGGGCCAAGCGCTTCAAGGAGTCCCTTCAAGCTCTTGTGTGAAATGTTCAAGACCAACAAGGAGTCCATCGGGATATTGAAGGCTTGGAAGGTGATAATCAAGTTGTCTACATGATGATCCAAGCCCACGAAGAGAGCCCAAGAAGGTTTGGTCGACTAAGCCCTAGGCCTTAGTGTTAGGTTCCATTGCTTAGAGTTGGATTAGATTAGTTTATTTGAGTCATGGCCCGGCCCATCTTGTCCAAGGAGTGGCCGACCTTCCTTGTCTAGTTTCTTAGGGTTTTATTAGCCCCTTAGCCTATATAAAGGCTCACTTTGTATGATTAACGGGTGCACAATTTTGATAATAAAATTCTGATTTGTTTCCCCTTCGACTTATTGAGAGCATTCGAACCTTAACTTGCTCGGCAAGGGTTCTTGAGCAATCTTGCGTATTGTCCTTGATTGTTCTACCGACCTATCCACTAGAGTATTCACCTCAATTGGAGTCGTCGTTCTACCACCTTCAATCAATTCGTGTCGTCCGTTTTGGTTTTAGGTTCCACAATCCAAGCGCTGGACAACCTCTCTAGATCCTTGGGCAAGCGTGTTACGTGTCTCGAAACGAGTTGATCGAGGACCGTAGCAGTTGGCTTCAGAGCTTAGGTGAAGGTATCTTTCGTCATATCCTTGTTTTTCATAGTTGCGTCGAAGGGTTTTTGTGTTTTGTCCGCTGCCTTGTTAAAAAAAAAAAAGAAGAAAAAAACGACACTGTTCACCGTTGCTGTTCACCGACACTGTTCACGTTACTGTTTATCCGAACACAAAATCTGTTGGTGTGTTATCCCTTTTGTGTTTGTGTCTAGTTTGTCGATAATTTCTGTCCAAAATTTGCCGAAAGGTTGTGTTCCCAAATCTGTCTTGGTCGTTAGTCATCACTTGAGCGACAAGAAAACAAGTGGGGCGGCGGCTAGGGTTTCTACTTGCGGCTAGGGTTTCTTTGTTTCAAATCTGTCCGAGTATTGCTTGCTTCATCCAAGTTGTTTACTTAATTTCCAAATTCATTTAGGAAACTAAGTAAAGCACTTGGATAACTCCTTTGTTTTCACTTGGCTACTCTCCTACATTCTCTCCTACATTTTAGGAACACTACCCACTCCTACATTTTAGGAAGCTAGGGTTTCTATCTTTTATGTTCCCATTGGTGCACTTCCACTTCTGTCCGCCACTATTGGCCTTCCAAATTCGTCCATTCCCACTTCATTTTGCACCCACATTTGTGTCTTACCTTCTTGGTTACTCTTATGGCAAAACTGGTGACAATTAATGGACTTGAGCGGCCTTTCTCAACTACAGAACCCAACAGGTAAAAGTATTTGGTAAGTCAATTAGAGTGACATCCATATACACGAGTGCGAGTGGATACACGTAAGGGAGCGTGAAAGCCAACATCTTCGGTTTCGTTGCTAACTTTTTGCAGGTTCCCTCATACGTCATGGTGAATACGACGCATAAAAGCTAGCCCGCAACATTGTCTTCCTGATCCTAAGGGAGTCAAAGAAGTGGCATTACGCGGTGTAGATGAGCAATTGGACCTCGTCAAATCTCAGTTGCTTGGTTGGTTTTATACTCGTTGCGGTGTCAAAGATAAAATTTGTGGCTTGCCCATTGATGGGAGTTGTGAAGTCATCCTTGCAAGTGCTATCATGGTTGAGAAATTAAATCTTCCAACCATTGATCATCTTCGACTGTACAAGTTGATGAGTACTCGTGGTGTTGTTTGGGTTACTAAGCACACACTTGTACCTATTCAAATCGGCAAATATGTGGACGAGGTGTTGTGTGATGTAGTCCCAATTCAAGTGACACCTGTGTTGTTGGGCAAAGCATGGATGTCGAGGCGAGAAGTTAAATATGACGGACATACTAATAAGTATGCCTTCTTATTTAATAGTCGTCGTTTTGTACTTGTATCACTTACTTATGACCAGCTTTGTATTGATCTAGCATACATGAAAATGAGCTTGAGCGTTATAGAATGGAGAAAGCTAGATGAGGGAATTGTGCCTGAAGAGGTAAAACCCGAGGGAGTTGAAAGCAACGAGATGAAAGGGTCAGCTGTTGAACTAGAAAAAGAGATGGAAAAATCTGATGAGATGGGTGGTAAAAAGGAAGAAAAAAGTGAAAGTGGGCTGATCTTGAACAACCCGGTGAAAGCCTGTTATTTTCCTAACGAACTTAGCTTCGCTTTGTTTAGTGTTTCTTCTTTTATACAGATCAGGCAAAGGGAAGTTGAGCCGTTCTCAGTGCGTTCCATTCCAAAATCAATTATAGGCTTTGCAAGCCTCCAAGAGTTAAACCCCGTTGGTATCCATTCATGGAACAATGTCAACTCAAATCAGTCCACACCAAAAGGGAGTTGATTCGAGCTCATCTTGAAGGGAACACTCCACATTTTGGGGATGGTTGTGTACCAAGGGTTCGTTTAAAGAACAAGTGCCTCAATGACCATTGTGATTTTCGTCTTGCTCTTAGTACACATGAAGCTCCAACATCACCAAATCCGCCATGGGACCTTGCAAGTGTGTTCTGGCCGGAGTTCGATTTCATGGGATACACTTCACACCACTTTGAGGACCCTTACCTCGTGACCACAAACGATCAAGTTGAGCACACATTGAAGATAGTTTGTGAGATTCCAAGTTCGACAAGGGTTATTTTCCAACTTTGCACTAGGGTTTTGCATTGGATGACATCTGTAGCAATCGTAACAAGATTGAGTCAAAGGCATGTAACTCGTCTTGTCACCAATTTGTGGGCAAATTGCTTTCAAGAGGAGGGGAATTATACAAACAAGAGGAGCCATTGGAGTAAAGCCATGAGTTTTTCTTGGCTGGTTGTGAGCATTTTCAAACTAACCAAGAGACATGAGCACCGAATCATAGTATGAGGGCCAATATGTGGTGGCATTAGATTTGGGCTTCATACTACCAACGCTTGTAGTATCATCCATTTCTATCCGGATTTGAGGACAAATCCTTCTCAAGTGGAGGGGACTGATGTGTGCACGGACCTTAGCCCAAGTAATGATCCAGTTCGAGTTCCATTGGGCCCAGTCACACGTGCACGGGCCAAGCGCTTCAAGGAGTCCCTTCAAGCTCTTGTGTGAAATGTTCAAGACCAACAAGGAGTCCATCGGGATATTGAAGGCTTGGAAGGTGATAATCAAGTTGTCTACATGATGATCCAAGCCCACGAAGAGAGCCCAAGAAGGTTTGGTCGACTAAGCCCTAGGCCTTAGTGTTAGGTTCAATTGCTTAGAGTTGGATTAGATTAGTTTATTTGAGTCATGGCCCGGCCCACCTTGTCCAAGGAGTGGCCGACCTTCCTTGTCTAGTTTCTTAGGGTTTTATTAGCCCCTTAGCCTATATAAAGGCTCACTTTGTATGATTAACGGGTGCACAATTTTGATAATAAAATTCTGATTTGTTTCCCTTCGACTTATTGAGAGCATTTGAACCTTAACTTGCTCGGCAAGGGTTCTTGAGCAATCTTGCGTATTGTCCTTGATTGTTCTACCGACCTATCCACTAGAGTATTCACCTCAATTGGAGTCGTCGTTCTACCACCTTCAATCAATTCGTGTCGTCCGTTTTGGTTTTAGGTTCCACAATCCAAGCGCTGGACAACCTCACTAGATCCTTGGGCAAGCGTGTTACGTGTCTCGAAACGAGTTGATCGAGGACCGTAGCAGTTGGCTTCAGAGCTTAGGTGAAGGTATCTTTCGTCATATCCTTGTTTTTCATAGTTGCGTCGAAGGGTTTTTGTGTTTTGTCCGCTGCCTTGTTAAAAAAAAAAAAAGAAGAAAAAAATGACACTGTTCACCGTTGCTGTTCACCGACATTGTTCACGTTACTGTTTATCCGAACACAAAATCTGTTGGTGTGTTATCCCTTTTGTGTTTGTGTCTAGTTTGTCGATAATTTCTGTCCAAAATTTGCCGAAAGGTTGTGTTCCCAAATCTGTCTTTGTCGTTAGTCATCACTTGAGCAACAAGAAAACAAGTGGGGCGGCGGCTAGGGTTTCTACTTGCGGCTAGGGTTTCATTTGCACTAGGGTTTCTTTGTTTCAAATCTGTCCGCGTATTGCTTGCTTCATCCAAGTTGTTTACTTAATTTCCAAATTCATTTAGGAAACTAAGTAAAGCACTTGGATAACTCCTTTGTTTTCACTTGGCTACTCTCCTACATTCTCTCCTACATTTTAGGAACACTACCCACTCCTACATTTTAGGAAGCTAGGGTTTCTATCTTTTATGTTCCCATTGGTGCACCTCCACTTCTGTCCGCCACTATTGGCCTTCCAAATTCGTCCATTCCCACTTCATTTTGCACCCACATTTGTGTCTTACCTTCTTGGTTACTCTTATGGCAAAAGTGGTGACAATTATTGGACTTGAGCGGCCTTTCTCAACTACAGAACCCAACAGGTAAAAGTATTTGGTAAGTCAATTAGAGTGACATCCATATACACGAGTGCGAGTGGATACACGTAAGGGAGCGTGAAAGCCAACATCTTCGGTTTCGTTGCTAACTTTTTGCAGGTTTCCTCATACGTCATGGCGAATACGACGCATAAAAGCTAGCCCACAACATTGTCTTCCTGATCCTAAGGGAGTCAAAGAAGTGGCATTACGCGGTTTAGATATGAGCAATTGGACCTCGTCAAATCTCAGTTGCTTGGTTGGTTTTATACTCGTTGCGGTGTCAAAGATAAAATTTGTGGCTTGCCCATTGATGGGAGTTGTGAAGTCATCCTTGCAAGTGCTATCATGGTTGAGAAATTAAATCTTCCAACCATTGATCATCTTCGACTGTACAAGTTGATGAGTACTCGTGGTGTTGTTTGGGTTACTAAGCACATACTTGTACCTATTCAAATCGGCAAATATGTGGACGAGGTGTTATGTGATGTAGTCCCAATTCAAGTGACACCTGTGTTGTTGGGCAAAGCATGGATGTCGAGGCGAGAAGTTAAATATGACGGACATACTAATAAGTATGCCTTCTTATTTAATAGTCGTCGTTTTGTACTTGTATCACTTACTTATGACCAGCTTTGTATTGATCTAGCATACATGAAAATGAGCTTGAGCGTTATAGAATGGAGAAAGCTAGATGAGGGAATTGTGCCTGAAGAGGTAAAACCCGAGGGAGTTGAAAGCAACGAGATGAAAGGGTCAGCTGTTGAACTAGAAAAAGAGATGGAAAAATCTGATGAGATGGGTGGTAAAAAGGAAGAAAAAAGTGAAAGTGGGCTGATCTTGAACAACCCGGTGAAAGCCTGTTATTTTCCTAACGAACTTAGCTTCGCTTTGTTTAGTGTTTCTTCTTTTATACAGATCAGGCAAAGGGAAGTTGAGCCGTTCTCAGTGCGTTCCATTCCAAAATCAATTATAGGCTTTGCAAGCCTCCAAGAGTTAAACCCCGTTGGTATCCATTCATGGAACAATGTCAACTCAAATCAGTCCACACCAAAAGGCAGTTGATTCGAGCTCATCTTGAAGGGAACACTCCACATTTTGGGGATGGTTGCGTACCAAGGGTTCGTTTAAAGAACAAGTGCCACAATGACCATTGTGATTTTCGTCTTGCTCTTAGTACACATGAAGCTCCAACATCACCAAATCCGCCATGGGACCTTGCAAGTGTGTTCTGGCCGGAGTTCGATTTCATGGGATACACTTCACACCACTTTGAGGACCCTTACCTCGTGACCACAAACGATCAAGTTGAGCACACATTGAAGATAGTTTGTGAGATTCCAGGTTCGACAAGGGTTATTTTCCAACTTAGCACGTGGGTTTTGCATTGGATGACATCTGTAGCAATCGTAACAAGATTGAGTCAAAGGCATGTAACTCGTCTTGTCACCAATTTGTGGGCAAATTGCTCTCAAGAGGAGGGGAATTATACAAACAAGAGGAGCCATTGGAGTAAAGCCATGAGTTTTTCTTGGCTGGTTGTGAGCATTTTCAAACTAACCAAGAGACATGAGCACCGAAGCATATTATGAGGGCCAATATGTGGTGGCATTAGATTTGGGCTTCATACTACCAACGCTTGTAGTATCATCCATTTCTATCCGGATTTGAGGACAAATCCTTCTCAAGTGGAGGGGACTGATGTGTGCACGGACCTTAGCCCAAGTAATGATCCAGTTCGAGTTCCATTGGGCCCAGTCACACGTGCACGGGCCAAGCGCTTCAAGGAGTCCCTTCAAGCTCTTGTGTGAAATGTTCAAGACCAACAAGGAGTCCATCGGGATATTGAAGGCTTGGAAGGTGATAATCAAGTTGTCTACATGATGATCCAAGCCCACGAAGAGAGCCCAAGAAGGTTTGGTCGACTAAGCCCTAGGCCTTAGTGTTAGGTTCCATTGCTTAGAGTTGGATTAGATTAGTTTATTTGAGTCATGGCCCGGCCCATCTTGTCCAAGGAGTGGCCGACCTTCCTTGTCTAGTTTCTTAGGGTTTTATTAGCCCCTTAGCCTATATAAAGGCTCACTTTGTATGATTAACGGGTGCACAATTTTGATAATAAAATTCTGATTTGTTTCCCCTTCGACTTATTGAGAGCATTCGAACCTTAACTTGCTCGGCAAGGGTTCTTGAGCAATATTGCGTATTGTCCTTGATTGTTCTACCGACCTATCCACTAGAGTATTCACCTCAATTGGAGTCGTCGTTCTACCACCTTCAATCAATTCGTGTCGTCCGTTTTGGTTTTAGGTTCCACAATCCAAGCGCTGGACAACCTCTCTAGATCCTTGGGCAAGCGTGTTACGTGTCTCGAAACGAGTTGATCGAGGACCGTAGCAGTTGGCTTCAGAGCTTAGGTGAAGGTATCTTTCGTCATATCCTTGTTTTTCATAGTTGCGTCGAAGGGTTTTTGTGTTTTGTCCGCTGCCTTGTTAAAAAAAAAAAAGAAGAAAAAAACGACACTGTTCACCGTTGCTGTTCACCGACACTGTTCACGTTACTGTTTATCCGAACACAAAATCTGTTGGTGTGTTATCCCTTTTGTGTTTGTGTCTAGTTTGTCGATAATTTCTGTCCAAAATTTGCCGAAAGGTTGTGTTCCCAAATCTGTCTTGGTCGTTAGTCATCACTTGAGCGACAAGAAAACAAGTGGGGCGGCGGCTAGGGTTTCTACTTGCGGCTAGGGTTTCTTTGTTTCAAATCTGTCCGAGTATTGCTTGCTTCATCCAAGTTGTTTACTTAATTTCCAAATTCATTTAGGAAACTAAGTAAAGCACTTGGATAACTCCTTTGTTTTCACTTGGCTACTCTCCTACATTCTCTCCTACATTTTAGGAACACTACCCACTCCTACATTTTAGGAAGCTAGGGTTTCTATCTTTTATGTTCCCATTGGTGCACTTCCACTTCTGTCCGCCACTATTGGCCTTCCAAATTCGTCCATTCCCACTTCATTTTGCACCCACATTTGTGTCTTACCTTCTTGGTTACTCTTATGGCAAAACTGGTGACAATTAATGGACTTGAGCGGCCTTTCTCAACTACAGAACCCAACAGGTAAAAGTATTTGGTAAGTCAATTAGAGTGACATCCATATACACGAGTGCGAGTGGATACACGTAAGGGAGCGTGAAAGCCAACATCTTCGGTTTCGTTGCTAACTTTTTGCAGGTTCCCTCATACGTCATGGTGAATACGACGCATAAAAGCTAGCCCGCAACATTGTCTTCCTGATCCTAAGGGAGTCAAAGAAGTGGCATTACGCGGTGTAGATGAGCAATTGGACCTCGTCAAATCTCAGTTGCTTGGTTGGTTTTATACTCGTTGCGGTGTCAAAGATAAAATTTGTGGCTTGCCCATTGATGGGAGTTGTGAAGTCATCCTTGCAAGTGCTATCATGGTTGAGAAATTAAATCTTCCAACCATTGATCATCTTCGACTGTACAAGTTGATGAGTACTCGTGGTGTTGTTTGGGTTACTAAGCACACACTTGTACCTATTCAAATCGGCAAATATGTGGACGAGGTGTTGTGTGATGTAGTCCCAATTCAAGTGACACCTGTGTTGTTGGGCAAAGCATGGATGTCGAGGCGAGAAGTTAAATATGACGGACATACTAATAAGTATGCCTTCTTATTTAATAGTCGTCGTTTTGTACTTGTATCACTTACTTATGACCAGCTTTGTATTGATCTAGCATACATGAAAATGAGCTTGAGCGTTATAGAATGGAGAAAGCTAGATGAGGGAATTGTGCCTGAAGAGGTAAAACCCGAGGGAGTTGAAAGCAACGAGATGAAAGGGTCAGCTGTTGAACTAGAAAAAGAGATGGAAAAATCTGATGAGATGGGTGGTAAAAAGGAAGAAAAAAGTGAAAGTGGGCTGATCTTGAACAACCCGGTGAAAGCCTGTTATTTTCCTAACGAACTTAGCTTCGCTTTGTTTAGTGTTTCTTCTTTTATACAGATCAGGCAAAGGGAAGTTGAGCCGTTCTCAGTGCGTTCCATTCCAAAATCAATTATAGGCTTTGCAAGCCTCCAAGAGTTAAACCCCGTTGGTATCCATTCATGGAACAATGTCAACTCAAATCAGTCCACACCAAAAGGGAGTTGATTCGAGCTCATCTTGAAGGGAACACTCCACATTTTGGGGATGGTTGTGTACCAAGGGTTCGTTTAAAGAACAAGTGCCTCAATGACCATTGTGATTTTCGTCTTGCTCTTAGTACACATGAAGCTCCAACATCACCAAATCCGCCATGGGACCTTGCAAGTGTGTTCTGGCCGGAGTTCGATTTCATGGGATACACTTCACACCACTTTGAGGACCCTTACCTCGTGACCACAAACGATCAAGTTGAGCACACATTGAAGATAGTTTGTGAGATTCCAAGTTCGACAAGGGTTATTTTCCAACTTTGCACTAGGGTTTTGCATTGGATGACATCTGTAGCAATCGTAACAAGATTGAGTCAAAGGCATGTAACTCGTCTTGTCACCAATTTGTGGGCAAATTGCTTTCAAGAGGAGGGGAATTATACAAACAAGAGGAGCCATTGGAGTAAAGCCATGAGTTTTTCTTGGCTGGTTGTGAGCATTTTCAAACTAACCAAGAGACATGAGCACCGAATCATAGTATGAGGGCCAATATGTGGTGGCATTAGATTTGGGCTTCATACTACCAACGCTTGTAGTATCATCCATTTCTATCCGGATTTGAGGACAAATCCTTCTCAAGTGGAGGGGACTGATGTGTGCACGGACCTTAGCCCAAGTAATGATCCAGTTCGAGTTCCATTGGGCCCAGTCACACGTGCACGGGCCAAGCGCTTCAAGGAGTCCCTTCAAGCTCTTGTGTGAAATGTTCAAGACCAACAAGGAGTCCATCGGGATATTGAAGGCTTGGAAGGTGATAATCAAGTTGTCTACATGATGATCCAAGCCCACGAAGAGAGCCCAAGAAGGTTTGGTCGACTAAGCCCTAGGCCTTAGTGTTAGGTTCAATTGCTTAGAGTTGGATTAGATTAGTTTATTTGAGTCATGGCCCGGCCCACCTTGTCCAAGGAGTGGCCGACCTTCCTTGTCTAGTTTCTTAGGGTTTTATTAGCCCCTTAGCCTATATAAAGGCTCACTTTGTATGATTAACGGGTGCACAATTTTGATAATAAAATTCTGATTTGTTTCCCTTCGACTTATTGAGAGCATTTGAACCTTAACTTGCTCGGCAAGGGTTCTTGAGCAATCTTGCGTATTGTCCTTGATTGTTCTACCGACCTATCCACTAGAGTATTCACCTCAATTGGAGTCGTCGTTCTACCACCTTCAATCAATTCGTGTCGTCCGTTTTGGTTTTAGGTTCCACAATCCAAGCGCTGGACAACCTCACTAGATCCTTGGGCAAGCGTGTTACGTGTCTCGAAACGAGTTGATCGAGGACCGTAGCAGTTGGCTTCAGAGCTTAGGTGAAGGTATCTTTCGTCATATCCTTGTTTTTCATAGTTGCGTCGAAGGGTTTTTGTGTTTTGTCCGCTGCCTTGTTAAAAAAAAAAAAAGAAGAAAAAAATGACACTGTTCACCGTTGCTGTTCACCGACATTGTTCACGTTACTGTTTATCCGAACACAAAATCTGTTGGTGTGTTATCCCTTTTGTGTTTGTGTCTAGTTTGTCGATAATTTCTGTCCAAAATTTGCCGAAAGGTTGTGTTCCCAAATCTGTCTTTGTCGTTAGTCATCACTTGAGCAACAAGAAAACAAGTGGGGCGGCGGCTAGGGTTTCTACTTGCGGCTAGGGTTTCATTTGCACTAGGGTTTCTTTGTTTCAAATCTGTCCGCGTATTGCTTGCTTCATCCAAGTTGTTTACTTAATTTCCAAATTCATTTAGGAAACTAAGTAAAGCACTTGGATAACTCCTTTGTTTTCACTTGGCTACTCTCCTACATTCTCTCCTACATTTTAGGAACACTACCCACTCCTACATTTTAGGAAGCTAGGGTTTCTATCTTTTATGTTCCCATTGGTGCACCTCCACTTCTGTCCGCCACTATTGGCCTTCCAAATTCGTCCATTCCCACTTCATTTTGCACCCACATTTGTGTCTTACCTTCTTGGTTACTCTTATGGCAAAAGTGGTGACAATTATTGGACTTGAGCGGCCTTTCTCAACTACAGAACCCAACAGGTAAAAGTATTTGGTAAGTCAATTAGAGTGACATCCATATACACGAGTGCGAGTGGATACACGTAAGGGAGCGTGAAAGCCAACATCTTCGGTTTCGTTGCTAACTTTTTGCAGGTTTCCTCATACGTCATGGCGAATACGACGCATAAAAGCTAGCCCACAACATTGTCTTCCTGATCCTAAGGGAGTCAAAGAAGTGGCATTACGCGGTTTAGATATGAGCAATTGGACCTCGTCAAATCTCAGTTGCTTGGTTGGTTTTATACTCGTTGCGGTGTCAAAGATAAAATTTGTGGCTTGCCCATTGATGGGAGTTGTGAAGTCATCCTTGCAAGTGCTATCATGGTTGAGAAATTAAATCTTCCAACCATTGATCATCTTCGACTGTACAAGTTGATGAGTACTCGTGGTGTTGTTTGGGTTACTAAGCACATACTTGTACCTATTCAAATCGGCAAATATGTGGACGAGGTGTTATGTGATGTAGTCCCAATTCAAGTGACACCTGTGTTGTTGGGCAAAGCATGGATGTCGAGGCGAGAAGTTAAATATGACGGACATACTAATAAGTATGCCTTCTTATTTAATAGTCGTCGTTTTGTACTTGTATCACTTACTTATGACCAGCTTTGTATTGATCTAGCATACATGAAAATGAGCTTGAGCGTTATAGAATGGAGAAAGCTAGATGAGGGAATTGTGCCTGAAGAGGTAAAACCCGAGGGAGTTGAAAGCAACGAGATGAAAGGGTCAGCTGTTGAACTAGAAAAAGAGATGGAAAAATCTGATGAGATGGGTGGTAAAAAGGAAGAAAAAAGTGAAAGTGGGCTGATCTTGAACAACCCGGTGAAAGCCTGTTATTTTCCTAACGAACTTAGCTTCGCTTTGTTTAGTGTTTCTTCTTTTATACAGATCAGGCAAAGGGAAGTTGAGCCGTTCTCAGTGCGTTCCATTCCAAAATCAATTATAGGCTTTGCAAGCCTCCAAGAGTTAAACCCCGTTGGTATCCATTCATGGAACAATGTCAACTCAAATCAGTCCACACCAAAAGGCAGTTGATTCGAGCTCATCTTGAAGGGAACACTCCACATTTTGGGGATGGTTGCGTACCAAGGGTTCGTTTAAAGAACAAGTGCCACAATGACCATTGTGATTTTCGTCTTGCTCTTAGTACACATGAAGCTCCAACATCACCAAATCCGCCATGGGACCTTGCAAGTGTGTTCTGGCCGGAGTTCGATTTCATGGGATACACTTCACACCACTTTGAGGACCCTTACCTCGTGACCACAAACGATCAAGTTGAGCACACATTGAAGATAGTTTGTGAGATTCCAGGTTCGACAAGGGTTATTTTCCAACTTAGCACGTGGGTTTTGCATTGGATGACATCTGTAGCAATCGTAACAAGATTGAGTCAAAGGCATGTAACTCGTCTTGTCACCAATTTGTGGGCAAATTGCTCTCAAGAGGAGGGGAATTATACAAACAAGAGGAGCCATTGGAGTAAAGCCATGAGTTTTTCTTGGCTGGTTGTGAGCATTTTCAAACTAACCAAGAGACATGAGCACCGAAGCATATTATGAGGGCCAATATGTGGTGGCATTAGATTTGGGCTTCATACTACCAACGCTTGTAGTATCATCCATTTCTATCCGGATTTGAGGACAAATCCTTCTCAAGTGGAGGGGACTGATGTGTGCACGGACCTTAGCCCAAGTAATGATCCAGTTCGAGTTCCATTGGGCCCAGTCACACGTGCACGGGCCAAGCGCTTCAAGGAGTCCCTTCAAGCTCTTGTGTGAAATGTTCAAGACCAACAAGGAGTCCATCGGGATATTGAAGGCTTGGAAGGTGATAATCAAGTTGTCTACATGATGATCCAAGCCCACGAAGAGAGCCCAAGAAGGTTTGGTCGACTAAGCCCTAGGCCTTAGTGTTAGGTTCCATTGCTTAGAGTTGGATTAGATTAGTTTATTTGAGTCATGGCCCGGCCCATCTTGTCCAAGGAGTGGCCGACCTTCCTTGTCTAGTTTCTTAGGGTTTTATTAGCCCCTTAGCCTATATAAAGGCTCACTTTGTATGATTAACGGGTGCACAATTTTGATAATAAAATTCTGATTTGTTTCCCCTTCGACTTATTGAGAGCATTCGAACCTTAACTTGCTCGGCAAGGGTTCTTGAGCAATCTTGCGTATTGTCCTTGATTGTTCTACCGACCTATCCACTAGAGTATTCACCTCAATTGGAGTCGTCGTTCTACCACCTTCAATCAATTCGTGTCGTCCGTTTTGGTTTTAGGTTCCACAATCCAAGCGCTGGACAACCTCACTAGATCCTTGGGCAAGCGTGTTACGTGTCTCGAAACGAGTTGATCGAGGACCGTAGCAGTTGGCTTCAGAGCTTAGGTGAAGGTATCTTTCGTCATATCCTTGTTTTTCATAGTTGCGTCGAAGGGTTTTTGTGTTTTGTCCGCTGCCTTGTTAAAAAAAAAAAAGAAGAAAAAAACGACACTGTTCACCGTTGCTGTTCACCGACACTGTTCACGTTACTGTTTATCCGAACACAAAATCTGTTGGTGTGTTATCCCTTTTGTGTTTGTGTCTAGTTTGTCGATAATTTCTGTCCAAAATTTGCCGAAAGGTTGTGTTCCCAAATCTGTCTTGGTCGTTAGTCATCACTTGAGCGACAAGAAAACAAGTGGGGCGGCGGCTAGGGTTTCTACTTGCGGCTAGGGTTTCTTTGTTTCAAATCTGTCCGAGTATTGCTTGCTTCATCCAAGTTGTTTACTTAATTTCCAAATTCATTTAGGAAACTAAGTAAAGCACTTGGATAACTCCTTTGTTTTCACTTGGCTACTCTCCTACATTCTCTCCTACATTTTAGGAACACTACCCACTCCTACATTTTAGGAAGCTAGGGTTTCTATCTTTTATGTTCCCATTGGTGCACTTCCACTTCTGTCCGCCACTATTGGCCTTCCAAATTCGTCCATTCCCACTTCATTTTGCACCCACATTTGTGTCTTACCTTCTTGGTTACTCTTATGGCAAAACTGGTGACAATTAATGGACTTGAGCGGCCTTTCTCAACTACAGAACCCAACAGGTAAAAGTATTTGGTAAGTCAATTAGAGTGACATCCATATACACGAGTGCGAGTGGATACACGTAAGGGAGCGTGAAAGCCAACATCTTCGGTTTCGTTGCTAACTTTTTGCAGGTTCCCTCATACGTCATGGTGAATACGACGCATAAAAGCTAGCCCGCAACATTGTCTTCCTGATCCTAAGGGAGTCAAAGAAGTGGCATTACGCGGTGTAGATGAGCAATTGGACCTCGTCAAATCTCAGTTGCTTGGTTGGTTTTATACTCGTTGCGGTGTCAAAGATAAAATTTGTGGCTTGCCCATTGATGGGAGTTGTGAAGTCATCCTTGCAAGTGCTATCATGGTTGAGAAATTAAATCTTCCAACCATTGATCATCTTCGACTGTACAAGTTGATGAGTACTCGTGGTGTTGTTTGGGTTACTAAGCACACACTTGTACCTATTCAAATCGGCAAATATGTGGACGAGGTGTTGTGTGATGTAGTCCCAATTCAAGTGACACCTGTGTTGTTGGGCAAAGCATGGATGTCGAGGCGAGAAGTTAAATATGACGGACATACTAATAAGTATGCCTTCTTATTTAATAGTCGTCGTTTTGTACTTGTATCACTTACTTATGACCAGCTTTGTATTGATCTAGCATACATGAAAATGAGCTTGAGCGTTATAGAATGGAGAAAGCTAGATGAGGGAATTGTGCCTGAAGAGGTAAAACCCGAGGGAGTTGAAAGCAACGAGATGAAAGGGTCAGCTGTTGAACTAGAAAAAGAGATGGAAAAATCTGATGAGATGGGTGGTAAAAAGGAAGAAAAAAGTGAAAGTGGGCTGATCTTGAACAACCCGGTGAAAGCCTGTTATTTTCCTAACGAACTTAGCTTCGCTTTGTTTAGTGTTTCTTCTTTTATACAGATCAGGCAAAGGGAAGTTGAGCCGTTCTCAGTGCGTTCCATTCCAAAATCAATTATAGGCTTTGCAAGCCTCCAAGAGTTAAACCCCGTTGGTATCCATTCATGGAACAATGTCAACTCAAATCAGTCCACACCAAAAGGGAGTTGATTCGAGCTCATCTTGAAGGGAACACTCCACATTTTGGGGATGGTTGTGTACCAAGGGTTCGTTTAAAGAACAAGTGCCTCAATGACCATTGTGATTTTCGTCTTGCTCTTAGTACACATGAAGCTCCAACATCACCAAATCCGCCATGGGACCTTGCAAGTGTGTTCTGGCCGGAGTTCGATTTCATGGGATACACTTCACACCACTTTGAGGACCCTTACCTCGTGACCACAAACGATCAAGTTGAGCACACATTGAAGATAGTTTGTGAGATTCCAAGTTCGACAAGGGTTATTTTCCAACTTTGCACTAGGGTTTTGCATTGGATGACATCTGTAGCAATCGTAACAAGATTGAGTCAAAGGCATGTAACTCGTCTTGTCACCAATTTGTGGGCAAATTGCTTTCAAGAGGAGGGGAATTATACAAACAAGAGGAGCCATTGGAGTAAAGCCATGAGTTTTTCTTGGCTGGTTGTGAGCATTTTCAAACTAACCAAGAGACATGAGCACCGAATCATAGTATGAGGGCCAATATGTGGTGGCATTAGATTTGGGCTTCATACTACCAACGCTTGTAGTATCATCCATTTCTATCCGGATTTGAGGACAAATCCTTCTCAAGTGGAGGGGACTGATGTGTGCACGGACCTTAGCCCAAGTAATGATCCAGTTCGAGTTCCATTGGGCCCAGTCACACGTGCACGGGCCAAGCGCTTCAAGGAGTCCCTTCAAGCTCTTGTGTGAAATGTTCAAGACCAACAAGGAGTCCATCGGGATATTGAAGGCTTGGAAGGTGATAATCAAGTTGTCTACATGATGATCCAAGCCCACGAAGAGAGCCCAAGAAGGTTTGGTCGACTAAGCCCTAGGCCTTAGTGTTAGGTTCAATTGCTTAGAGTTGGATTAGATTAGTTTATTTGAGTCATGGCCCGGCCCACCTTGTCCAAGGAGTGGCCGACCTTCCTTGTCTAGTTTCTTAGGGTTTTATTAGCCCCTTAGCCTATATAAAGGCTCACTTTGTATGATTAACGGGTGCACAATTTTGATAATAAAATTCTGATTTGTTTCCCTTCGACTTATTGAGAGCATTTGAACCTTAACTTGCTCGGCAAGGGTTCTTGAGCAATCTTGCGTATTGTCCTTGATTGTTCTACCGACCTATCCACTAGAGTATTCACCTCAATTGGAGTCGTCGTTCTACCACCTTCAATCAATTCGTGTCGTCCGTTTTGGTTTTAGGTTCCACAATCCAAGCGCTGGACAACCTCACTAGATCCTTGGGCAAGCGTGTTACGTGTCTCGAAACGAGTTGATCGAGGACCGTAGCAGTTGGCTTCAGAGCTTAGGTGAAGGTATCTTTCGTCATATCCTTGTTTTTCATAGTTGCGTCGAAGGGTTTTTGTGTTTTGTCCGCTGCCTTGTTAAAAAAAAAAAAAGAAGAAAAAAATGACACTGTTCACCGTTGCTGTTCACCGACATTGTTCACGTTACTGTTTATCCGAACACAAAATCTGTTGGTGTGTTATCCCTTTTGTGTTTGTGTCTAGTTTGTCGATAATTTCTGTCCAAAATTTGCCGAAAGGTTGTGTTCCCAAATCTGTCTTTGTCGTTAGTCATCACTTGAGCAACAAGAAAACAAGTGGGGCGGCGGCTAGGGTTTCTACTTGCGGCTAGGGTTTCATTTGCACTAGGGTTTCTTTGTTTCAAATCTGTCCGCGTATTGCTTGCTTCATCCAAGTTGTTTACTTAATTTCCAAATTCATTTAGGAAACTAAGTAAAGCACTTGGATAACTCCTTTGTTTTCACTTGGCTACTCTCCTACATTCTCTCCTACATTTTAGGAACACTACCCACTCCTACATTTTAGGAAGCTAGGGTTTCTATCTTTTATGTTCCCATTGGTGCACCTCCACTTCTGTCCGCCACTATTGGCCTTCCAAATTCGTCCATTCCCACTTCATTTTGCACCCACATTTGTGTCTTACCTTCTTGGTTACTCTTATGGCAAAAGTGGTGACAATTATTGGACTTGAGCGGCCTTTCTCAACTACAGAACCCAACAGGTAAAAGTATTTGGTAAGTCAATTAGAGTGACATCCATATACACGAGTGCGAGTGGATACACGTAAGGGAGCGTGAAAGCCAACATCTTCGGTTTCGTTGCTAACTTTTTGCAGGTTTCCTCATACGTCATGGCGAATACGACGCATAAAAGCTAGCCCACAACATTGTCTTCCTGATCCTAAGGGAGTCAAAGAAGTGGCATTACGCGGTTTAGATATGAGCAATTGGACCTCGTCAAATCTCAGTTGCTTGGTTGGTTTTATACTCGTTGCGGTGTCAAAGATAAAATTTGTGGCTTGCCCATTGATGGGAGTTGTGAAGTCATCCTTGCAAGTGCTATCATGGTTGAGAAATTAAATCTTCCAACCATTGATCATCTTCGACTGTACAAGTTGATGAGTACTCGTGGTGTTGTTTGGGTTACTAAGCACATACTTGTACCTATTCAAATCGGCAAATATGTGGACGAGGTGTTATGTGATGTAGTCCCAATTCAAGTGACACCTGTGTTGTTGGGCAAAGCATGGATGTCGAGGCGAGAAGTTAAATATGACGGACATACTAATAAGTATGCCTTCTTATTTAATAGTCGTCGTTTTGTACTTGTATCACTTACTTATGACCAGCTTTGTATTGATCTAGCATACATGAAAATGAGCTTGAGCGTTATAGAATGGAGAAAGCTAGATGAGGGAATTGTGCCTGAAGAGGTAAAACCCGAGGGAGTTGAAAGCAACGAGATGAAAGGGTCAGCTGTTGAACTAGAAAAAGAGATGGAAAAATCTGATGAGATGGGTGGTAAAAAGGAAGAAAAAAGTGAAAGTGGGCTGATCTTGAACAACCCGGTGAAAGCCTGTTATTTTCCTAACGAACTTAGCTTCGCTTTGTTTAGTGTTTCTTCTTTTATACAGATCAGGCAAAGGGAAGTTGAGCCGTTCTCAGTGCGTTCCATTCCAAAATCAATTATAGGCTTTGCAAGCCTCCAAGAGTTAAACCCCGTTGGTATCCATTCATGGAACAATGTCAACTCAAATCAGTCCACACCAAAAGGCAGTTGATTCGAGCTCATCTTGAAGGGAACACTCCACATTTTGGGGATGGTTGCGTACCAAGGGTTCGTTTAAAGAACAAGTGCCACAATGACCATTGTGATTTTCGTCTTGCTCTTAGTACACATGAAGCTCCAACATCACCAAATCCGCCATGGGACCTTGCAAGTGTGTTCTGGCCGGAGTTCGATTTCATGGGATACACTTCACACCACTTTGAGGACCCTTACCTCGTGACCACAAACGATCAAGTTGAGCACACATTGAAGATAGTTTGTGAGATTCCAGGTTCGACAAGGGTTATTTTCCAACTTAGCACGTGGGTTTTGCATTGGATGACATCTGTAGCAATCGTAACAAGATTGAGTCAAAGGCATGTAACTCGTCTTGTCACCAATTTGTGGGCAAATTGCTCTCAAGAGGAGGGGAATTATACAAACAAGAGGAGCCATTGGAGTAAAGCCATGAGTTTTTCTTGGCTGGTTGTGAGCATTTTCAAACTAACCAAGAGACATGAGCACCGAAGCATATTATGAGGGCCAATATGTGGTGGCATTAGATTTGGGCTTCATACTACCAACGCTTGTAGTATCATCCATTTCTATCCGGATTTGAGGACAAATCCTTCTCAAGTGGAGGGGACTGATGTGTGCACGGACCTTAGCCCAAGTAATGATCCAGTTCGAGTTCCATTGGGCCCAGTCACACGTGCACGGGCCAAGCGCTTCAAGGAGTCCCTTCAAGCTCTTGTGTGAAATGTTCAAGACCAACAAGGAGTCCATCGGGATATTGAAGGCTTGGAAGGTGATAATCAAGTTGTCTACATGATGATCCAAGCCCACGAAGAGAGCCCAAGAAGGTTTGGTCGACTAAGCCCTAGGCCTTAGTGTTAGGTTCAATTGCTTAGAGTTGGATTAGATTAGTTTATTTGAGTCATGGCCCGGCCCACCTTGTCCAAGGAGTGGCCGACCTTCCTTGTCTAGTTTCTTAGGGTTTTATTAGCCCCTTAGCCTATATAAAGGCTCACTTTGTATGATTAACGGGTGCACAATTTTGATAATAAAATTCTGATTTGTTTCCCTTCGACTTATTGAGAGCATTTGAACCTTAACTTGCTCGGCAAGGGTTCTTGAGCAATCTTGCGTATTGTCCTTGATTGTTCTACCGACCTATCCACTAGAGTATTCACCTCAATTGGAGTCGTCGTTCTACCACCTTCAATCAATTCGTGTCGTCCGTTTTGGTTTTAGGTTCCACAATCCAAGCGCTGGACAACCTCACTAGATCCTTGGGCAAGCGTGTTACGTGTCTCGAAACGAGTTGATCGAGGACCGTAGCAGTTGGCTTCAGAGCTTAGGTGAAGGTATCTTTCGTCATATCCTTGTTTTTCATAGTTGCGTCGAAGGGTTTTTGTGTTTTGTCCGCTGCCTTGTTAAAAAAAAAAAAGAAGAAAAAAATGACACTGTTCACCGTTGCTGTTCACCGACATTGTTCACGTTACTGTTTATCCGAACACAAAATCTGTTGGTGTGTTATCCCTTTTGTGTTTGTGTCTAGTTTGTCGATAATTTCTGTCCAAAATTTGCCGAAAGGTTGTGTTCCCAAATCTGTCTTTGTCGTTAGTCATCACTTGAGCAACAAGAAAACAAGTGGGGCGGCGGCTAGGGTTTCTACTTGCGGCTAGGGTTTCATTTGCACTAGGGTTTCTTTGTTTCAAATCTGTCCGCGTATTGCTTGCTTCATCCAAGTTGTTTACTTAATTTCCAAATTCATTTAGGAAACTAAGTAAAGCACTTGGATAACTCCTTTGTTTTCACTTGGCTACTCTCCTACATTCTCTCCTACATTTTAGGAACACTACCCACTCCTACATTTTAGGAAGCTAGGGTTTCTATCTTTTATGTTCCCATTGGTGCACCTCCACTTCTGTCCGCCACTATTGGCCTTCCAAATTCGTCCATTCCCACTTCATTTTGCACCCACATTTGTGTCTTACCTTCTTGGTTACTCTTATGGCAAAAGTGGTGACAATTATTGGACTTGAGCGGCCTTTCTCAACTACAGAACCCAACAGGTAAAAGTATTTGGTAAGTCAATTAGAGTGACATCCATATACACGAGTGCGAGTGGATACACGTAAGGGAGCGTGAAAGCCAACATCTTCGGTTTCGTTGCTAACTTTTTGCAGGTTCCCTCATACGTCATGGCGAATACGACGCATAAAAGCTAGCCCACAACATTGTCTTCCTGATCCTAAGGGAGTCAAAGAAGTGGCATTACGCGGTTTAGATATGAGCAATTGGACCTCGTCAAATCTCAGTTGCTTGGTTGGTTTTATACTCGTTGCGGTGTCAAAGATAAAATTTGTGGCTTGCCCATTGATGGGAGTTGTGAAGTCATCCTTGCAAGTGCTATCATGGTTGAGAAATTAAATCTTCCAACCATTGATCATCTTCGACTGTACAAGTTGATGAGTACTCGTGGTGTTGTTTGGGTTACTAAGCACAAACTTGTACCTATTCAAATCGGCAAATATGTGGACGAGGTGTTATGTGATGTAGTCCCAATTCAAGTGACACCTGTGTTGTTGGGCAAAGCATGGATGTCGAGGCGAGAAGTTAAATATGACGGACATACTAATAAGTATGCCTTCTTATTTAATAGTCGTCGTTTTGTACTTGTATCACTTACTTATGACCAGCTTTGTATTGATCTAGCATACATGAAAATGAGCTTGAGCGTTATAGAATGGAGAAAGCTAGATGAGGGAATTGTGCCTGAAGAGGTAAAACCCGAGGGAGTTGAAAGCAACGAGATGAAAGGGTCAGCTGTTGAACTAGAAAAAGAGATGGAAAAATCTGATGAGATGGGTGGTAAAAAGGAAGAAAAAAGTGAAAGTGGGCTGATCTTGAACAACCCGGTGAAAGCCTGTTATTTTCCTAACGAACTTAGCTTCGCTTTGTTTAGTGTTTCTTCTTTTATACAGATCAGGCAAAGGGAAGTTGAGCCGTTCTCAGTGCGTTCCATTCCAAAATCAATTATAGGCTTTGCAAGCCTCCAAGAGTTAAACCCCGTTGGTATCCATTCATGGAACAATGTCAACTCAAATCAGTCCACACCAAAAGGCAGTTGATTCGAGCTCATCTTGAAGGGAACACTCCACATTTTGGGGATGGTTGTGTACCAAGGGTTCGTTTAAAGAACAAGTGCCACAATGACCATTGTGATTTTCGTCTTGCTCTTAGTACACATGAAGCTCCAACATCACCAAATCCGCCATGGGACCTTGCAAGTGTGTTCTGGCCGGAGTTCGATTTCATGGGATACACTTCACACCACTTTGAGGACCCTTACCTCGTGACCACAAACGATCAAGTTGAGCACACATTGAAGATAGTTTGTGAGATTCCAGGTTCGACAAGGGTTATTTTCCAACTTAGCACGTGGGTTTTGCATTGGATGACATCTGTAGCAATCGTAACAAGATTGAGTCAAAGGCATGTAACTCGTCTTGTCACCAATTTGTGGGCAAATTGCTCTCAAGAGGAGGGGAATTATACAAACAAGAGGAGCCATTGGAGTAAAGCCATGAGTTTTTCTTGGCTGGTTGTGAGCATTTTCAAACTAACCAAGAGACATGAGCACCGAAGCATATTATGAGGGCCAATATGTGGTGGCATTAGATTTGGGCTTCATACTACCAACGCTTGTAGTATCATCCATTTCTATCCGGATTTGAGGACAAATCCTTCTCAAGTGGAGGGGACTGATGTGTGCACGGACCTTAGCCCAAGTAATGATCCAGTTCGAGTTCCATTGGGCCCAGTCACACGTGCACGGGCCAAGCGCTTCAAGGAGTCCCTTCAAGCTCTTGTGTGAAATGTTCAAGACCAACAAGGAGTCCATCGGGATATTGAAGGCTTGGAAGGTGATAATCAAGTTGTCTACATGATGATCCAAGCCCACGAAGAGAGCCCAAGAAGGTTTGGTCGACTAAGCCCTAGGCCTTAGTGTTAGGTTCCATTGCTTAGAGTTGGATTAGATTAGTTTATTTGAGTCATGGCCCGGCCCATCTTGTCCAAGGAGTGGCCGACCTTCCTTGTCTAGTTTCTTAGGGTTTTATTAGCCCCTTAGCCTATATAAAGGCTCACTTTGTATGATTAACGGGTGCACAATTTTGATAATAAAATTCTGATTTGTTTCCCCTTCGACTTATTGAGAGCATTCGAACCTTAACTTGCTCGGCAAGGGTTCTTGAGCAATCTTGCGTATTGTCCTTGATTGTTCTACCGACCTATCCACTAGAGTATTCACCTCAATTGGAGTCGTCGTTCTACCACCTTCAATCAATTCGTGTCGTCCGTTTTGGTTTTAGGTTCCACAATCCAAGCGCTGGACAACCTCACTAGATCCTTGGGCAAGCGTGTTACGTGTCTCGAAACGAGTTGATCGAGGACCGTAGCAGTTGGCTTCAGAGCTTAGGTGAAGGTATCTTTCGTCATATCCTTGTTTTTCATAGTTGCGTCGAAGGGTTTTTGTGTTTTGTCCGCTGCCTTGTTAAAAAAAAAAAAGAAGAAAAAAACGACACTGTTCACCGTTGCTGTTCACCGACACTGTTCACGTTACTGTTTATCCGAACACAAAATCTGTTGGTGTGTTATCCCTTTTGTGTTTGTGTCTAGTTTGTCGATAATTTCTGTCCAAAATTTGCCGAAAGGTTGTGTTCCCAAATCTGTCTTGGTCGTTAGTCATCACTTGAGCGACAAGAAAACAAGTGGGGCGGCGGCTAGGGTTTCTACTTGCGGCTAGGGTTTCATTTGCTAGGGTTTCTTTGTTTCAAATCTGTCCGAGTATTGCTTGCTTCATCCAAGTTGTTTACTTAATTTCCAAATTCATTTAGGAAACTAAGTAAAGCACTTGGATAACTCCTTTGTTTTCACTTGGCTACTCTCCTACATTCTCTCCTACATTTTAGGAACACTACCCACTCCTACATTTTAGGAAGCTAGGGTTTCTATCTTTTATGTTCCCATTGGTGCACTTCCACTTCTGTCCGCCACTATTGGCCTTCCAAATTCGTCCATTCCCACTTCATTTTGCACCCACATTTGTGTCTTACCTTCTTGGTTACTCTTATGGCAAAAGTGGTGACAATTAATGGACTTGAGCGGCCTTTCTCAACTACAGAACCCAACAGGTAAAAGTATTTGGTAAGTCAATTAGAGTGACATCCATATACACGAGTGCGAGTGGATACACGTAAGGGAGCGTGAAAGCCAACATCTTCGGTTTCGTTGCTAACTTTTTGCAGGTTCCCTCATACGTCATGGTGAATACGACGCATAAAAGCTAGCCCGCAACATTGTCTTCCTGATCCTAAGGGAGTCAAAGAAGTGGCATTACGCGGTGTAGATGAGCAATTGGACCTCGTCAAATCTCAGTTGCTTGGTTGGTTTTATACTCGTTGCGGTGTCAAAGATAAAATTTGTGGCTTGCCCATTGATGGGAGTTGTGAAGTCATCCTTGCAAGTGCTATCATGGTTGAGAAATTAAATCTTCCAACCATTGATCATCTTCGACTGTACAAGTTGATGAGTACTCGTGGTGTTGTTTGGGTTACTAAGCACACACTTGTACCTATTCAAATCGGCAAATATGTGGACGAGGTGTTATGTGATGTAGTCCCAATTCAAGTGACACCTGTGTTGTTGGGCAAAGCATGGATGTCGAGGCGAGAAGTTAAATATGACGGACATACTAATAAGTATGCCTTCTTATTTAATAGTCGTCGTTTTGTACTTGTATCACTTACTTATGACCAGCTTTGTATTGATCTAGCATACATGAAAATGAGCTTGAGCGTTATAGAATGGAGAAAGCTAGATGAGGGAATTGTGCCTGAAGAGGTAAAACCCGAGGGAGTTGAAAGCAACGAGATGAAAGGGTCAGCTGTTGAACTAGAAAAAGAGATGGAAAAATCTGATGAGATGGGTGGTAAAAAGGAAGAAAAAAGTGAAAGTGGGCTGATCTTGAACAACCCGGTGAAAGCCTGTTATTTTCCTAACGAACTTAGCTTCGCTTTGTTTAGTGTTTCTTCTTTTATACAGATCAGGCAAAGGGAAGTTGAGCCGTTCTCAGTGCGTTCCATTCCAAAATCAATTATAGGCTTTGCAAGCCTCCAAGAGTTAAACCCCGTTGGTATCCATTCATGGAACAATGTCAACTCAAATCAGTCCACACCAAAAGGGAGTTGATTCGAGCTCATCTTGAAGGGAACACTCCACATTTTGGGGATGGTTGTGTACCAAGGGTTCGTTTAAAGAACAAGTGCCTCAATGACCATTGTGATTTTCGTCTTGCTCTTAGTACACATGAAGCTCCAACATCACCAAATCCGCCATGGGACCTTGCAAGTGTGTTCTGGCCGGAGTTCGATTTCATGGGATACACTTCACACCACTTTGAGGACCCTTACCTCGTGACCACAAACGATCAAGTTGAGCACACATTGAAGATAGTTTGTGAGATTCCAGGTTCGACAAGGGTTATTTTCCAACTTAGCACGTGGGTTTTGCATTGGATGACATCTGTAGCAATCGTAACAAGATTGAGTCAAAGGCATGTAACTCGTCTTGTCACCAATTTGTGGGCAAATTGCTCTCAAGAGGAGGGGAATTATACAAACAAGAGGAGCCATTGGAGTAAAGCCATGAGTTTTTCTTGGCTGGTTGTGAGCATTTTCAAACTAACCAAGAGACATGAGCACCGAAGCATATTATGAGGGCCAATATGTGGTGGCATTAGATTTGGGCTTCATACTACCAACGCTTGTAGTATCATCCATTTCTATCCGGATTTGAGGACAAATCCTTCTCAAGTGGAGGGGACTGATGTGTGCACGGACCTTAGCCCAAGTAATGATCCAGTTCGAGTTCCATTGGGCCCAGTCACACGTGCACGGGCCAAGCGCTTCAAGGAGTCCCTTCAAGCTCTTGTGTGAAATGTTCAAGACCAACAAGGAGTCCATCGGGATATTGAAGGCTTGGAAGGTGATAATCAAGTTGTCTACATGATGATCCAAGCCCACGAAGAGAGCCCAAGAAGGTTTGGTCGACTAAGCCCTAGGCCTTAGTGTTAGGTTCAATTGCTTAGAGTTGGATTAGATTAGTTTATTTGAGTCATGGCCCGGCCCACCTTGTCCAAGGAGTGGCCGACCTTCCTTGTCTAGTTTCTTAGGGTTTTATTAGCCCCTTAGCCTATATAAAGGCTCACTTTGTATGATTAACGGGTGCACAATTTTGATAATAAAATTCTGATTTGTTTCCCTTCGACTTATTGAGAGCATTTGAACCTTAACTTGCTCGGCAAGGGTTCTTGAGCAATCTTGCGTATTGTCCTTGATTGTTCTACCGACCTATCCACTAGAGTATTCACCTCAATTGGAGTCGTCGTTCTACCACCTTCAATCAATTCGTGTCGTCCGTTTTGGTTTTAGGTTCCACAATCCAAGCGCTGGACAACCTCACTAGATCCTTGGGCAAGCGTGTTACGTGTCTCGAAACGAGTTGATCGAGGACCGTAGCAGTTGGCTTCAGAGCTTAGGTGAAGGTATCTTTCGTCATATCCTTGTTTTTCATAGTTGCGTCGAAGGGTTTTTGTGTTTTGTCCGCTGCCTTGTTAAAAAAAAAAAAGAAGAAAAAAACGACACTGTTCACCGTTGCTGTTCACCGACACTGTTCACGTTACTGTTTATCCGAACACAAAATCTGTTGGTGTGTTATCCCTTTTGTGTTTGTGTCTAGTTTGTCGATAATTTCTGTCCAAAATTTGCCGAAAGGTTGTGTTCCCAAATCTGTCTTGGTCGTTAGTCATCACTTGAGCGACAAGAAAACAAGTGGGGCGGCGGCTAGGGTTTCTACTTGCGGCTAGGGTTTCATTTGCTAGGGTTTCTTTGTTTCAAATCTGTCCGAGTATTGCTTGCTTCATCCAAGTTGTTTACTTAATTTCCAAATTCATTTAGGAAACTAAGTAAAGCACTTGGATAACTCCTTTGTTTTCACTTGGCTACTCTCCTACATTCTCTCCTACATTTTAGGAACACTACCCACTCCTACATTTTAGGAAGCTAGGGTTTCTATCTTTTATGTTCCCATTGGTGCACTTCCACTTCTGTCCGCCACTATTGGCCTTCCAAATTCGTCCATTCCCACTTCATTTTGCACCCACATTTGTGTCTTACCTTCTTGGTTACTCTTATGGCAAAAGTGGTGACAATTAATGGACTTGAGCGGCCTTTCTCAACTACAGAACCCAACAGGTAAAAGTATTTGGTAAGTCAATTAGAGTGACATCCATATACACGAGTGCGAGTGGATACACGTAAGGGAGCGTGAAAGCCAACATCTTCGGTTTCGTTGCTAACTTTTTGCAGGTTCCCTCATACGTCATGGTGAATACGACGCATAAAAGCTAGCCCGCAACATTGTCTTCCTGATCCTAAGGGAGTCAAAGAAGTGGCATTACGCGGTGTAGATGAGCAATTGGACCTCGTCAAATCTCAGTTGCTTGGTTGGTTTTATACTCGTTGCGGTGTCAAAGATAAAATTTGTGGCTTGCCCATTGATGGGAGTTGTGAAGTCATCCTTGCAAGTGCTATCATGGTTGAGAAATTAAATCTTCCAACCATTGATCATCTTCGACTGTACAAGTTGATGAGTACTCGTGGTGTTGTTTGGGTTACTAAGCTCAAACTTGTACCTATTCAAATCGGCAAATATGTGGACGAGGTGTTATGTGATGTAGTCCCAATTCAAGTGACACCTGTGTTGTTGGGCAAAGCATGGATGTCGAGGCGAGAAGTTAAATATGACGGACATACTAATAAGTATGCCTTCTTATTTAATAGTCGTCGTTTTGTACTTGTATCACTTACTTATGACCAGCTTTGTATTGATCTAGCATACATGAAAATGAGCTTGAGCGTTATAGAATGGAGAAAGCTAGATGAGGGAATTGTGCCTGAAGAGGTAAAACCCGAGGGAGTTGAAAGCAACGAGATGAAAGGGTCAGCTGTTGAACTAGAAAAAGAGATGGAAAAATCTGATGAGATGGGTGGTAAAAAGGAAGAAAAAAGTGAAAGTGGGCTGATCTTGAACAACCCGGTGAAAGCCTGTTATTTTCCTAACGAACTTAGCTTCGCTTTGTTTAGTGTTTCTTCTTTTATACAGATCAGGCAAAGGGAAGTTGAGCCGTTCTCAGTGCGTTCCATTCCAAAATCAATTATAGGCTTTGCAAGCCTCCAAGAGTTAAACCCCGTTGGTATCCATTCATGGAACAATGTCAACTCAAATCAGTCCACACCAAAAGGGAGTTGATTCGAGCTCATCTTGAAGGGAACACTCCACATTTTGGGGATGGTTGTGTACCAAGGGTTCGTTTAAAGAACAAGTGCCTCAATGACCATTGTGATTTTCGTCTTGCTCTTAGTACACATGAAGCTCCAACATCACCAAATCCGCCATGGGACCTTGCAAGTGTGTTCTGGCCGGAGTTCGATTTCATGGGATACACTTCACACCACTTTGAGGACCCTTACCTCGTGACCACAAACGATCAAGTTGAGCACACATTGAAGATAGTTTGTGAGATTCCAGGTTCGACAAGGGTTATTTTCCAACTTAGCACGTGGGTTTTGCATTGGATGACATCTGTAGCAATCGTAACAAGATTGAGTCAAAGGCATGTAACTCGTCTTGTCACCAATTTGTGGGCAAATTGCTCTCAAGAGGAGGGGAATTATACAAACAAGAGGAGCCATTGGAGTAAAGCCATGAGTTTTTCTTGGCTGGTTGTGAGCATTTTCAAACTAACCAAGAGACATGAGCACCGAAGCATATTATGAGGGCCAATATGTGGTGGCATTAGATTTGGGCTTCATACTACCAACGCTTGTAGTATCATCCATTTCTATCCGGATTTGAGGACAAATCCTTCTCAAGTGGAGGGGACTGATGTGTGCACGGACCTTAGCCCAAGTAATGATCCAGTTCGAGTTCCATTGGGCCCAGTCACACGTGCACGGGCCAAGCGCTTCAAGGAGTCCCTTCAAGCTCTTGTGTGAAATGTTCAAGACCAACAAGGAGTCCATCGGGATATTGAAGGCTTGGAAGGTGATAATCAAGTTGTCTACATGATGATCCAAGCCCACGAAGAGAGCCCAAGAAGGTTTGGTCGACTAAGCCCTAGGCCTTAGTGTTAGGTTCAATTGCTTAGAGTTGGATTAGATTAGTTTATTTGAGTCATGGCCCGGCCCACCTTGTCCAAGGAGTGGCCGACCTTCCTTGTCTAGTTTCTTAGGGTTTTATTAGCCCCTTAGCCTATATAAAGGCTCACTTTGTATGATTAACGGGTGCACAATTTTGATAATAAAATTCTGATTTGTTTCCCTTCGACTTATTGAGAGCATTTGAACCTTAACTTGCTCGGCAAGGGTTCTTGAGCAATCTTGCGTATTGTCCTTGATTGTTCTACCGACCTATCCACTAGAGTATTCACCTCAATTGGAGTCGTCGTTCTACCACCTTCAATCAATTCGTGTCGTCCGTTTTGGTTTTAGGTTCCACAATCCAAGCGCTGGACAACCTCACTAGATCCTTGGGCAAGCGTGTTACGTGTCTCGAAACGAGTTGATCGAGGACCGTAGCAGTTGGCTTCAGAGCTTAGGTGAAGGTATCTTTCGTCATATCCTTGTTTTTCATAGTTGCGTCGAAGGGTTTTTGTGTTTTGTCCGCTGCCTTGTTAAAAAAAAAAAAGAAGAAAAAAACGACACTGTTCACCGTTGCTGTTCACCGACACTGTTCACGTTACTGTTTATCCGAACACAAAATCTGTTGGTGTGTTATCCCTTTTGTGTTTGTGTCTAGTTTGTCGATAATTTCTGTCCAAAATTTGCCGAAAGGTTGTGTTCCCAAATCTGTCTTGGTCGTTAGTCATCACTTGAGCGACAAGAAAACAAGTGGGGCGGCGGCTAGGGTTTCTACTTGCGGCTAGGGTTTCATTTGCACTAGGGTTTCTTTGTTTCAAATCTGTCCGAGTATTGCTTGCTTCATCCAAGTTGTTTACTTAATTTCCAAATTCATTTAGGAAACTAAGTAAAGCACTTGGATAACTCCTTTGTTTTCACTTGGCTACTCTCCTACATTCTCTCCTACATTTTAGGAACACTACCCACTCCTACATTTTAGGAAGCTAGGGTTTCTATCTTTTATGTTCCCATTGGTGCACTTCCACTTCTGTCCGCCACTATTGGCCTTCCAAATTCGTCCATTCCCACTTCATTTTGCACCCACATTTGTGTCTTACCTTCTTGGTTACTCTTATGGCAAAAGTGGTGACAATTATTGGACTTGAGCGGCCTTTCTCAACTACAGAACCCAACAGGTAAAAGTATTTGGTAAGTCAATTAGAGTGACATCCATATACACGAGTGCGAGTGGATACACGTAAGGGAGCGTGAAAGCCAACATCTTCGGTTTCGTTGCTAACTTTTTGCAGGTTCCCTCATACGTCATGGTGAATACGACGCATAAAAGCTAGCCCACAACATTGTCTTCCTGATCCTAAGGGAGTCAAAGAAGTGGCATTACGCGGTGTAGATGAGCAATTGGACCTCGTCAAATCTCAGTTGCTTGGTTGGTTTTATACTCGTTGCGGTGTCAAAGATAAAATTTGTGGCTTGCCCATTGATGGGAGTTGTGAAGTCATCCTTGCAAGTGCTATCATGGTTGAGAAATTAAATCTTCCAACCATTGATCATCTTCGACTGTACAAGTTGATGAGTACTCGTGGTGTTGTTTGGGTTACTAAGCACAAACTTGTACCTATTCAAATCGGCAAATATGTGGACGAGGTGTTATGTGATGTAGTCCCAATTCAAGTGACACCTGTGTTGTTGGGCAAAGCATGGATGTCGAGGCGAGAAGTTAAATATGACGGACATACTAATAAGTATGCCTTCTTATTTAATAGTCGTCGTTTTGTACTTGTATCACTTACTTATGACCAGCTTTGTATTGATCTAGCATACATGAAAATGAGCTTGAGCGTTATAGAATGGAGAAAGCTAGATGAGGGAATTGTGCCTGAAGAGGTAAAACCCGAGGGAGTTGAAAGCAACGAGATGAAAGGGTCAGCTGTTGAACTAGAAAAAGAGATGGAAAAATCTGATGAGATGGGTGGTAAAAAGGAAGAAAAAAGTGAAAGTGGGCTGATCTTGAACAACCCGGTGAAAGCCTGTTATTTTCCTAACGAACTTAGCTTCGCTTTGTTTAGTGTTTCTTCTTTTATACAGATCAGGCAAAGGGAAGTTGAGCCGTTCTCAGTGCGTTCCATTCCAAAATCAATTATAGGCTTTGCAAGCCTCCAAGAGTTAAACCCCGTTGGTATCCATTCATGGAACAATGTCAACTCAAATCAGTCCACACCAAAAGGGAGTTGATTCGAGCTCATCTTGAAGGGAACACTCCACATTTTGGGGATGGTTGTGTACCAAGGGTTCGTTTAAAGAACAAGTGCCTCAATGACCATTGTGATTTTCGTCTTGCTCTTAGTACACATGAAGCTCCAACATCACCAAATCCGCCATGGGACCTTGCAAGTGTGTTCTGGCCGGAGTTCGATTTCATGGGATACACTTCACACCACTTTGAGGACCCTTACCTCGTGACCACAAACGATCAAGTTGAGCACACATTGAAGATAGTTTGTGAGATTCCAGGTTCGACAAGGGTTATTTTCCAACTTAGCACGTGGGTTTTGCATTGGATGACATCTGTAGCAATCGTAACAAGATTGAGTCAAAGGCATGTAACTCGTCTTGTCACCAATTTGTGGGCAAATTGCTCTCAAGAGGAGGGGAATTATACAAACAAGAGGAGCCATTGGAGTAAAGCCATGAGTTTTTCTTGGCTGGTTGTGAGCATTTTCAAACTAACCAAGAGACATGAGCACCGAAGCATATTATGAGGGCCAATATGTGGTGGCATTAGATTTGGGCTTCATACTACCAACGCTTGTAGTATCATCCATTTCTATCCGGATTTGAGGACAAATCCTTCTCAAGTGGAGGGGACTGATGTGTGCACGGACCTTAGCCCAAGTAATGATCCAGTTCGAGTTCCATTGGGCCCAGTCACACGTGCACGGGCCAAGCGCTTCAAGGAGTCCCTTCAAGCTCTTGTGTGAAATGTTCAAGACCAACAAGGAGTCCATCGGGATATTGAAGGCTTGGAAGGTGATAATCAAGTTGTCTACATGATGATCCAAGCCCACGAAGAGAGCCCAAGAAGGTTTGGTCGACTAAGCCCTAGGCCTTAGTGTTAGGTTCCATTGCTTAGAGTTGGATTAGATTAGTTTATTTGAGTCATGGCCCGGCCCATCTTGTCCAAGGAGTGGCCGACCTTCCTTGTCTAGTTTCTTAGGGTTTTATTAGCCCCTTAGCCTATATAAAGGCTCACTTTGTATGATTAACGGGTGCACAATTTTGATAATAAAATTCTGATTTGTTTCCCCTTCGACTTATTGAGAGCATTCGAACCTTAACTTGCTCGGCAAGGGTTCTTGAGCAATCTTGCGTATTGTCCTTGATTGTTCTACCGACCTATCCACTAGAGTATTCACCTCAATTGGAGTCGTCGTTCTACCACCTTCAATCAATTCGTGTCGTCCGTTTTGGTTTTAGGTTCCACAATCCAAGCGCTGGACAACCTCACTAGATCCTTGGGCAAGCGTGTTACGTGTCTCGAAACGAGTTGATCGAGGACCGTAGCAGTTGGCTTCAGAGCTTAGGTGAAGGTATCTTTCGTCATATCCTTGTTTTTCATAGTTGCGTCGAAGGGTTTTTGTGTTTTGTCCGCTGCCTTGTTAAAAAAAAAAAAGAAGAAAAAAACGACACTGTTCACCGTTGCTGTTCACCGACACTGTTCACGTTACTGTTTATCCGAACACAAAATCTGTTGGTGTGTTATCCCTTTTGTGTTTGTGTCTAGTTTGTCGATAATTTCTGTCCAAAATTTGCCGAAAGGTTGTGTTCCCAAATCTGTCTTGGTCGTTAGTCATCACTTGAGCGACAAGAAAACAAGTGGGGCGGCGGCTAGGGTTTCTACTTGCGGCTAGGGTTTCATTTGCATTAGGGTTTCTTTGTTTCAAATCTGTCCGAGTATTGCTTGCTTCATCCAAGTTGTTTACTTAATTTCCAAATTCATTTAGGAAACTAAGTAAAGCACTTGGATAACTCCTTTGTTTTCACTTGGCTACTCTCCTACATTCTCTCCTACATTTTAGGAACACTACCCACTCCTACATTTTAGGAAGCTAGGGTTTCTATCTTTTATGTTCCCATTGGTGCACTTCCACTTCTGTCCGCCACTATTGGCCTTCCAAATTCGTCCATTCCCACTTCATTTTGCACCCACATTTGTGTCTTACCTTCTTGGTTACTCTTATGGCAAAAGTGGTGACAATTAATGGACTTGAGCGGCCTTTCTCAACTACAGAACCCAACAGGTAAAAGTATTTGGTAAGTCAATTAGAGTGACATCCATATACACGAGTGCGAGTGGATACACGTAAGGGAGCGTGAAAGCCAACATCTTCGGTTTCGTTGCTAACTTTTTGCAGGTTCCCTCATACGTCATGGTGAATACGACGCATAAAAGCTAGCCCGCAACATTGTCTTCCTGATCCTAAGGGAGTCAAAGAAGTGGCATTACGCGGTGTAGATGAGCAATTGGACCTCGTCAAATCTCAGTTGCTTGGTTGGTTTTATACTCGTTGCGGTGTCAAAGATAAAATTTGTGGCTTGCCCATTGATGGGAGTTGTGAAGTCATCCTTGCAAGTGCTATCATGGTTGAGAAATTAAATCTTCCAACCATTGATCATCTTCGACTGTACAAGTTGATGAGTACTCGTGGTGTTGTTTGGGTTACTAAGCACACACTTGTACCTATTCAAATCGGCAAATATGTGGACGAGGTGTTGTGTGATGTAGTCCCAATTCAAGTGACACCTGTGTTGTTGGGCAAAGCATGGATGTCGAGGCGAGAAGTTAAATATGACGGACATACTAATAAGTATGCCTTCTTATTTAATAGTCGTCGTTTTGTACTTGTATCACTTACTTATGACCAGCTTTGTATTGATCTAGCATACATGAAAATGAGCTTGAGCGTTATAGAATGGAGAAAGCTAGATGAGGGAATTGTGCCTGAAGAGGTAAAACCCGAGGGAGTTGAAAGCAACGAGATGAAAGGGTCAGCTGTTGAACTAGAAAAAGAGATGGAAAAATCTGATGAGATGGGTGGTAAAAAGGAAGAAAAAAGTGAAAGTGGGCTGATCTTGAACAACCCGGTGAAAGCCTGTTATTTTCCTAACGAACTTAGCTTCGCTTTGTTTAGTGTTTCTTCTTTTATACAGATCAGGCAAAGGGAAGTTGAGCCGTTCTCAGTGCGTTCCATTCCAAAATCAATTATAGGCTTTGCAAGCCTCCAAGAGTTAAACCCCGTTGGTATCCATTCATGGAACAATGTCAACTCAAATCAGTCCACACCAAAAGGGAGTTGATTCGAGCTCATCTTGAAGGGAACACTCCACATTTTGGGGATGGTTGTGTACCAAGGGTTCGTTTAAAGAACAAGTGCCTCAATGACCATTGTGATTTTCGTCTTGCTCTTAGTACACATGAAGCTCCAACATCACCAAATCCGCCATGGGACCTTGCAAGTGTGTTCTGGCCGGAGTTCGATTTCATGGGATACACTTCACACCACTTTGAGGACCCTTACCTCGTGACCACAAACGATCAAGTTGAGCACACATTGAAGATAGTTTGTGAGATTCCAGGTTCGACAAGGGTTATTTTCCAACTTAGCACGTGGGTTTTGCATTGGATGACATCTGTAGCAATCGTAACAAGATTGAGTCAAAGGCATGTAACTCGTCTTGTCACCAATTTGTGGGCAAATTGCTTTCAAGAGGAGGGGAATTATACAAACAAGAGGAGCCATTGGAGTAAAGCCATGAGTTTTTCTTGGCTGGTTGTGAGCATTTTCAAACTAACCAAGAGACATGAGCACCGAATCATAGTATGAGGGCCAATATGTGGTGGCATTAGATTTGGGCTTCATACTACCAACGCTTGTAGTATCATCCATTTCTATCCGGATTTGAGGACAAATCCTTCTCAAGTGGAGGGGACTGATGTGTGCACGGACCTTAGCCCAAGTAATGATCCAGTTCGAGTTCCATTGGGCCCAGTCACACGTGCACGGGCCAAGCGCTTCAAGGAGTCCCTTCAAGCTCTTGTGTGAAATGTTCAAGACCAACAAGGAGTCCATCGGGATATTGAAGGCTTGGAAGGTGATAATCAAGTTGTCTACATGATGATCCAAGCCCACGAAGAGAGCCCAAGAAGGTTTGGTCGACTAAGCCCTAGGCCTTAGTGTTAGGTTCAATTGCTTAGAGTTGGATTAGATTAGTTTATTTGAGTCATGGCCCGGCCCACCTTGTCCAAGGAGTGGCCGACCTTCCTTGTCTAGTTTCTTAGGGTTTTATTAGCCCCTTAGCCTATATAAAGGCTCACTTTGTATGATTAACGGGTGCACAATTTTGATAATAAAATTCTGATTTGTTTCCCTTCGACTTATTGAGAGCATTTGAACCTTAACTTGCTCGGCAAGGGTTCTTGAGCAATCTTGCGTATTGTCCTTGATTGTTCTACCGACCTATCCACTAGAGTATTCACCTCAATTGGAGTCGTCGTTCTACCACCTTCAATCAATTCGTGTCGTCCGTTTTGGTTTTAGGTTCCACAATCCAAGCGCTGGACAACCTCACTAGATCCTTGGGCAAGCGTGTTACGTGTCTCGAAACGAGTTGATCGAGGACCGTAGCAGTTGGCTTCAGAGCTTAGGTGAAGGTATCTTTCGTCATATCCTTGTTTTTCATAGTTGCGTCGAAGGGTTTTTGTGTTTTGTCCGCTGCCTTGTTAAAAAAAAAAAAAGAAGAAAAAAATGACACTGTTCACCGTTGCTGTTCACCGACATTGTTCACGTTACTGTTTATCCGAACACAAAATCTGTTGGTGTGTTATCCCTTTTGTGTTTGTGTCTAGTTTGTCGATAATTTCTGTCCAAAATTTGCCGAAAGGTTGTGTTCCCAAATCTGTCTTTGTCGTTAGTCATCACTTGAGCAACAAGAAAACAAGTGGGGCGGCGGCTAGGGTTTCTACTTGCGGCTAGGGTTTCATTTGCACTAGGGTTTCTTTGTTTCAAATCTGTCCGCGTATTGCTTGCTTCATCCAAGTTGTTTACTTAATTTCCAAATTCATTTAGGAAACTAAGTAAAGCACTTGGATAACTCCTTTGTTTTCACTTGGCTACTCTCCTACATTCTCTCCTACATTTTAGGAACACTACCCACTCCTACATTTTAGGAAGCTAGGGTTTCTATCTTTTATGTTCCCATTGGTGCACCTCCACTTCTGTCCGCCACTATTGGCCTTCCAAATTCGTCCATTCCCACTTCATTTTGCACCCACATTTGTGTCTTACCTTCTTGGTTACTCTTATGGCAAAAGTGGTGACAATTATTGGACTTGAGCGGCCTTTCTCAACTACAGAACCCAACAGGTAAAAGTATTTGGTAAGTCAATTAGAGTGACATCCATATACACGAGTGCGAGTGGATACACGTAAGGGAGCGTGAAAGCCAACATCTTCGGTTTCGTTGCTAACTTTTTGCAGGTTCCCTCATACGTCATGGCGAATACGACGCATAAAAGCTAGCCCACAACATTGTCTTCCTGATCCTAAGGGAGTCAAAGAAGTGGCATTACGCGGTTTAGATATGAGCAATTGGACCTCGTCAAATCTCAGTTGCTTGGTTGGTTTTATACTCGTTGCGGTGTCAAAGATAAAATTTGTGGCTTGCCCATTGATGGGAGTTGTGAAGTCATCCTTGCAAGTGCTATCATGGTTGAGAAATTAAATCTTCCAACCATTGATCATCTTCGACTGTACAAGTTGATGAGTACTCGTGGTGTTGTTTGGGTTACTAAGCTCAAACTTGTACCTATTCAAATCGGCAAATATGTGGACGAGGTGTTATGTGATGTAGTCCCAATTCAAGTGACACCTGTGTTGTTGGGCAAAGCATGGATGTCGAGGCGAGAAGTTAAATATGACGGACATACTAATAAGTATGCCTTCTTATTTAATAGTCGTCGTTTTGTACTTGTATCACTTACTTATGACCAGCTTTGTATTGATCTAGCATACATGAAAATGAGCTTGAGCGTTATAGAATGGAGAAAGCTAGATGAGGGAATTGTGCCTGAAGAGGTAAAACCCGAGGGAGTTGAAAGCAACGAGATGAAAGGGTCAGCTGTTGAACTAGAAAAAGAGATGGAAAAATCTGATGAGATGGGTGGTAAAAAGGAAGAAAAAAGTGAAAGTGGGCTGATCTTGAACAACCCGGTGAAAGCCTGTTATTTTCCTAACGAACTTAGCTTCGCTTTGTTTAGTGTTTCTTCTTTTATACAGATCAGGCAAAGGGAAGTTGAGCCGTTCTCAGTGCGTTCCATTCCAAAATCAATTATAGGCTTTGCAAGCCTCCAAGAGTTAAACCCCGTTGGTATCCATTCATGGAACAATGTCAACTCAAATCAGTCCACACCAAAAGGGAGTTGATTCGAGCTCATCGTGAAGGGAACACTCCACATTTTGGGGATGGTTGTGTACCAAGGGTTCGTTTAAAGAACAAGTGCCTCAATGACCATTGTGATTTTCATCTTGCTCTAAGTACACATGAAGCTCCAACATCACCAAATCCGCCATGGGACCTTGCAAGTGTGTTCTGGCCGGAGTTCGATTTCATGGGATACACTTCACACCACTTTGAGGACCCTTACCTCGTGACCACAAACGATCAAGTTGAGCACACATTGAAGATAGTTTGTGAGATTCCAGGTTCGACAAGGGTTATTTTCCAACTTAGCACGTGGGTTTTGCATTGGATGACATCTGTAGCAATCGTAACAAGATTGAGTCAAAGGCATGTAACTCGTCTTGTCACCAATTTGTGGGCAAATTGCTCTCAAGAGGAGGGGAATTATACAAACAAGAGGAGCCATTGGAGTAAAGCCATGAGTTTTTCTTGGCTGGTTGTGAGCATTTTCAAACTAACCAAGAGACATGAGCACCGAAGCATATTATGAGGGCCAATATGTGGTGGCATTAGATTTGGGCTTCATACTACCAACGCTTGTAGTATCATCCATTTCTATCCGGATTTGAGGACAAATCCTTCTCAAGTGGAGGGGACTGATGTGTGCACGGACCTTAGCCCAAGTAATGATCCAGTTCGAGTTCCATTGGGCCCAGTCACACGTGCACGGGCCAAGCGCTTCAAGGAGTCCCTTCAAGCTCTTGTGTGAAATGTTCAAGACCAACAAGGAGTCCATCGGGATATTGAAGGCTTGGAAGGTGATAATCAAGTTGTCTACATGATGATCCAAGCCCACGAAGAGAGCCCAAGAAGGTTTGGTCGACTAAGCCCTAGGCCTTAGTGTTAGGTTCCATTGCTTAGAGTTGGATTAGATTAGTTTATTTGAGTCATGGCCCGGCCCATCTTGTCCAAGGAGTGGCCGACCTTCCTTGTCTAGTTTCTTAGGGTTTTATTAGCCCCTTAGCCTATATAAAGGCTCACTTTGTATGATTAACGGGTGCACAATTTTGATAATAAAATTCTGATTTGTTTCCCCTTCGACTTATTGAGAGCATTCGAACCTTAACTTGCTCGGCAAGGGTTCTTGAGCAATCTTGCGTATTGTCCTTGATTGTTCTACCGACCTATCCACTAGAGTATTCACCTCAATTGGAGTCGTCGTTCTACCACCTTCAATCAATTCGTGTCGTCCGTTTTGGTTTTAGGTTCCACAATCCAAGCGCTGGACAACCTCACTAGATCCTTGGGCAAGCGTGTTACGTGTCTCGAAACGAGTTGATCGAGGACCGTAGCAGTTGGCTTCAGAGCTTAGGTGAAGGTATCTTTCGTCATATCCTTGTTTTTCATAGTTGCGTCGAAGGGTTTTTGTGTTTTGTCCGCTGCCTTGTTAAAAAAAAAAAAGAAGAAAAAAACGACACTGTTCACCGTTGCTGTTCACCGACACTGTTCACGTTACTGTTTATCCGAACACAAAATCTGTTGGTGTGTTATCCCTTTTGTGTTTGTGTCTAGTTTGTCGATAATTTCTGTCCAAAATTTGCCGAAAGGTTGTGTTCCCAAATCTGTCTTGGTCGTTAGTCATCACTTGAGCGACAAGAAAACAAGTGGGGCGGCGGCTAGGGTTTCTACTTGCGGCTAGGGTTTCATTTGCTAGGGTTTCTTTGTTTCAAATCTGTCCGAGTATTGCTTGCTTCATCCAAGTTGTTTACTTAATTTCCAAATTCATTTAGGAAACTAAGTAAAGCACTTGGATAACTCCTTTGTTTTCACTTGGCTACTCTCCTACATTCTCTCCTACATTTTAGGAACACTACCCACTCCTACATTTTAGGAAGCTAGGGTTTCTATCTTTTATGTTCCCATTGGTGCACTTCCACTTCTGTCCGCCACTATTGGCCTTCCAAATTCGTCCATTCCCACTTCATTTTGCACCCACATTTGTGTCTTACCTTCTTGGTTACTCTTATGGCAAAAGTGGTGACAATTAATGGACTTGAGCGGCCTTTCTCAACTACAGAACCCAACAGGTAAAAGTATTTGGTAAGTCAATTAGAGTGACATCCATATACACGAGTGCGAGTGGATACACGTAAGGGAGCGTGAAAGCCAACATCTTCGGTTTCGTTGCTAACTTTTTGCAGGTTCCCTCATACGTCATGGTGAATACGACGCATAAAAGCTAGCCCGCAACATTGTCTTCCTGATCCTAAGGGAGTCAAAGAAGTGGCATTACGCGGTGTAGATGAGCAATTGGACCTCGTCAAATCTCAGTTGCTTGGTTGGTTTTATACTCGTTGCGGTGTCAAAGATAAAATTTGTGGCTTGCCCATTGATGGGAGTTGTGAAGTCATCCTTGCAAGTGCTATCATGGTTGAGAAATTAAATCTTCCAACCATTGATCATCTTCGACTGTACAAGTTGATGAGTACTCGTGGTGTTGTTTGGGTTACTAAGCACACACTTGTACCTATTCAAATCGGCAAATATGTGGACGAGGTGTTATGTGATGTAGTCCCAATTCAAGTGACACCTGTGTTGTTGGGCAAAGCATGGATGTCGAGGCGAGAAGTTAAATATGACGGACATACTAATAAGTATGCCTTCTTATTTAATAGTCGTCGTTTTGTACTTGTATCACTTACTTATGACCAGCTTTGTATTGATCTAGCATACATGAAAATGAGCTTGAGCGTTATAGAATGGAGAAAGCTAGATGAGGGAATTGTGCCTGAAGAGGTAAAACCCGAGGGAGTTGAAAGCAACGAGATGAAAGGGTCAGCTGTTGAACTAGAAAAAGAGATGGAAAAATCTGATGAGATGGGTGGTAAAAAGGAAGAAAAAAGTGAAAGTGGGCTGATCTTGAACAACCCGGTGAAAGCCTGTTATTTTCCTAACGAACTTAGCTTCGCTTTGTTTAGTGTTTCTTCTTTTATACAGATCAGGCAAAGGGAAGTTGAGCCGTTCTCAGTGCGTTCCATTCCAAAATCAATTATAGGCTTTGCAAGCCTCCAAGAGTTAAACCCCGTTGGTATCCATTCATGGAACAATGTCAACTCAAATCAGTCCACACCAAAAGGGAGTTGATTCGAGCTCATCTTGAAGGGAACACTCCACATTTTGGGGATGGTTGTGTACCAAGGGTTCGTTTAAAGAACAAGTGCCTCAATGACCATTGTGATTTTCGTCTTGCTCTTAGTACACATGAAGCTCCAACATCACCAAATCCGCCATGGGACCTTGCAAGTGTGTTCTGGCCGGAGTTCGATTTCATGGGATACACTTCACACCACTTTGAGGACCCTTACCTCGTGACCACAAACGATCAAGTTGAGCACACATTGAAGATAGTTTGTGAGATTCCAGGTTCGACAAGGGTTATTTTCCAACTTAGCACGTGGGTTTTGCATTGGATGACATCTGTAGCAATCGTAACAAGATTGAGTCAAAGGCATGTAACTCGTCTTGTCACCAATTTGTGGGCAAATTGCTCTCAAGAGGAGGGGAATTATACAAACAAGAGGAGCCATTGGAGTAAAGCCATGAGTTTTTCTTGGCTGGTTGTGAGCATTTTCAAACTAACCAAGAGACATGAGCACCGAAGCATATTATGAGGGCCAATATGTGGTGGCATTAGATTTGGGCTTCATACTACCAACGCTTGTAGTATCATCCATTTCTATCCGGATTTGAGGACAAATCCTTCTCAAGTGGAGGGGACTGATGTGTGCACGGACCTTAGCCCAAGTAATGATCCAGTTCGAGTTCCATTGGGCCCAGTCACACGTGCACGGGCCAAGCGCTTCAAGGAGTCCCTTCAAGCTCTTGTGTGAAATGTTCAAGACCAACAAGGAGTCCATCGGGATATTGAAGGCTTGGAAGGTGATAATCAAGTTGTCTACATGATGATCCAAGCCCACGAAGAGAGCCCAAGAAGGTTTGGTCGACTAAGCCCTAGGCCTTAGTGTTAGGTTCCATTGCTTAGAGTTGGATTAGATTAGTTTATTTGAGTCATGGCCCGGCCCATCTTGTCCAAGGAGTGGCCGACCTTCCTTGTCTAGTTTCTTAGGGTTTTATTAGCCCCTTAGCCTATATAAAGGCTCACTTTGTATGATTAACGGGTGCACAATTTTGATAATAAAATTCTGATTTGTTTCCCCTTCGACTTATTGAGAGCATTCGAACCTTAACTTGCTCGGCAAGGGTTCTTGAGCAATCTTGCGTATTGTCCTTGATTGTTCTACCGACCTATCCACTAGAGTATTCACCTCAATTGGAGTCGTCGTTCTACCACCTTCAATCAATTCGTGTCGTCCGTTTTGGTTTTAGGTTCCACAATCCAAGCGCTGGACAACCTCACTAGATCCTTGGGCAAGCGTGTTACGTGTCTCGAAACGAGTTGATCGAGGACCGTAGCAGTTGGCTTCAGAGCTTAGGTGAAGGTATCTTTCGTCATATCCTTGTTTTTCATAGTTGCGTCGAAGGGTTTTTGTGTTTTGTCCGCTGCCTTGTTAAAAAAAAAAAAGAAGAAAAAAACGACACTGTTCACCGTTGCTGTTCACCGACACTGTTCACGTTACTGTTTATCCGAACACAAAATCTGTTGGTGTGTTATCCCTTTTGTGTTTGTGTCTAGTTTGTCGATAATTTCTGTCCAAAATTTGCCGAAAGGTTGTGTTCCCAAATCTGTCTTGGTCGTTAGTCATCACTTGAGCGACAAGAAAACAAGTGGGGCGGCGGCTAGGGTTTCTACTTGCGGCTAGGGTTTCATTTGCATTAGGGTTTCTTTGTTTCAAATCTGTCCGAGTATTGCTTGCTTCATCCAAGTTGTTTACTTAATTTCCAAATTCATTTAGGAAACTAAGTAAAGCACTTGGATAACTCCTTTGTTTTCACTTGGCTACTCTCCTACATTCTCTCCTACATTTTAGGAACACTACCCACTCCTACATTTTAGGAAGCTAGGGTTTCTATCTTTTATGTTCCCATTGGTGCACTTCCACTTCTGTCCGCCACTATTGGCCTTCCAAATTCGTCCATTCCCACTTCATTTTGCACCCACATTTGTGTCTTACCTTCTTGGTTACTCTTATGGCAAAAGTGGTGACAATTAATGGACTTGAGCGGCCTTTCTCAACTACAGAACCCAACAGGTAAAAGTATTTGGTAAGTCAATTAGAGTGACATCCATATACACGAGTGCGAGTGGATACACGTAAGGGAGCGTGAAAGCCAACATCTTCGGTTTCGTTGCTAACTTTTTGCAGGTTCCCTCATACGTCATGGTGAATACGACGCATAAAAGCTAGCCCGCAACATTGTCTTCCTGATCCTAAGGGAGTCAAAGAAGTGGCATTACGCGGTGTAGATGAGCAATTGGACCTCGTCAAATCTCAGTTGCTTGGTTGGTTTTATACTCGTTGCGGTGTCAAAGATAAAATTTGTGGCTTGCCCATTGATGGGAGTTGTGAAGTCATCCTTGCAAGTGCTATCATGGTTGAGAAATTAAATCTTCCAACCATTGATCATCTTCGACTGTACAAGTTGATGAGTACTCGTGGTGTTGTTTGGGTTACTAAGCACACACTTGTACCTATTCAAATCGGCAAATATGTGGACGAGGTGTTGTGTGATGTAGTCCCAATTCAAGTGACACCTGTGTTGTTGGGCAAAGCATGGATGTCGAGGCGAGAAGTTAAATATGACGGACATACTAATAAGTATGCCTTCTTATTTAATAGTCGTCGTTTTGTACTTGTATCACTTACTTATGACCAGCTTTGTATTGATCTAGCATACATGAAAATGAGCTTGAGCGTTATAGAATGGAGAAAGCTAGATGAGGGAATTGTGCCTGAAGAGGTAAAACCCGAGGGAGTTGAAAGCAACGAGATGAAAGGGTCAGCTGTTGAACTAGAAAAAGAGATGGAAAAATCTGATGAGATGGGTGGTAAAAAGGAAGAAAAAAGTGAAAGTGGGCTGATCTTGAACAACCCGGTGAAAGCCTGTTATTTTCCTAACGAACTTAGCTTCGCTTTGTTTAGTGTTTCTTCTTTTATACAGATCAGGCAAAGGGAAGTTGAGCCGTTCTCAGTGCGTTCCATTCCAAAATCAATTATGGCTTTGCAAGCCTCCAAGAGTTAAACCCCGTTGGTATCCATTCATGGAACAATGTCAACTCAAATCAGTCCACACCAAAAGGGAGTTGATTCGAGCTCATCTTGAAGGGAACACTCCACATTTTGGGGATGGTTGTGTACCAAGGGTTCGTTTAAAGAACAAGTGCCTCAATGACCATTGTGATTTTCGTCTTGCTCTTAGTACACATGAAGCTCCAACATCACCAAATCCGCCATGGGACCTTGCAAGTGTGTTCTGGCCGGAGTTCGATTTCATGGGATACACTTCACACCACTTTGAGGACCCTTACCTCGTGACCACAAACGATCAAGTTGAGCACACATTGAAGATAGTTTGTGAGATTCCAGGTTCGACAAGGGTTATTTTCCAACTTAGCACGTGGGTTTTGCATTGGATGACATCTGTAGCAATCGTAACAAGATTGAGTCAAAGGCATGTAACTCGTCTTGTCACCAATTTGTGGGCAAATTGCTTTCAAGAGGAGGGGAATTATACAAACAAGAGGAGCCATTGGAGTAAAGCCATGAGTTTTTCTTGGCTGGTTGTGAGCATTTTCAAACTAACCAAGAGACATGAGCACCGAATCATAGTATGAGGGCCAATATGTGGTGGCATTAGATTTGGGCTTCATACTACCAACGCTTGTAGTATCATCCATTTCTATCCGGATTTGAGGACAAATCCTTCTCAAGTGGAGGGGACTGATGTGTGCACGGACCTTAGCCCAAGTAATGATCCAGTTCGAGTTCCATTGGGCCCAGTCACACGTGCACGGGCCAAGCGCTTCAAGGAGTCCCTTCAAGCTCTTGTGTGAAATGTTCAAGACCAACAAGGAGTCCATCGGGATATTGAAGGCTTGGAAGGTGATAATCAAGTTGTCTACATGATGATCCAAGCCCACGAAGAGAGCCCAAGAAGGTTTGGTCGACTAAGCCCTAGGCCTTAGTGTTAGGTTCAATTGCTTAGAGTTGGATTAGATTAGTTTATTTGAGTCATGGCCCGGCCCACCTTGTCCAAGGAGTGGCCGACCTTCCTTGTCTAGTTTCTTAGGGTTTTATTAGCCCCTTAGCCTATATAAAGGCTCACTTTGTATGATTAACGGGTGCACAATTTTGATAATAAAATTCTGATTTGTTTCCCTTCGACTTATTGAGAGCATTTGAACCTTAACTTGCTCGGCAAGGGTTCTTGAGCAATCTTGCGTATTGTCCTTGATTGTTCTACCGACCTATCCACTAGAGTATTCACCTCAATTGGAGTCGTCGTTCTACCACCTTCAATCAATTCGTGTCGTCCGTTTTGGTTTTAGGTTCCACAATCCAAGCGCTGGACAACCTCACTAGATCCTTGGGCAAGCGTGTTACGTGTCTCGAAACGAGTTGATCGAGGACCGTAGCAGTTGGCTTCAGAGCTTAGGTGAAGGTATCTTTCGTCATATCCTTGTTTTTCATAGTTGCGTCGAAGGGTTTTTGTGTTTTGTCCGCTGCCTTGTTAAAAAAAAAAAAGAAGAAAAAAATGACACTGTTCACCGTTGCTGTTCACCGACATTGTTCACGTTACTGTTTATCCGAACACAAAATCTGTTGGTGTGTTATCCCTTTTGTGTTTGTGTCTAGTTTGTCGATAATTTCTGTCCAAAATTTGCCGAAAGGTTGTGTTCCCAAATCTGTCTTTGTCGTTAGTCATCACTTGAGCAACAAGAAAACAAGTGGGGCGGCGGCTAGGGTTTCTACTTGCGGCTAGGGTTTCATTTGCACTAGGGTTTCTTTGTTTCAAATCTGTCCGCGTATTGCTTGCTTCATCCAAGTTGTTTACTTAATTTCCAAATTCATTTAGGAAACTAAGTAAAGCACTTGGATAACTCCTTTGTTTTCACTTGGCTACTCTCCTACATTCTCTCCTACATTTTAGGAACACTACCCACTCCTACATTTTAGGAAGCTAGGGTTTCTATCTTTTATGTTCCCATTGGTGCACCTCCACTTCTGTCCGCCACTATTGGCCTTCCAAATTCGTCCATTCCCACTTCATTTTGCACCCACATTTGTGTCTTACCTTCTTGGTTACTCTTATGGCAAAAGTGGTGACAATTATTGGACTTGAGCGGCCTTTCTCAACTACAGAACCCAACAGGTAAAAGTATTTGGTAAGTCAATTAGAGTGACATCCATATACACGAGTGCGAGTGGATACACGTAAGGGAGCGTGAAAGCCAACATCTTCGGTTTCGTTGCTAACTTTTTGCAGGTTCCCTCATACGTCATGGCGAATACGACGCATAAAAGCTAGCCCACAACATTGTCTTCCTGATCCTAAGGGAGTCAAAGAAGTGGCATTACGCGGTTTAGATATGAGCAATTGGACCTCGTCAAATCTCAGTTGCTTGGTTGGTTTTATACTCGTTGCGGTGTCAAAGATAAAATTTGTGGCTTGCCCATTGATGGGAGTTGTGAAGTCATCCTTGCAAGTGCTATCATGGTTGAGAAATTAAATCTTCCAACCATTGATCATCTTCGACTGTACAAGTTGATGAGTACTCGTGGTGTTGTTTGGGTTACTAAGCTCAAACTTGTACCTATTCAAATCGGCAAATATGTGGACGAGGTGTTATGTGATGTAGTCCCAATTCAAGTGACACCTGTGTTGTTGGGCAAAGCATGGATGTCGAGGCGAGAAGTTAAATATGACGGACATACTAATAAGTATGCCTTCTTATTTAATAGTCGTCGTTTTGTACTTGTATCACTTACTTATGACCAGCTTTGTATTGATCTAGCATACATGAAAATGAGCTTGAGCGTTATAGAATGGAGAAAGCTAGATGAGGGAATTGTGCCTGAAGAGGTAAAACCCGAGGGAGTTGAAAGCAACGAGATGAAAGGGTCAGCTGTTGAACTAGAAAAAGAGATGGAAAAATCTGATGAGATGGGTGGTAAAAAGGAAGAAAAAAGTGAAAGTGGGCTGATCTTGAACAACCCGGTGAAAGCCTGTTATTTTCCTAACGAACTTAGCTTTGCTTTGTTTAGTGTTTCTTCTTTTATACAGATCAGGCAAAGGGAAGTTGAGCCGTTCTCAGTGCGTTCCATTCCAAAATCAATTATAGGCTTTGCAAGCCTCCAAGAGTTAAACCCCGTTGGTATCCATTCATGGAACAATGTCAACTCAAATCAGTCCACACCAAAAGGGAGTTGATTCGAGCTCATCGTGAAGGGAACACTCCACATTTTGGGGATGGTTGTGTACCAAGGGTTCGTTTAAAGAACAAGTGCCTCAATGACCATTGTGATTTTCATCTTGCTCTAAGTACACATGAAGCTCCAACATCACCAAATCCGCCATGGGACCTTGCAAGTGTGTTCTGGCCGGAGTTCGATTTCATGGGATACACTTCACACCACTTTGAGGACCCTTACCTCGTGACCACAAACGATCAAGTTGAGCACACATTGAAGATAGTTTGTGAGATTCCAGGTTCGACAAGGGTTATTTTCCAACTTAGCACGTGGGTTTTGCATTGGATGACATCTGTAGTAATCGTAACAAGATTGAGTCAAAGGCATGTAACTCGTCTTGTCACCAATTTGTGGGCAAATTGCTCTCAAGAGGAGGGGAATTATACAAACAAGAGGAGCCATTGGAGTAAAGCCATGAGTTTTTCTTGGCTGGTTGTGAGCATTTTCAAACTAACCAAGAGACATGAGCACCGAAGCATATTATGAGGGCCAATATGTGGTGGCATTAGATTTGGGCTTCATACTACCAACGCTTGTAGTATCATCCATTTCTATCCGGATTTGAGGACAAATCCTTCTCAAGTGGAGGGGACTGATGTGTGCACGGACCTTAGCCCAAGTAATGATCCAGTTCGAGTTCCATTGGGCCCAGTCACACGTGCACGGGCCAAGCGCTTCAAGGAGTCCCTTCAAGCTCTTGTGTGAAATGTTCAAGACCAACAAGGAGTCCATCGGGATATTGAAGGCTTGGAAGGTGATAATCAAGTTGTCTACATGATGATCCAAGCCCACGAAGAGAGCCCAAGAAGGTTTGGTCGACTAAGCCCTAGGCCTTAGTGTTAGGTTCCATTGCTTAGAGTTGGATTAGATTAGTTTATTTGAGTCATGGCCCGGCCCATCTTGTCCAAGGAGTGGCCGACCTTCCTTGTCTAGTTTCTTAGGGTTTTATTAGCCCCTTAGCCTATATAAAGGCTCACTTTGTATGATTAACGGGTGCACAATTTTGATAATAAAATTCTGATTTGTTTCCCCTTCGACTTATTGAGAGCATTCGAACCTTAACTTGCTCGGCAAGGGTTCTTGAGCAATCTTGCGTATTGTCCTTGATTGTTCTACCGACCTATCCACTAGAGTATTCACCTCAATTGGAGTCGTCGTTCTACCACCTTCAATCAATTCGTGTCGTCCGTTTTGGTTTTAGGTTCCACAATCCAAGCGCTGGACAACCTCACTAGATCCTTGGGCAAGCGTGTTACGTGTCTCGAAACGAGTTGATCGAGGACCGTAGCAGTTGGCTTCAGAGCTTAGGTGAAGGTATCTTTCGTCATATCCTTGTTTTTCATAGTTGCGTCGAAGGGTTTTTGTGTTTTGTCCGCTGCCTTGTTAAAAAAAAAAAAGAAGAAAAAAACGACACTGTTCACCGTTGCTGTTCACCGACACTGTTCACGTTACTGTTTATCCGAACACAAAATCTGTTGGTGTGTTATCCCTTTTGTGTTTGTGTCTAGTTTGTCGATAATTTCTGTCCAAAATTTGCCGAAAGGTTGTGTTCCCAAATCTGTCTTGGTCGTTAGTCATCACTTGAGCGACAAGAAAACAAGTGGGGCGGCGGCTAGGGTTTCTACTTGCGGCTAGGGTTTCATTTGCACTAGGGTTTCTTTGTTTCAAATCTGTCCGAGTATTGCTTGCTTCATCCAAGTTGTTTACTTAATTTCCAAATTCATTTAGGAAACTAAGTAAAGCACTTGGATAACTCCTTTGTTTTCACTTGGCTACTCTCCTACATTCTCTCCTACATTTTAGGAACACTACCCACTCCTACATTTTAGGAAGCTAGGGTTTCTATCTTTTATGTTCCCATTGGTGCACTTCCACTTCTGTCCGCCACTATTGGCCTTCCAAATTCGTCCATTCCCACTTCATTTTGCACCCACATTTGTGTCTTACCTTCTTGGTTACTCTTATGGCAAAAGTGGTGACAATTATTGGACTTGAGCGGCCTTTCTCAACTACAGAACCCAACAGGTAAAAGTATTTGGTAAGTCAATTAGAGTGACATCCATATACACGAGTGCGAGTGGATACACGTAAGGGAGCGTGAAAGCCAACATCTTCGGTTTCGTTGCTAACTTTTTGCAGGTTCCCTCATACGTCATGGTGAATACGACGCATAAAAGCTAGCCCACAACATTGTCTTCCTGATCCTAAGGGAGTCAAAGAAGTGGCATTACGCGGTGTAGATGAGCAATTGGACCTCGTCAAATCTCAGTTGCTTGGCATCTTCGACTGTACAAGTTGATGAGTACTCGTGGTGTTGTTTGGGTTACTAAGCACACACTTGTACCTATTCAAATCGGCAAATATGTGGACGAGGTGTTGTGTGATGTAGTCCCAATTCAAGTGACACCTGTGTTGTTGGGCAAAGCATGGATGTCGAGGCGAGAAGTTAAATATGACGGACATACTAATAAGTATGCCTTCTTATTTAATAGTCGTCGTTTTGTACTTGTATCACTTACTTATGACCAGCTTTGTATTGATCTAGCATACATGAAAATGAGCTTGAGCGTTATAGAATGGAGAAAGCTAGATGAGGGAATTGTGCCTGAAGAGGTAAAACCCGAGGGAGTTGAAAGCAACGAGATGAAAGGGTCAGCTGTTGAACTAGAAAAAAAGATGGAAAAATCTGATGAGATGGGTGGTAAAAAGGAAGAAAAAAGTGAAAGTGGGCTGATCTTGAACAACCCGGTGAAAGCCTGTTATTTTCATAACGAACTTAGCTTCGCTTTGTTTAGTGTTTCTTCTTTTATACAGATCAGGCAAAGGGAAGTTGAGCCGTTCTCAGTGCATTCCATTCCAAAATCAATTATAGGCTTTGCAAGCCTCCAAGAGTTAAACCCCGTTGGTATCCATTCATGGAACAATGTCAACTCAAATCAGTCCACACCAAAAGGCAGTTGATTCGAGCTCATCTTGAAGGGAACACTCCACATTTTGGGGATGGTTGTGTACCAAGGGTTCATTTAAAGAACAAGTGCCACAATGACCATTGTGATTTTCGTCTTGCTCTTAGTACACATGAAGCTCCAACATCACCAAATCCGCCATGGGACCTTGCAAGTGTGTTCTGGCCGGAGTTCGATTTCATGGGATACACTTCACACCACTTTGAGGACCCTTACCTCGTGACCACAAACGATCAAGTTGAGCACACATTGAAGATAGTTTGTGAGATTCCAGGTTCGACAAGGGTTATTTTCCAACTTAGCACGTGGGTTTTGCATTGGATGACATCTGTAGGAATCGTAACAAGATTGAGTCAAAGGCATGTAACTCGTCTTGTCACCAATTTGTGGGCAAATTGCTCTCAAGAGGAGGGGAATTATACAAACAAGAGGAGGCATTGGAGTAAAGCCATGAGTTTTTCTTGGCTGGTTGTGAGCATTTTCAAACTAACCAAGAGACATGAGCACCGAAGCATATTATGAGGGCCAATATGTGGTGGCATTAGATTTGGGCTTCATACTACCAACGCTTGTAGTATCATCCATTTCTATCCGGATTTGAGGACAAATCCTTCTCAAGTGGAGGGGACTGATGTGTGCACGGACCTTAGCCCAAGTAATGATCCAGTTCGAGTTCCATTGGGCCCAGTCACACGTGCACGGGCCAAGCGCTTCAAGGAGTCCCTTCAAGCTCTTGTGTGAAATGTTCAAGACCAACAAGGAGTCCATCGGGATATTGAAGGCTTGGAAGGTGATAATCAAGTTGTCTACATGATGATCCAAGCCCACGAAGAGAGCCCAAGAAGGTTTGGTCGACTAAGCCCTAGGCCTTAGTGTTAGGTTCCATTGCTTAGAGTTGGATTAGATTAGTTTATTTGAGTCATGGCCCGGCCCATCTTGTCCAAGGAGTGGCCGACCTTCCTTGTCTAGTTTCTTAGGGTTTTATTAGCCCCTTAGCCTATATAAAGGCTCACTTTGTATGATTAACGGGTGCACAATTTTGATAATAAAATTCTGATTTGTTTCCCCTTCGACTTATTGAGAGCATTCGAACCTTAACTTGCTCGGCAAGGGTTCTTGAGCAATCTTGCGTATTGTCCTTGATTGTTCTACCGACCTATCCACTAGAGTATTCACCTCAATTGGAGTCGTCGTTCTACCACCTTCAATCAATTCGTGTCGTCCGTTTTGGTTTTAGGTTCCACAATCCAAGCGCTGGACAACCTCACTAGATCCTTGGGCAAGCGTGTTACGTGTCTCGAAACGAGTTGATCGAGGACCGTAGCAGTTGGCTTCAGAGCTTAGGTGAAGGTATCTTTCGTCATATCCTTGTTTTTCATAGTTGCGTCGAAGGGTTTTTGTGTTTTGTCCGCTGCCTTGTTAAAAAAAAAAAAAGAAGAAAAAAACGACACTGTTCACCGTTGCTGTTCACCGACACTGTTCACCGTTGCTGTTCACCGACACTGTTCACCGTTGCTGTTCACCGACACTGTTCACGTTACTGTTTATCCGAACACAAAATCTGTTGGTGTGTTATCCCTTTTGTGTTTGTGTCTAGTTTGTCGATAATTTCTGTCCAAAATTTGCCGAAAGGTTGTGTTCCCAAATCTGTCTTGGTCGTTAGTCATCACTTGAGCGACAAGAAAACAAGTGGGGCGGCGGCTAGGGTTTCTACTTGCGGCTAGGGTTTCATTTGCATTAGGGTTTCTTTGTTTCAAATCTGTCCGAGTATTGCTTGCTTCATCCAAGTTGTTTACTTAATTTCCAAATTCATTTAGGAAACTAAGTAAAGCACTTGGATAACTCCTTTGTTTTCACTTGGCTACTCTCCTACCTTCCCTCCTACATTTTAGGAACACTACCCACTCCTACATTTTAGGAAGCTAGGGTTTCTATCTTTTATGTTCCCATTGGTGCACTTCCACTTCTGTCCGCCACTATTGGCCTTCCAAATTCGTCCATTCCCACTTCATTTTGCACCCACATTTGTGTCTTACCTTCTTGGTTACTCTTATGGCAAAAGTGGTGACAATTAATGGACTTGAGCGGCCTTTCTCAACTACAGAACCCAACAGGTAAAAGTATTTGGTAAGTCAATTAGAGTGACATCCATATACACGAGTGCGAGTGGATACACGTAAGGGAGCGTGAAAGCCAACATCTTCGGTTTCGTTGCTAACTTTTTGCAGGTTCCCTCATACGTCATGGTGAATACGACGCATAAAAGCTAGCCCGCAACATTGTCTTCCTGATCCTAAGGGAGTCAAAGAAGTGGCATTACGCGGTGTAGATGAGCAATTGGACCTCGTCAAATCTCAGTTGCTTGGTTGGTTTTATACTCGTTGCGGTGTCAAAGATAAAATTTGTGGCTTGCCCATTGATGGGAGTTGTGAAGTCATCCTTGCAAGTGCTATCATGGTTGAGAAATTAAATCTTCCAACCATTGATCATCTTCGACTGTACAAGTTGATGAGTACTCGTGGTGTTGTTTGGGTTACTAAGCACACACTTGTACCTATTCAAATCGGCAAATATGTGGACGAGGTGTTGTGTGATGTAGTCCCAATTCAAGTGACACCTGTGTTGTTGGGCAAAGCATGGATGTCGAGGCGAGAAGTTAAATATGACGGACATACTAATAAGTATGCCTTCTTATTTAATAGTCGTCGTTTTGTACTTGTATCACTTACTTATGACCAGCTTTGTATTGATCTAGCATACATGAAAATGAGCTTGAGCGTTATAGAATGGAGAAAGCTAGATGAGGGAATTGTGCCTGAAGAGGTAAAACCCGAGGGAGTTGAAAGCAACGAGATGAAAGGGTCAGCTGTTGAACTAGAAAAAGAGATGGAAAAATCTGATGAGATGGGTGGTAAAAAGGAAGAAAAAAGTGAAAGTGGGCTGATCTTGAACAACCCGGTGAAAGCCTGTTATTTTCCTAACGAACTTAGCTTCGCTTTGTTTAGTGTTTCTTCTTTTATACAGATCAGGCAAAGGGAAGTTGAGCCGTTCTCAGTGCGTTCCATTCCAAAATCAATTATAGGCTTTGCAAGCCTCCAAGAGTTAAACCCCGTTGGTATCCATTCATGGAACAATGTCAACTCAAATCAGTCCACACCAAAAGGCAGTTGATTCGAGCTCATCTTGAAGGGAACACTCCACATTTTGGGGATGGTTGTGTACCAAGGGTTCGTTTAAAGAACAAGTGCCACAATGACCATTGTGATTTTCGTCTTGCTCTTAGTACACATGAAGCTCCAACATCACCAAATCCGCCATGGGACCTTGCAAGTGTGTTCTGGCCGGAGTTCGATTTCATGGGATACACTTCACACCACTTTGAGGACCCTTACCTCGTGACCACAAACGATCAAGTTGAGCACACATTGAAGATAGTTTGTGAGATTCCAGGTTCGACAAGGGTTATTTTCCAACTTAGCACGTGGGTTTTGCATTGGATGACATCTGTAGCAATCGTAACAAGATTGAGTCAAAGGCATGTAACTCGTCTTGTCACCAATTTGTGGGCAAATTGCTCTCAAGAGGAGGGGAATTATACAAACAAGAGGAGCCATTGGAGTAAAGCCATGAGTTTTTCTTGGCTGGTTGTGAGCATTTTCAAACTAACCAAGAGACATGAGCACCGAAGCATATTATGAGGGCCAATATGTGGTGGCATTAGATTTGGGCTTCATACTACCAACGCTTGTAGTATCATCCATTTCTATCCGGATTTGAGGACAAATCCTTCTCAAGTGGAGGGGACTGATGTGTGCACGGACCTTAGCCCAAGTAATGATCCAGTTCGAGTTCCATTGGGCCCAGTCACACGTGCACGGGCCAAGCGCTTCAAGGAGTCCCTTCAAGCTCTTGTGTGAAATGTTCAAGACCAACAAGGAGTCCATCGGGATATTGAAGGCTTGGAAGGTGATAATCAAGTTGTCTACATGATGATCCAAGCCCACGAAGAGAGCGCATGAAGGTTTGGTCGACTAAGCCCTAGGCCTTAGTGTTAGGTTCAATTGCTTAGAGTTGGATTAGATTAGTTTATTTGAGTCATGGCCCGGCCCACCTTGTCCAAGGAGTGGCCGACCTTCCTTGTCTAGTTTCTTAGGGTTTTATTAGCCCCTTAGCCTATATAAAGGCTCACTTTGTATGATTAACGGGTGCACAATTTTGATAATAAAATTCTGATTTGTTTCCCTTCGACTTAGTGAGAGCATTCGAACCTTAACTTGCTCGGCAAGGGTTCTTGAGCAATCTTGCGTATTGTCCTTGATTGTTCTACCGACCTATCCACTAGAGTATTCACCTCAATTGGAGTCGCCGTTCTACCACCTTCAATCAATTCGTGTCGTCCGTTTTAGTTTTAGGTTCCACAATCCAAGCGCTGGACAACCTCACTAGATCCTTGGGCAAGCGTGTTACGTGTCTCGAAACGAGTTGATCGAGGACCGTATCAGTTGGCTTCAGAGCTTAGGTGAAGGTATCTTTCGTCATATCCTTGATTTTCGTAGTTGCGTCGAAGGGTTTTTGTGTTTTGTTCACCGTTGCTGTTCACCGACACTGTTCACGTTACTGTTTATCCGAACACAAAATCTGTTGGTGTGTTTTCCCTTTTGTGTTTGTGTCTAGTTTGTCGATAATTTCTGTCCAAAATTTGCCGAAAGGTTGTGTTCCCAAATCTGTCTTGGTCGTTAGTCATCACTTGAGCAACAAGAAAACAAGTGGGGCGGCGGCTAGGGTTTCTACTTGCGGCTAGGGTTTCATTTGCACTAGGGTTTCTTTGTTTCAAATCTGTCCGCGTATTGCTTGCTTCATCCAAGTTGTTTACTTAATTTCCAAATTCATTTAGGAAACTAAGTAAAGCACTTGGATAACTCCTTTGTTTTCACTTGGCTACTCTCCCACATTCTCTCCTACATTTTAGGAACACTACCCACTCCTACATTTTAGGAAGCTAGGGTTTCTATCTTTTATGTTCCCATTGGTGCACTTCCATTTCTGTCCGCCACTATTGGCCTTCCAAATTCGTCCATTCCCACTTCATTTTGCACCCACATTTGTGTCTTACCTTCTTGGTTACTCTTATGGCAAAAGTGGTGACAATTATTGGACTTGAGCGGCCTTTCTCAACTACAGAACCCAACAGGTAAAAGTATTTGGTAAGTCAATTAGAGTGACATCCATATACACGAGTGCGAGTGGATACACGTAAGGGAGCGTGAAAGCCAACATCTTCGGTTTCGTTGCTAACTTTTTGCAGGTTCCCTCATACGTCATGGCGAATACGACGCATAAAAGCTAGCCCACAACATTGTCTTCCTGATCCTAAGGGAGTCAAAGAAGTGGCATTACGCGGTGTAGATGAGCAATTGGACCTCGTCAAATCTCAGTTGCTTGGTTGGTTTTATACTCGTTGCGGTGTCAAAGATAAAAGTTGTGGCTTGCCCATTGATGGGAGTTGTGAAGTCATCCTTGCAAGTGCTACCATGGTTGAGAAATTAAATCTTCCAACCATTGATCATCTTCGACTGTACAAGTTGATGAGTACTCGTGGTGTTGTTCGGGTTACTAAGCACACACTTGTACCTATTCAAATCGGCAAATATGTGGACGAGGTGTTGTGTGATGTAGTCCCAATTCAAGTGACACCTGTGTTGTTGGGCAAAGCATGGATGTCGAGGCGAGAAGTTAAATATCACGGACATACTAATAAGTATGCATTCTTATTTAATAGTCGTCATTTTGTACTTGTATCACTTACTTATGACCAGCTTTGTATTGATCTAGCATACATGAAAATGAGCTTGAGCGTTATAGAATGGAGAAAATGCTAGATGAGGTAATTGTGCCTGAAGAGGTAAAACCCGAGGGAGTTGAAAGCAACGAGATGAAAGGGTCAGCTGTTGAACTAGAAAAAGAGATGGAAAAATCTGATGAGATGGGTGGTAAAAAGGAAGAAAAGAGTGAAAGTGGGCTGATCTTGAACAACCCGGTGAAGGCCTGTTATTTTCCTAACGAACTTACCTTTGCTTTGTTTAGTGTTTCTTCTTTTATACAGATCAGGCAAAGGGAAGTTGAGCCGTTCTCAGTGCGTTCCATTCCAAAATCAATTATAGGCTTTGCAAGCCTCCAAGAGTTAAACCCCGTTGATATCCATTCATGGAACAATGTCAACTCAAATCAGTCCACACCAAAAGGCAGTTGATTCGAGCTCATCTTGAAGGGAACACTCCACATTTTGGGGATGGTTGTGTACCAAGGGTTCGTTTAAAGAACAAGTGCCACAATGACCATTGTGATTTTCGTCTTGCTCTTAGTACACATGAAGCTCCAACATCACCAAATCCGCCATGGGACCTAGCAAGTGTGTTCTGGCCGGAGTTCGATTTCATGGGATACACTTCACACCACTTTGAGGACCCTTACCTCGTGACCACAAACGATCAAGTTGAGCACACATTGAAGATAGTTTGTGAGATTCCAGGTTCGACAAGGGTTATTTTCCAACTTAGCACGTGGGTTTTGCATTGGATGACATCTGTAGCAATCGTAACAAGATTGAGTCAAAGGCATGTAACTCGTCTTGTCACCAATTTGTGGGCAAATTGCTCTCAAGAGGAGGGGAATTATACAAACAAGAGGAGCCATTCGAGTAAAGCCATGAGTTTTTCTTGGCTGGTTGTGAGCATTTTCAAACTAACCAAGAGACATGAGCACCGAAGCATATTATGAGGGCCAATATGTGGTGGCATTAGATTTGGGCTTCATACTACCAACGCTTGTAGTATCATCCATTTCTATCCGGATTTGAGGACAAATCCTTCTCAAGTGGAGGGGACTGATGTGTGCACGGACCTTAGCCCAAGTAATGATCCAGTTCGAATTCCATTGGGCCCAGTCACACGTGCACGGGCCAAGCGCTTCAAGGAGTCCCTTCAAGCTCTTGTGTGAAATGTTCAAGACCAACAAGGAGTCCATCGGGATATTGAAGGCTTGGAAGGTGATAATCAAGTTGTCTACATGATGATCCAAGCCCACGAAGAGAGCCCATGAAGGTTTGGTCGACTAAGCCCTAGGCCTTAGTGTTAGGTTCAATTGCTTAGAGTTGGATTAGATTAGTTTATTTGAGTCATGGCCCGGCCCACCTTGTCCAAGGAGTGGCCGACCTTCCTTGTCTAGTTTCTTAGGGTTTTATTAGCCCCTTAGCCTATATAAAGGCTCACTTTGTATGATTAATGGGTGCACAATTTTGATAATAAAATTCTGATTTGTTTCCCTTCGACTTATTGAGAGCATTCGAACCTTAACTTGCTTGGCAAGGGTTCTTGAGCAATCTTGCGTATTGTCCTTGATTGTTCTACCGACCTATCCACTAGAGTATTCACCTCAATTGGAGTCGTCGTTCTACCACCTTCAATCAATTCGTGTCGTCCGTTTTGGTTTTAGGTTCCATAATCCAAGCGCTGGACAACCTCACTAGATCCTTGGGCAAGCGTGTTACGTGTCTCGAAACGAGTTGATCGACGACCGTATCAGTTGGATTCAGAGCTTAGGTGAAGGTATCTTTCGTTTTATCCTTGTTTTTCGTAGTTGCATCGAAGGGTTTTTGTGTTTTGTCCGCTGCCTTGTTAAAAAGAAAAAAGAAGAAAAAAATGACACTGTTCACCGACACTGTTCACGTTACTGTTTATCCGAACACAAAATCTGTTGGTTTGTTATCCCTTTTGTGTTTGTGTCTAGTTTGTCGATAATTTCTGTCCAAAATTTGCCGAAAGGTTGTGTTCCCAAATCTGTCTTGGTCGTTAGTCATCACTTGAGCAACAAGAAAACAAGTGGGGCGGCGGCTAGGGTTTCTACTTGCGGCTAGGGTTTCATTTGCACTAGGGTTTCTTTGTTTCAAATCTGTCCGCGTATTGCTTGCTTCATCCAAGTTGTTTACTTAATTTCCAAATTCATTTAGGAAACTAAGTAAAGCACTTGGATAACTCCTTTGTTTTCACTTGGCTACTCTCCCACATTCTCTCCTACATTTTAGGAACACTACCCACTCCTACATTTTTGGAAGCTAGGGTTTCTATCTTTTATGTTCCCATTGGTGCACTTCCATTTCTGTCCGCCACTATTGGCCTTCCAAATTCGTCCATTCCCACTTCATTTTGCACCCACATTTGTGTCTTACCTTCTTGGTTACTCTTATGGCAAAAGTGGTGACAATTATTGGACTTGAGCGGCCTTTCTCAACTACAGAACCCAACAGGTAAAAGTATTTGGTAAGTCAATTAGAGTGACATCCATATACACGAGTGCGAGTGGATACACGTAAGGGAGCGTGAAAGCCAACATCTTCGGTTTCGTTGCTAACTTTTTGCAGGTTCCCTCAAACGTCATGGCGAATACGACGCATAAAAGCTAGCCCGCAACATTGTCTTCCTGATCCTAAGGGAGTCAAAGAAGTGGCATTACGCGGTGTAGATGAGCAATTGGACCTCGTCAAATCTCAGTTGCTTGGTTGGTTTTATACTCGTTGTGGTGTCAAAGATAAAAGTTGTGGCTTGCCCATTGATGGTAGTTGTGAAGTCATCCTTGCAAGTGCTACCATGGTTGAGAAATTAAATCTTCCAACCATTGATCATCTTCGACTGTACAAGTTGATGAGTACTCGTGGTGTTGTTCGGGTTACTAAGCACACACTTGTACCTATTCAAATCGGCAAATATGTGGACGAGGTGTTGTGTGATGTAGTCCCAATTCAAGTGACACCTGTGTTGTTGGGCAAAGCATGGATGTCGAGGCGAGAAGTTAAATATGACGGACATACTAATAAGTATGCATTCTTATTTAATAGTCGTCATTTTGTACTTGTATCACTTACTTATGACCAGCTTTGTATTGATCTAGCATACATGAAAATGAGCTTGAGCGTTATAGAATGGAGAAAAGGCTGGATGAGGGAATTGTGCCTGAAGAGGTAAAACCCGAGGGAGTTGAAAGCAACGAGATGAAAGGGTCAGCTGTTGAACTAGAAAAAAAGATGGAAAAATCTGATGAGATGGGTGGTAAAAAGGAAGAAAAGAGTGAAAGTGGGCTGATCTTGAACAACCCGGTGAAGGCCTGTTATTTTCCTAACGAACTTACCTTTGCTTTATTTAGTGTTTCTTCTTTTATACAGATCAGGCAAAGGGAAGTTGAGCCGTTCTCAGTGCGTTCCATTCCAAAATCAATTATAGGCTTTGCAAGCCTCCAAGAGTTAAACCCCGTTGGTATCCATTCATGGAACAATGTCAACTCAAATCAGTCCACACCAAAAGGCAGTTGATTCGAGCTCATCTTGAAGGGAACACTCCACATTTTGGGGATGGTTGTGTACCAAGGGTTCGTTTAAAGAACAAGTGCCACAATGACCATTGTGATTTTCGTTTTGCTCTTAGTACACATGAAGCTCCAACATCACCAAATCCGCCATGGGACCTTGCAAGTGTGTTCTGGCCGAAGTTCGATTTCGTGGGATACACTTCACACCACTTTGAGGACCCTTACCTCGTGACCACAAACGATCAAGTTGAGCACACATTGAAGATAGTTTGTGAGATTCCAGGTTCGACAAGGGTTATTTTCCAACTTAGCACGTGGGTTTTGCATTGGATGACATCTGTAGCAATCGTAACAAGATTGAGTCAAAGGCATGTAACTCGTCTTGTCACCAATTTGTGGGCAAATTGCTCTCAAGAGGAGGGGAATTATACAAACAAGAGGAGCCATTGGAGTAAAGCCATGAGTTTTTCTTGGCTGGTTGTGAGCATTTTCAAACTAACCAAGAGACATGAGCACCGAAGCATATTATGAGGGCCAATATGTGGTGGCATTAGATTTGGGCTTCATACTACCAACGCTTGTAGTATCATCCATTTCTATCCGGATTTGAGGACAAATCCTTCTCAAGTGGAGGGGACTGATGTGTGCACGGACCTTAGCCCAAGTAATGATCCAGTTCGAATTCCATTGGGCCCAGTCACACGTGCACGGGCCAAGCGCTTCAAGGAGTCCCTTCTGTAACGACCCCACCTCCCCCTAAGGCGTACCTAAGGGTTCGGCGGGCCGCCTGCCCAGCTCTCGCCGGGACTCAGTCGTTCGCTACAGTCCTCAATTAAAAATTGAAATAAATCACTAGAATAAATAGGGCATTGATCCAAACTTAAAGTGGAACTTATATACATTGCCAACCCAAAAGAGAATATAAACATCAAATATACAAGGGTTCTCAATCCTTCATACGTCCAGCCCGTGCCAAGCACTAGGCGAGAACCACTACAAAAGAAACAAAAGAAACAAAACTAGATTGGCTAGTCTATCTCAAGCTCACGTCCTCGCTCGCCTTCCCCTGTAAGGAAAACAAAACTAAAGGAATGAGCTAAAAGCCCAGTGAGGTTCCGAACACATAATCAGATAATCAATCCAATACATTAAACATGGAGTATCAATAATTCAAGAAACATTTACAATGGAAAGCGATAGTAACACAATCATTAAAAGGATACGGCTCACAAGGAGCAATTCGTTATTTCGTTCATTCGATCTCCTGACATTTCCCCTTATTCCTCCAATCATTTGAAAATGCATTTTTCGTTTATCAATAAACCCTCGTTCGTTCGTTCGTTCATTCATTCATTCATTCACCCCCGTCCTGGCCGTTGGCCAGTCTCCACCAACCTACAGGGTAATACTCGAGTATACCAAACGTTCACCCAAGTCCCTAATCGCTCGACCGAGTCCGCTTCTGGCTCGAGACGACCGGTAACAAGGGGCAATGGCCAGTTCAGCCCAAAAGGCTTACATTCATGCGCAAGTAACATTTCAATCATTAAATCCTTGAAAATTACACAGTTATTTAGGTCGAGTGCGATAAAGTACACACTCGCCTAAAAAGCTCGTTTTGGAAATCATTAAAAACACTTAACACATTAACAAATGATAACAACAATCCATAGAATCAAATAAGGAACACTCACCTAGAAATGCAAAATATCGTGCAAAATATCCTTTCGGATATTACCCTTAATCACCAATGAAACCTAAGGTTGAACAAGAGAACATTATTATAGTTTATCGAGCAAAACATTTAAGGGAAACAAAGAAACCCGACTAATTAAGAGTAAAACGTGTAAAGATGACTTTCAGGTAAGAAGAGGGTTGTTTGAACCCCAGGATGAAAAATCATGTTTTAAAATGGAAAACTGGTCATGGTATTGGCCAAACAAAAGTATACAAGTTCAAATAGAAACCTAACCCTCGAGCGAAAATTTGGGCAGCACGCCCTTTGTGTTTACCTAATTTTCCAGCCATTTTGGCTTCATTATTTTTCCTCAACCACAACCCAACATCACACATAAGCAATTCAAGTCAACAGCCATTCCATAGGCTCACAATATCATAAGAATAAGAATTACAACAATCACAAGTGCAGAAATTCAACTTAGCACAAGACAGATTTGACGTACGAATGCGGAAATAACATATCCGAAGCTACGCTTATCGGATTGAGACGAAACCTATGCTGTTTCGAAGCTAAGACACAGAGCTACAACATTCATGAAGGTCACTTAGTCCAGTTCCTAATGTAACTTAGTCAAATTCTCAAATTACTAAACCAGAACCCAATTCGTCGGCTGTTTAAACGCAGAACACTGTAATGGACATAACTCAGAGTACACAAGTCCGAATCAGGTGTTCTTAGAGGTATTTGAAAGCTAATTCAGAATACTACAACTTTCATGTTTTGGCAAAAAGCTAAATCAGAATGGATCCTAGTCGAAAAACGTGATAAACTGGACTTAACTGATCACACGGACTGCTTGGGAAATACTTAAAATAGTAAGGGTATTTTGGACTTTTCACATCCTACGTTGCTCCGATTGAGCTGAAATTTTGTAGGCACCTATAAAATACCATTTTATACAACTTGTCTTCTTTGACCTAAGGCCAATTCGGCCTCTAACATAGGGATTCAAATTCGGACAGAATAGAAGAACAATTTTCCAGAATTCTGGAATTTTTGGTATTTAATGGAACTTTCTCAATTTTCTTGTTCTAATCACTACCAAAACCCCTATTATAACCTTATCTACAACATATATGTATCATACATCAAATTTAGGCAGAATACTATGAACCCCTAACTTGCTTATTCATCCCAAATTCATCACACCCACTTGCATAATCATGAAATTAAGCCACAACTTAAGCAAAAGAAACATCTTAAAGCAAGATTTAAAGCAACAAGACCATGATCAGATGTATATACCTCAAAAGCAAGGCTTGGATGAGTGATAGTTCACTCCCTTTGAAATTTCTTAGTTCCTCTAGCTTCCCCACTCACCAACTAACACTTTAATCGGTCTAGTTTCCTTTCTTTCTCACTTGGTTGATCAAACTCAAGATGAAATGGTTGTTTTTCTTGTTTTTCTTGCTCTCCCTTTTCTCTCTTTCTCTCGGCTGTGATGGTGCAGAAATGAAGAGCTTTGGAGTTGGTTTTAGGGATAAATATGATGGAAATTCATTAGTCAACCAACCAAGGAAAGTCTACCACTTGTTGCTTCAAGATTGGTTCTTAATTTTTTTCTTTTTCCTTGTTGTTTTTGGTCAAAACTTTCGGCCAGCTTGCTCAGCTTTATAGCTGATGTTTGGCTCTAATATTAAAGAGATTAAGTATATAAAAAATGATGGTCAAGTGGTGCGTTCAAACGGTGGTGCGCGGGACCCGCCGGCTCGCGCCGTTTTTCTTAAAAACTCATGTACTAGGGTTTTTACTTCCCATTCACTAACCATATATCATTGCTACCAATCACATATTATTTCTCACTTAAAAGTCACTTTTAATCCTCAAATTTAATCCTTACTCTGTACCGAAAATTCATCCGGCGAAAAAATCGCGAAAACCCTAATTTTGCTCCAAACTTGAAACCGAAGCGTAAAACCCTATTTTCTAGGTTTACTTACACTTATTGTGAAATAATTGGGTAGTGGGCTTTGACAAATAATAATTTTCAAATAAAAGGGTATTTTTGAGAAAAATACAAGAAATTTGCGAGTCCTCACACCTTCAAGCTCTTGTGTGAAATGTTCAAGACCAACAAGGAGTCCATCGGGATATTGAAGGCTTGGAAGTTGATAATCAAGTTGTCTACATGATGATCCAAGCCCACGAAGAGAGCCCATGAAGGTTTGGTCGACTAAGCCCTAGGCCTTAGTGTTAGGTTCAATTGCTTAGAGTTGGATTAGATTAGTTTATTTGAGTCATGGCCCGGCCCACCTTGTCCAAGGAGTGGCCGACCTTCCTTGTCTAGTTTCTTAGGGTTTTATTAGCCCCTTAGCCTATATAAAGGCTCACTTTGTATGATTAACGGGTGCACAATTTTGATAATAAAATTCTGATTTGTTTCCCTTCGACTTATTGAGAGCATTCGAACCTTAACTTGCTTGGCAAGGGTTCTTGAGCAATCTTGCGTATTGTCCTTGATTGTTCTACCGACCTATCCACTAGAGTATTCACCTCAATTGGAGTCGTCGTTCTACCACCTTCATTCAATTCGTGTCGTCCGTTTTGGTTTTAGGTTCCATAATCCAAGCGCTGGACAACCTCACTAGATCCTTGGGCAAGCGTGTTACGTGTCTCGAAACGAGTTGATCGACGACCGTATCAGTTGGATTCAGAGCTTAGGTGAAGGTATCTTTCGTTTTATCCTTGTTTTTCGTAGTTTCATCGAAGGGTTTTTGTGTTTTGTCCGCTGCCTTGTTAAAAAGAAAAAAGAAGAAAAAAATGACACTGTTCACCGACACTGTTCACGTTACTGTTTATCCGAACACAAAATCTGTTGGTTTGTTATCCCTTTTGTGTTTGTGTCTAGTTTGTCGATAATTTCTGTCCAAAATTTGCCGAAAGGTTGTGTTCCCAAATCTGTCTTTGTCGTTAGTCATCACTTGAGCAACAAGAAAACAAGTGGGGCGGCGGCTAGGGTTTCTACTTGCGGCTAGGGTTTCATTTGCACTAGGGTTTCTTTATTTCAAATCTGTGAGCGTATTGCTTGCTTCATCCAAGTTGTTTACTTAATTTCCAAATTCATTTAGGAAACTAAGTAAAGCACTTGGATAACTCCATTATTTTCACTTGGCTACTCTCCTACATTCTCTCCTACATTTTAGGAACACTACCCACTCCTACATTTTAGGAAGCTAGGGTTTCTATCTTTTATGTTCCCATTGGTGCACTTCCATTTCTGTCCGCCACTATTGGCCTTCCAAACTCGTCCATTCCCACTTCATTTTGCACCCACATTTGTGTCTTACCTTCTTGGTTACTCTTATGGCAAAAGTGGTGACAATTATTGGACTTGAGCGGCCTTTCTCAACTACAGAACCCAACAGGTAAAAGTATTTGGTAAGTCAATTAGAGTGACATCCATATACACGAGTGCGAGTGGATACACGTAAGGGAGCGTGAAAGCCAACATCTTCGGTTTCGTTGCTAACTTTTTGCAGGTTCCCTCATACGTCATGGCGAATACGACACATAAAAGCTAGCCCACAACATTGTCTTCCTGATCCTAAGGGAGTCAAAGAAGTGGCATTACGTGGTGTAGATGAGTAATTGGACCTCGTCAAATCTCAGTTGCTTGGTTGGTTTTATACTCGTTGCGGTGTCAAAGATAAAATTTGTGGCGTGCCCATTGATGGGAGTTGTGAAGTCATCCTTGCAAGTGCTACCATGGTTGAGAAATTAAATCTTTCAACCATTGATCATCTTCGACTGTACAAGTTGATGAGTACTCGTGGTGTTGTTCGGGTTACTAAGCACACACTTGTACCTATTCAAATCGGCAAATATGTGGACGAGGTGTTGTGTGATGTAGTCCCAATTCAAGTGACACCTGTGTTGTTGGACAAAGCATGGATGTCGAGGCGAGAAGTTAAATATGACGGACATACTAATAAGTTTGCCTTCTTATTTAATAGTCGTCGTTTTGTACTTGTATCACTTACTTATGACCAGCTTTGTATTGATCTAGCATACATGAAAATGAGCTTGAGCGTTATAGAATGGAGAAAAGGCTAGATGAGGGAATTGTGCCTGAAGAGGTAAAACCCGAGGGGTTTGAAAGCAACGAGATAAAAGGGTCAGCTGTTGAACTAGAAAAAGAGATGGAAAAATCTGATGAGATGGGTGGTAGAAAGGAAGAAAAGAGTGAAAGTGGGCTGATCTTGAACAACCCGGTGAAGGCCTGTTATTTTCCTAACGAACTTACCTTTGCTTTGTTTAGTGTTTCTTCTTTTATACAGATCAGGCAAAGGGAAGTTGAGCCGTTCTCAGTGCGTTCCATTCCAAAATCAATTATAGGCTTTGCAAGCCTCCAAGAGTTAAACCCCGTTGGTATCCATTCATGGAACAATGTCAACTCAAATCAGTCCGCACCAAAAGGGAGTTGATTCGAGCTCATCTTGAAGGGAACACTCCACATTTTGGGGATGGTTGTGTACCAAGGGTTCGTTTAAAGAACAAGTGCCTCAATGACCATTGTGATTTTCGTCTTGCTCTTAGTACACATGAAGCTCCAACATCACCAAATCCGCCATGGGACCTTGCAAGTGTGTTCTGGCCGGAGTTTGATTTCATGGGATACACTTCACACCACTTTGAGGACCCTTACCTCGTGACCACAAACGATCAAGTTGAGCACACATTGAAGATAGTTTGTGAGATTCCAGGTTCGACAAGGGTTATTTTCCAACTTAGCACGTGGGTTTTGCATTGGATGACATCTGTAGCAATCGTAACAAGATTGAGTCAAAGGCATGTAACTCGTCTTGTCACCAATTTGTGGGCAAATTGCTTTCAAGAGGAGGGGAATTATACAAACAAGAGGAGCCATTGGAGTAAAGCCATGAGTTTTTCTTGGCTGGTTGTGAGCATTTTCAAACTAACCAAGAGACATGAGCACCGAATCATAGTATGAGGGCCAATATGTGGTGGCATTAGATTTGGGCTTCATACTACCAACGCTTGTAGTATCATCCATTTCTATCCGGATTTGAGGACAAATCCTTCTCAAGTGGAGGGGACTGATGTGTGCACGAACCTTAGCCCAAGTAATGATCCAGTTCGAGTTCCATTGGGCCCAGTCACACGTGCACGGGCCAAGCGCTTCAAGGAGTCCCTTCAAGCTCTTGTGTGAAATGTTCAAGACCAACAAGGAGTCTATCGGGATATTGAAGGCTTGGAAGGTGATAATCAAGTTGTCTACATGATGATCCAAGCCCACGAAGAGACCCCATGAAGGTTTCGTTGACTAAGCCCTAGGCCTTAGTGTTAGGTTCAATTGCTTAGAGTTGGATTAGATTAGTTTATTTGAGTCATGGCCCGGCCCACCTTGTCCAAGGAGTGGCCGACCTTCCTTGTCTAGTTTCTTAGGGTTTTATTAGCCCCTTAGCCTATATAAAGGCTCACTTTGTATGATTAACGGGTGCACAATTTTGATAATAAAATTCTGATTTGTTTCCCTTCGACTTAGTGAGAGCATTCGAACCTTAACTTGCTCGGCAAGGGTTCTTGAGCAATCTTGCGTATTGTCCTTGATTGTTCTACCGACCTATCCACTAGAGTATTCACCTCAATTGGAGTCGCCGTTCTACCACCTTCAATCAATTCGTGTCGTCCGTTTTAGTTTTAGGTTCCACAATCCAAGCGCTGGACAACCTCACTAGATCCTTGGGCAAGCGTGTTACGTGTCACGAAACGAGTTGATCGAGGACCGTATCAGTTGGCTTCAGAGCTTAGGTGAAGGTATCTTTCGTCATATCCTTGATTTTCATAGTTGCGTCGAAGGGTTTTTGTGTTTTGTCCGCTGCCTTGTTAAAAAAAAAAAAAGAAGAAAGAAATGACACTGTTCACCGTTGCTGTTCACCGACACTGTTCACGTTACTGTTTATCCGAACAAAAAATCTATTGGTGTGTTATCCCTTTTGTGTTTGTGTCTAGTTTGTCGATAATTTCTGTCCAAAATTTGCCGAAAGGTTGTGTTCCCAAATCTGTCTTGGTCGTTAGTCATCACTTGAGCAACAAGAAAACAAGTGGGGCGGCGGCTAGGGTTTCTACTTGCGGCTAGGGTTTCATTTGAACTAGGGTTTCTTTGTTTCAAATCTGTCCGCGTATTGCTTGCTTCATCCAAGTTGTTTACTTAATTTCCAAATTCATTTAGGAAACTAAGTAAAGCACTTGGATAACTCCTTTATTTTCACTTGGCTACTCTCCTACATTCTCACCTACATTTTAGGAACACTACACACTCCTACATTTTAGGAAGCTAGGGTTTCTATCTTTTATGTTCCCATTGGTGCACTTCCATTTCTGTCCGCCACTATTGGCCTTCCAAATTCGTCCATTCCCACTTCATTTTGCACCCACATTTGTGTCTTACCTTCTTGGTTACTCTTATGGCAAAAGTGGTGACAATTATTGGACTTGAGCGGCCTTTCTCAACTACAAAACCCAACAGGTAAAAGTATTTGGTAAGTCAATTAGAGTGACATCCATATACACGAGTGCGAGTGGATACACGTAAGGGAGCGTGAAAGCCAACATCTTCGGTTTCGTTGCTAACTTTTTGCAGGTTCCCTCATACGTCATGGCGAATACGACGCATAAAAGCTAGCCCACAACATTGTCTTCCTGATCCTAAGGGAGTCAAAGAAGTGGCATTACGCGGTGTAGATGAGCAATTGGACCTCGTCAAATCTCAGTTGCTTGGTTGGTTTTATACTCGTTGCGGTGTCAAAGATAAAAGTTGTGGCTTGCCCATTGATGGGAGTTGTGAAGTCATCCTTGCAAGTGCTACCATGGTTGAGAAATTAAATCTTCCAACCATTGATCATCTTCGACTGTACAAGTTGATGAGTACTCGTGGTGTTGTTCGGGTTACTAAGCACACACTTGTACCTATTCAAATCGGCAAATATGTGGACGAGGTGTTGTGTGATGTAGTCCCAATTCAAGTGACACCTGTGTTGTTGGGCAAAGCATGGATGTCGAGGCGAGAAGTTAAATATGACGGACATACTAATAAGTATGCCTTCTTATTTAATAGTCGTCGTTTTGTACTTGTATCACTTACTTATGACCAGCTTTGTATTGATCTAGCATACATGAAAATGATCTTGAGCGTTATAGAATGGAGAAAATGCTAGATGAGGTAATTGTGCCTGAAGAGGTAAAACCCGAGGGAGTTGAAAGCAACGAGATGAAAGGGTCAGCTGTTGAACTAGAAAAAGAGATGGAAAAATCTGATGAGATGGGTGGTAAAAAGGAAGAAAAGAGTGAAAGTGGGCTGATCTTGAACAACCCGGGGAAGGCCTGTTATTTTCCTAACGAACTTACCTTTGCTTTGTTTAGTGTTTCTTCTTTTATACAGATCAGGCAAAGGGAAGTTGAGCCGTTCTCAGTGCGTTCCATTCCAAAATCAATTATAGGCTTTGCAAGCTTCCAAGAGTTAAACCCCGTTGGTATCCATTCATGGAACAATGTCAACTCAAATCAGTCCGCACCAAAAGGGAGTTGATTCGAGCTCATCTTGAAGGGAACACTCCACATTTTGGGGATGGTTGTGTACCAAGGGTTCGTTTAAAGAACAAGTGCCTCAATGACCATTGTGATTTTCGTCTTGCTCTTAGTACACATGAAGCTCCAACATCACCAAATCCGCCATGGGACCTTGCAAGTGTGTTCTGGCCGGAGTTCGATTTCATGGGATACACTTCACACCACTTTGAGGACCCTTACCTCGTGACCACAAACGATCAAGTTGAGCACACATTGAAGATAGTTTGTGAGATTCCAGGTTCGACAAGGGTTATTTTCCAACTTAGCACGTGGGTTTTGCATTGGATGACATCTGTAGCAATCGTAACAAGATTGAGTCAAAGGCATGTAACTCGTCTTGTCACCAATTTGTGGGCAAATTGCTCTCAAGAGGAGGGGAATTATACAAACAAGAGGAGCCATTGGAGTAAAGCCATGAGTTTTTCTTGGCTGGTTGTGAGCATTTTCAAACTAACAAAGAGACATGAGCACCGAATCATAGTATGAGGGCCAATATGTGGTGGCATTAGATTTGGGCTTCATACTACCAACGCTTGTAGTATCATCCATTTCTATCCGGATTTGAGGACAAATCTTTCTCAAGTGGAGGGGACTGATATGTGCACGAACCTTAGCCCAAGTAATGATCCAGTTCGAGTTCCATTGGGCCCAGTCACACGTGCACGGGCCAAGCGCTTCAAGGAGTCCCTTCAAGCTCTTGTGTGAAATGTTCAAGACGAACAAGGAGTCCATCGGGATATTGAAGGCTTGGAAGGTGATAATCAAGTTGTCTACATGATGATCCAAGCCCACGAAGAGAGCCCATGAAGGTTTGGTCGACTAAGCCCTAGTCCTTAGTGTTAGGTTCAATTGCTTAGAGTTGGATTAGATTAGTTTATTTGAGTCATGGCCCGGCCCACCTTGTCCAAGGAGTGGCCGACCTTCCTTGTCTAGTTTCTTAGGGTTTTATTAGCCCCTTAGCCTATATAAAGGCTCACTTTGTATGATTAACGGGTGCACAATTTTGATAATAAAATTCTGATTTGTTTCCCTTCGACTTATTGAGAGCATTCGAACCTTAACTTGCTTGGCAAGGGTTCTTGAGCAATCTTGCGTATTGTCCTTGATTGTTCTACCGACCTATCCACTAGAGTATTCACCTCAATTGGAGTCGTCGTTCTACCACCTTCAATCAATTCGTGTCGTCCGTTTTGGTTTTAGGTTCCACAATCCAAGCGCTGGACAACCTCACTAGATCCTTGGGCAAGCGTGTTACGTGTCTCGAAACGAGTTGATCGACGACCGTATCAGTTGGATTTAGAGCTTAGGTGAAGGTATCTTTCGTTTTATCCTTGTTTTTCGTAGTTGCATCGAAGGGTTTTTGTGTTTTGTCCGCTGCCTTGTTAAAAAGAAAAAAGAAGAAAAAAATGACACTGTTCACCGACACTGTTCACGTTACTGTTTATCCGAACACAAAATCTGTTGGTGTGTTATCCCTTTTGTGTTTGTGTCTAGTTTGTCGATAATTTCTGTCCAAAATTTGCCGAAAGGTTGTGTTCCCAAATCTGTCTTGGTCGTTAGTCATCACTTGAGCAACAAGAAAACAAGTGGGGCGGCGGCTAGGGTTTCTACTTGCGGCTAGGGTTTCATTTGCACTAGGGTTTCTTTGTTTCAAATCTGTCCGAGTATTGCTTGCTTCATCCAAGTTGTTTACTTAATTTCCAAATTCATTTAGGAAACTAAGTAAAGCACTTGGATAACTCCTTTGTTTTCACTTGGCTACTCTCCTACATTCTCTCCTACATTTTAGGAACACTACCCACTCCTACATTTTAGGAAGCTAGGGTTTCTGTCTTTTATGTTCCCATTGGTGCACTTCCATTTCTGTCCGCCACTATTGGCCTTCCAAATTCGTCCATTCCCACTTCATTTTGCACCCACATTTGTGTCTTACCTTCTTGGTTACTCTTATGGCAAAAGTGGTGACAATTATTGGACTTGAGCGGCCTTTCTCAACTACAGCACCCAACAGGTAAAAGTATTTGGTAAGTCAATTAGAGTGACATCCATATACACGAGTGCGAGTGGATACACGTAAGGGAGCGTGAAAGCCAACATCTTCGGTTTCGTTGCTAACTTTTTGCAGGTTCCCTCATACGTCATGGCGAATACGACGCATAAAAGCTAGCCCACAACATTGTTTTCCTGATCCTATGGGAGTCAAAGAAGTGGCATTACGCGGTGTAGATGAGCAATTGGACCTCGTCAAATCTCAGTTGCTTGGTTGGTTTTATACTCGTTGCGGTGTCAAAGATAAAATTTGTGGCTTGCCCATTGATGGGAGTTGTGAAGTCATCCTTGCAAGTGCTACCATGGTTGAGAAATTAAATCTTCCAACCATTGATCATCTTCGACTGTACAAGTTGATGAGTACTCGTGGTGTTGTTCGGGTTACTAAGCACACACTTGTACCTATTCAAATCGGCAAATATGTGGACGAGGTGTTGTGTGATGTAGTCCCAATTCAAGTGACACCTGTGTTGTTGGGCAAAGCATGGATGTCGAGGCGAGAAGTTAAATATGACGGACATACTAATAAGTATGCCTTCTTATTTAATAGTCGTCGTTTTGTACTTGTATCACTTACTTATGACCAGCTTTGTATTGATCTAGCATACATGAAAATGAGCTTGAGCGTTATAGAATGGAGAAAAGGCTAGATGAGGGAATTGTGCCTGAAGAGGTAAAACCCGAGGGAGTTGAAAGCAACGAGATGAAAGGGTCAGCTGTTAAACTAGAAAAAGAGATGGAAAAATCTGATGAGATGGGTGGTAAAAAGGAAGAAAAGAGTGAAAGTGGGCTGATCTTGAACAACCCGGTGAAGGCCTGTTATTTTCCTAACGAACTTACCTTTGCTTTGTTTAGTGTTTCTTCTTTTATACAGATCAGGCAAAGGGAAGTTGAGCCGTTCTCAGTGCGTTCCATTCCAAAATCAATTATAGGCTTTGCAAGCCTCCAAGAGTTAAACCCCGTTGGTATCCATTCATGGAACAATGTCAACTCAAATCAGTCCGCACCAAAAGGGAGTTGATTCGAGCTCATCTTGAAGGAACACTCCACATTTTGGGGATGGTTGTGTACCAAGGGTTCGTTTAAAGAACAAGTGCCTCAATGACCATTGTGATTTTCGTCTTGCTCTTAGTACACATGAAGCTCCAACATCACCAAATCCGCCATGGGACCTTGCAAGTGTGTTCTGGCCGGAGTTCGATTTCATGGGATACACTTCACACCACTTTGAGGACCCTTACCTCGTGACCACAAACGATCAAGTTGAGCACACATTGAAGATAGTTTGTGAGATTCCAGGTTCGACAAGGGTTATTTTCCAACTTAGCACGTGGGTTTTGCATTGGATGACATCTGTAGCAATCGTAACAAGATTGAGTCAAAGGCATGCAACTCGTCTTGTCACCAATTTGTGGGCAAATTGCTCTCAAGAGGAGGGGAATTATACAAACAAGAGGAGCCATTGGAGTAAAGCCATGAGTTTTTCTTGGCTGGTTGTGAGCATTTTCAAACTAACAAAGAGACATGAGCACCGAATCATAGTATGAGGGCCAATATGTGGTGGCATTAGATTTGGGCTTCATACTACCAACGCTTGTAGTATCATCCATTTCTATCCGGATTTGAGGACAAATCTTTCTCAAGTGGAGGGGACTGATATGTGCACGAACCTTAGCCCAAGTAATGATCCAGTTCGAGTTCCATTGGGCCCAGTCACACGTGCACGGGCCAAGCGCTTCAAGGAGTCCCTTCAAGCTCTTGTGTGAAATGTTCAAGACGAACAAGGAGTCCATCGGGATATTGAAGGCTTGGAAGGTGATAATCAAGTTGTCTACATGATGATCCAAGCCCACGAAGAGAGCCCATGAAGGTTTGGTCGACTAAGCCCTAGTCCTTAGTGTTAGGTTCAATTGCTTAGAGTTGGATTAGATTAGTTTATTTGAGTCATGGCCCGGCCCACCTTGTCCAAGGAGTGGCCGACCTTCCTTGTCTAGTTTCTTAGGGTTTTATTAGCCCCTTAGCCTATATAAAGGCTCACTTTGTATGATTAACGGGTGCACAATTTTGATAATAAAATTCTGATTTGTTTCCCTTCGACTTATTGAGAGCATTCGAACCTTAACTTGCTTGGCAAGGGTTCTTGAGCAATCTTGCGTATTGTCCTTGATTGTTCTACCGACCTATCCACTAGAGTATTCACCTCAATTGGAGTCGTCGTTCTACCACCTTCAATCAATTCGTGTCGTCCGTTTTGGTTTTAGGTTCCACAATACAAGCGCTGGACAACCTCACTAGATCCTTGGGCAAGCGTGTTACGTGTCTCGAAACGAGTTGATCGACGACCGTATCAGTTGGATTTAGAGCTTAGGTGAAGGTATCTTTCGTTTTATCCTTGTTTTTCGTAGTTGCATCGAAGGGTTTTTGTGTTTTGTCCGCTGCCTTGTTAAAAAGAAAAAAGAAGAAAAAAATGACACTGTTCACCGACACTGTTCACGTTACTGTTTATCCGAACACAAAATCTGTTGGTTTGTTATCCCTTTTGTGTTTGTGTCTAGTTTGTCGATAATTTCTGTCCAAAATTTGCCGAAAGGTTGTGTTCCCAAATCTGTCTTTGTCGTTAGTCATCACTTGAGCAACAAGAAAACAAGTGGGGCGGCGGCTAGGGTTTCTACTTGCGGCTAGGGTTTCTACTTGCGGCTAGGGTTTCATTTGCACTAGGGTTTCTTTGTTTCAAATCTGTCCGCGTATTGCTTGCTTCATCCAAGTTGTTTACTTAATTTCCAAATTCATTTAGGAAACTAAGTAAAGCACTTGGATCCACTTTGAGGACCCTTACCTCGTGACCACAAACGATCAAGTTGAGCACACATTGAAGATAGTTTGTGAGATTCAAGGTTCGACAAGGGTTATTTTCCAACATAGCACGTGGGTTTTGCATTGGATGACATCTGTAGCAATCGTAACAAGATTGAGTCAAAGGCATGTAACTCGTCTTGTCACCATTCGTGCTTCAATTTGTGGGCAAATTGCTTTCAAGAGGAGGGGAATTATACAAACAAGAGGGGCCATTGGAGTAAAGCCATGAGTTTTTCTTGGCTGGTTGTGAGCATTTTCAAACTAACCAAGAGACATGAGCACCGAATCATAGTATGAGGGCCAATATGTGGTGGCATTAGATTTGGGATTCATACTACCAACACTTGTAGTATCATCCATTTCTATCCGGATTTGAGGACAAATCCTTCTCAAGTGGAGGGGACTGATGTGTGCACGGACCTCAGTCGAAGTAACGATCCAGTTCGAGTTCCTTTGGGCCCAGTCACACGTGCACGGGCCAAGCGCTTCAAGGAGTCCCTTCAAGCTCTTGTGTGAAATGTTCAAGACCAACAAGGAGTCCATCGGGATATTGAAGGCTTGGAAGGTGATAATCAAGTTGTCTACATGATGATCCAAGCCCACGAAGAGAGCCCATGAAGGTTTGGTCGACTAAGCCCTAGGCCTTAGTGTTAGGTTCAATTGCTTAGAGTTGGATTAGATTAGTTTATTTGAGTCATGGCCCGGCCCACCTTGTCCAAGGAGTGGCCGACCTTCCTTGTCTAGTTTCTTAGGGTTTTATTAGCCCCTTAGCCTATATAAAGGCTCACTTTGTATGATTAACGGGTGCACAATTTTGATAATAAAATTCTGATTTGTTTCTCTTCGACTTATTGAGAGCATTCGAACCTTAACTTGCTTGGCAAGGGTTCTTGAGCAATCTTGCGTATTGTCCTTGATTGTTCTACCGACCTATCCACTAGAGTATTCACCTCAATTGGAGTCGCCGTTCTACCACCTTCAATCAATTCATGTCGTCCGTTTTGGTTTTAGGTTCCACAATCCAAGCGTTGGACAACCTCACTAGATCCTTGGGCAAGCGTGTTACGTGTCTCGAAACGAGTTGATCGAGGACCGTATCAGTTGGCTTCAGAGCTTAGGTGAAGGTATCTTTCGTTATATCCTTGTTTTTCGTAGTTGCGTCGAAGGATTTTTGTATTTTGTCTGCTGCCTTGTTAAAAAAAAAAAAAAAGAAGAAAAAAATGACACTGTTCGCCGTTACTGTTCACCGACACTGTTCACGTTACTGTTTATCCGAACACAAAATCTGTTGGTGTGTTATCCCTTTTGTGTTTGTGTCTAGTTTGTCGATAATTTCTGTCCAAAATTTGCCGAAAGGTTGTGTTCCCAAATCTGTCTTGGTCGTTAGTCATCACTTGAGCAACAAGAAAACAAGTGGGGCGGCGGCTAGGGTTTCTACTTGCGGCTAGGGTTTCATTTGCACTAGGGTTTCTTTGTTTCAAATCTGTCCGAGTATTGCTTGCTTCATCCAAGTTGTTTACTTAATTTCCAAATTCATTTAGGAAACTAAGTAAAGCACTTGGATAACTCCTTTGTTTTCACTTGGCTACTCTCCTACATTCTCTCCTACATTTTAGGAACACTACCCACTCCTACATTTTAGGAAGCTAGGGTTTCTGTCTTTTATGTTCCCATTGGTGCACTTCCATTTCTGTCCGCCACTATTGGCCTTCCAAATTCGTCCATTCCCACTTCATTTTGCACCCACATTTGTGTCTTACCTTCTTGGTTACTCTTATGGCAAAAGTGGTGACAATTATTGGACTTGAGCGGCCTTTCTCAACTACAGAACCCAACAGGTAAAAGTATTTGGTAAGTCAATTAGAGTGACATCCATATACACGAGTGCGAGTGGATACACGTAAGGGAGCGTGAAAGCCAACATCTTCGGTTTCGTTGCTAACTTTTTGCATGTTCCCTCATACGTCATGGCGAATACAAGACGCATAAAAGCTAGCCCACAACATTGTCTTCCTGATCCTAAGGGAGTCAAAGAAGTGGCATTACGCGGTGTAAATGAGCAATTGGACCTCGTCAAATCTCAGTATCAACAGATGATTCTTCAGAACATTCATTGGAAGAAGAAACTATTCCTCAAATTCACATGGCAGAACCAGAACCAGAAATAGTGGAACCCGATGAATATGAAGAAGCATCATTTGATCAAACCCAGCGAGCTACTTTTCCAAAATCAAAGGGTGTACCTCTGTTTACAATTGATAATATTCCACCCGAAAAGTGGGAAGCAAGGTTTCATGAATTTCGTGCTTGGATGCTTGCTCAAAATCTAACAGAAGAATCTCACTTTGAAATTCTATCAATTTTTACAGCTCATCTGGCCGGAATTCTTAAAGATTGGTGGACAACCATTGGAGATACAGATAAAATGACATTTTTAACCAAACAGGATTTCATGGAAAATATTCACATCCTGCATCTAACATTTCTTGGAAATGTCAGGGAATTCCAGGAGGCTAAAAGAAAAGAGTTCTTCCAAATGAAATGTTTATCCTATGATCGACGAGATCTAAATAAACATTTCAAAAAGATGATTAAATTATTTTATTCTCTTGGTGCAGATATTAATCTCAAGCAACCTTTTATCAGTTCTCTTCCAAAGCCACTTGCAGATGGTACAGAAATGTATATCCATAATAAATATGGATCTGTGACGGCCCCACTTCCCCCTTGGGCGTACCAAAGGGTTCGGCGGGTCGCCTGCCCAACTCTCGCCAGGACTCACTCGTTCACTTCAATCCTCAATTAAAATCGAAATAAATCACGGGAATAAATATAATGACGATCCAAAACTTAACGCAAAACTTATGTACATTACTATCTCAAAAGGGAGTACAAACATCGAATATACAAAGGTTCTCGGTTCACCACACATCCAGCCCGTGCCAAGCACTAGGGCGAGAACCATTACAAAACCAAAAACTAGTCTAGGCTAGTCTAAACTGAGCTCTCGTCCTTGCTCGCCTTCCCCTGTTAAGGAAAACAAACTAAAGGGGTGAGCTAAAAGCTCAGTGAGATTCTATTTACAAAAACAAGTAATTGAACAAGGACATTAATCATGTAATAACAAATAATCCAGAAAACATGTCCAATATAAAGCAATGATAATGCATTCATTAAAAGGATACGGGCTCACAAGGAGCTATTTGTTCGTTCGTTCGTTCCCTTGACATTTCCCCTTATTACTCCAATTATTTGAAAATTTCCTTTTTTGAGAAGTAAAACCCTCGTGCCTGCGTTCGTTCATTCATCCCTTTCCGGACATTGGCCGGACTCCACCCATCCGGACGTTGGCCGGACTCCACCCATCCGGGCATGGCCGGACTACAAGGTAATACTCGAGTATACCAAATGTTCACCCAGGTCACCATATCGCCCGACCGAGTCCGCTTCTGGCTCGAGTCGATCGGTAACAAGAGCAAGGGCCCAGTTCAGCCAAAAGGCTTACATTCATGCGCAACTAGTATTTCAACATTTAATCACCGAAAATTTCATATTTATTTAGGTCGAGTGTGATAAAGTACACACTCACCTAGCAAAAGTTCATTTTAGAAATTATAGAAAACAAGTAACATTTAATCAAATAGTCACGAATAATCACATAGACCCAACAATCCACTTAGTCATAGAAACAAAACGTATATAGAACACTCACCTATTTAAGCAAAATAATGTCCAAAGTATCCTCCCGGATAACACTCTCAATCGCCAAGAAACCCTAATAATAGCCAAGAGAAAATATTACAGTTAAACCCCTCCAAAGGTTAAGTGGACCAAAGAAAATTCAAATAACTACTAATACCAAACGTAAGTATAGTTTTCTAGTCCTCGAGCGTAAATTTGGGCAGCATACCCTTTGTGTTTACCAAATTTTCCAGCCATTTTGGCTTCATTATTTTTCTCAATCCAACCCAAAGTTGTCGATGACACAAATTCAGTTCCATAGCCATTCCATAGGCTCAATACAATACAAGAACAAAATTAAGCGATAACAAGTGCGGAAATGTAACCTAACGAAAGATAGATTTGACGTGTGGTTGCGGAAAGAAAACATCCGAGGCTACGCTTATCGGATTGGTATGTAACTTATACCGTTTCGAAGCTAAGACGAAGTCCTACAACTTCCATGAAGGTCACTTAGTCAGATTTCCAGGGTAACCTGGTCATATTCCCAAGTTACAGAACCAACTTCCAACTTGACGGCTAATCAACCGCACTAGACTAGAATGGTCATATCTCAGGCTACCGAGGACCGTTTAAGGTGTTCTTGGATGAGTTTAAAAGCTAAGACAGAGTACTAAAACTTTCGTGTTTTGGAAAAAAGCTAAATCAGTACGGATCCTAGTGAATAAACATGATAAACTGGATAAACGGACCAAACGGACTACTGGGAAAAACCTTAAAATAGTGAGGGTATTTTGGTCTTTTCACAGGATACGTTGCTCCGATTAAGCTGAAATTTTTTAGGTACCTATAAAATACCATTCTCTACAACTTTCATGTTTTATGCCAAGCCCAATTCGGCCTCTAACATGGTGCAACAAAAACGGGCAGAATAGGATGAAAATTTCCAGAAATCTGAAATCTTTTGGTTTCAATGATAGTTTTCTTAATTTCTTGCTACACTTGCAACCAAAACCCCCTATATAACCTTATATACAACATATACTAACTATACAACAAGTTTAGGCAGAAATTAATCAAACTCTAACTTACATATTTCATCCAAAAATCACCACAACAACTTGCATCACTTGTAATCAAACCCAAAACATGGACTATTTAACATCTTAAACAAGAATAAAAGGATCAAAGCCATAGATCAGATTTTATACCTCAAAAAGAAGGCTTGCAAGAGTGATCCTCCACTATTTCTTGAAGTTTTTGGTTCCCTTAGCTTCCCAAGCTTCCAAACTTACAATCAATCGGTTTAGAATTCGATTTTAGCACTTGGTTGGTGTAAATCAAGAAGGAATTTGTTTTCTCTTGCTCTCCCTTTCTCTCTCTCTTGCTTGGCCAAGACCAGAAAAAATGAAGAAGAAAGATGGCTGAAGTGAAGGATAAAAAGGCAAGAAAAAAATTTAATTAAGGAGCCATGAGGTGGTGACACTTGGCGCCACCAAAGCCATGCAAATTTTTCTCTCTCTCCCTTACATTTTTGGCCACAAATTTCGGTCAAAGGCAGCTGGAAATGAAGGGATATTTTGCTCAAATATCAATGAGCTCATGTGGTAAGAAAGTGGTGGTCCAGTGGTGTGTTCAATCGGTAGTGTGCGGTACACGTCGGTTCACACCGTTTTTCTTTAAAACTCCCGTACTAGGGTTTTTACTTCCTATTCACTAACCTTATATCATTGCTCCTAATCACATATTATTTCTCACTTAAAAGTCACTTTTAATCACCAAATTTGATCCTTGCTCCGTACCGAAAAATCATCCGGCGAAAATCGTGAAAACCCTAATTTGCTCCAATTTTGAAAACGAAGAGTGAAACCCTACTTTCTAGGTTCATTTGCACTTATTGGAGAATGATTGGGTAGTAGGGCTTTAATAAAGGAATAATTTCTAAATAAAAAGGCATTTTTAAGAAAAATATAAGAAATTTGCGAGTCCTCACAGGATCAATCTTAAATCTCACCATTGGACAAATTAAACAAGCAGTTTTCTTATCTCTTGATGACCTTTGCCACAAAAGAAAGGTTATTCGAGAATACCTAAAAGGTGATGTTTGTTTAGACCAAGCCTGCAAAAAGCCAGAATTGATAACAAAGGGTAAGTGCCAAGCTTGTTCTCCATCTCAGAAAAGAAAAGGATCCAGAAGGTTCAAAAGATTCAAAAGCTTTACCAAGACATACAAGAACTTTCCAAGAAAATCCTTCAGAAAGAAATGGAGATATTTTAGGCGAAAGTCTAAAAGGTTCAGAGGCACAAAAGGAAACAAATGTTTTATCTGTGGAAAGCCTGGACATTTTGCAAAGAATTGTCCTCAGAACCAAAAGGGAGTAAAATTAATATCAGAAATTCAGAATGAACTTCATTTTTCTATATCTGATTTAGAATCTGAATTTTCTGAACAAGAAGAACCTACTGATACTACTCTCTTGGCTTTACAGGTCCCTGAAGAAATTTTAAGTATTGGCCCGATTGCTCTAGCCAATAAAGAGGCAAATGAGAAGGAAGTTTATCCACAAACTCTTATTCATATTCTGTTGGATAAATATTCTAAACCTATACCTCTAATTGCATTTTTTGATACAGGAGCTCATACTTCCATTATGAGAAAAGACATCTTACCAGACTCATATTGGATCCCAGAAGTAAACAAGTTTCGAGGAGCTGATGGAAACCTTTTTGAAACAAGATTTATTACCAAGACTCCCATCACTCTCAAACTTCTCCCTGATTGCTGTGTTAGTTCAAAATTTTTGGGAGCAAATTTTACTGGTAAGGACTTATTATTAGGATTTGATCTTTACAAACAAAACAAGTATCTTATTACAGGACATGGGATAAAATCAAAAAAGTTTTTTAAACCTTTTATTGAAATCCCTAAACTGTATTTGATACAAGATGAAAGTGTTCATAAGGATCAACTCCAGCAGATTCAGAATCAGATCATTCAAGAATCATGCTCAAAAAATCATCAAGAGTTTTTACAAAAATGTGATAATCCTTTGTGGGAAAATCCTGATTTTTATATCCGACTTCATTTCAAAAAGAATGAGGATATAAATCCCACAAAAGCCAGTCATTCTGGAATGAATCCAAATGACACAAAACTTGCAGAACAAGAATGCCAAGAACTCTTGAAATTTGGTCTAATTGAGATTTCTCATTCTCAATGGGCATGTCAAGCATTTTATGTCAACAAAAGATCTGAACAGGTAAGAGGAAAAATGAGATTGGTAATCAATTACCAACCTCTGAATATTTTCCTACTTGATGATAAATTCCCAATTCCCAATAGATTTACTATTTTTTCCTAGATATCCAAAGCAAACTGGTTTTCCAAATTTGATTTAAAATCTGGATTCTGGCAGTTGGGAATTCATCCTGAAGATAGGCATAAAACTGGATTTTGTATTCCAAATCATCATTTTCAATGGAAGGTAATGCCTTTCGGTTTAAAGACTGCACCTTCTCTTTTCCAAAAAGCGATGATAAGGATTTTTCAGCCTATCTTACATTCAGCACTCATCTACATTGATGACATTCTTCTTTTCAGCAACACTTTTGAAGAACATCTTGAATTGCTTAAAGATTTTCATCATCTTGTTAAGCAATACGAGATAATGCTTTCTGAAAAGAAAATGTTTTTAGCTCAGCAAGAAATCTCATTCCTTGGCATGAAAATTGCTAAAGGAAAATGCACTCCTGAACAGCATGTTGGACAATCTATCAAAGATTTCCCTGAAGAAAATCTTTCAAAAACACAAGTCCAACAATTCCTTGGTGTTGTTAACTATGTCCGGGAATTTCTTCCCAAAGCTTCCAAGCATATTAGTCCTTTGACTAAAATGCTTAAAAAGAAACCTCCACCGTGGGGAGTTTCACAAACCAAAGCTATACAAATCCTCAAAGAAGAACTTCAACACCTTCCTACACTACATATCCCATCTGATGGAAAAAAGATCTTACAAACAGATGCTAGTGACAAATACTGGGGAGCTGTACTACTTGAAGAAGATGAACAAGGGACAAAGCATTGTTGTGGATTTGCCAGTGGAAAATTTAAAGTTTCTGAACAACATTATCATTCCACATTCAAAGAAATCCTTGCAGTCAAAAATGGTATAAAGAAATTCTCTTTTTTCCTTATATCTCATCATTTCTTGGTTGAAATGGATATGGGATCATTTCCTAAAATGCTGCACTTCAAACAAAACCTTGTCCCTAATCCTCAATTGCTCAGATGGTCAGCATGGTTTTCCCAATATTCTTTTGATGTCAAAAATATCAAAGGGAAAAAGAACATTGATGCTGATTTTTTCTCAAGGAAAGAACCTTTAACTCAACAAGGTAAGTTCGTTAGGAAAATAATAGGCCTTCACCGGGTTGTTCAAGATCAGCCCACTTTCTCTCTTTTCCTCCTTTTTACCACCCATCTCATCAGATTTTTCCATCTCTTTTTCTAGTTCAACAGCTGACCCTTTCATCTCGTTGCTTTCAACTCCCTCGGGTTTTACCTCTTCAGGCACAATTCCCTCATCTAGCCTTTTCTCCATTCTATAACGCTCAAGCTCATTTTCATGTATGCTAGATCAATACAAAGCTGGTCATAAGTAAGTGATACAAGTACAAAACGACGACTATTAAATAAGAAGGCATACTTATTAGTATGTCCGTCATATTTAACTTCTCGCCTCGACATCCATGCTTTGCCCAACAACACAGGTGTCACTTGAATTGGGACTACATCACACAACACCTCGTCCACATATTTGCCGATTTGAATAGGTACAAGTGTGTGCTTAGTAACCCAAACAACACCACGAGTACTCATCAACTGGTACAGTTGAAGATGATCAATGTAGGAGTGGGTAGTGTTCCTAAAATGTAGGAGAGAATGTAGGAGAGTAGCCAAGTGAAAACAAAGGAGTTATCCAAGTGCTTTACTTAGTTTCCTAAATGAATTTGGAAATCAAGTAAACAACTTGGATGAAGCAAGCAATACTCGGACAGATTTGAAACAAAGAAACCCTAGTGCAAATGAAACCCTAGCCGCCGCCCCACTTGTTTTCTTGTTGCTCAAGTGATGACTAACGACCAAGACAGATTTGGGAACACAGCCTTTCGGCAAATTTTGGACAGAAATTATCGACAAACTAGACACAAACACAAAAGGGATAACACACCAACAGATTTGGTGTTCGGATAAACAGTAACGTGAACAGTGTCGGTGAAGAGTGACGGTGAACAGTGTCATTTTTTTCTTCTTTTTTTTTTCAACAAGGCAGCGGACAAAACACAAAAACCCTTCGATGCAACTACGAAAAACAAGGATATAACGAAAGATACCTTCACCTAAGCTCTGAAGCCAACTGATACGGTCCTCGATCAACTCGTTTCGAGACACGTAACGCACTTGTCCAAGGATCTAGTGAGGTTGTCCAACGCTTAGATTGTGGAACCTAAAACCAAAACGGACGACACGAATTGATTGAAGGTGGTAGAACGGTGACTCCAATTGAGGTGAATACTATAGTGGATAGGTTGGTAGAACAATCAAGGACAATACGCAAGATTGCTCAAGAACCCTTGCCAAGCAAGTTAAGGTTCGAATGCTCTCAATAAGTCGAAGAGAAACAAATCAGAATTTTATTATCAAAATTGTGCACCCGTTAATCATACAAAGTGAGCCTTTATATAGGCTAAGGGGCTAATAAAACCCTAAGAAACTAGACAAGGAAGGTCGGCCACTCCTTGGACAAGGTGGGCCGGGCCATGACTCAAATAAACTAATCTAATCCAACTCTAAGCAATTGAACCTAACACTAAGGCCTAGGGAATATACAAGACCAATTTTATTCCATATGGAGTTCAAAGTTCCGTGGATATTTTGCTGGAGTTTCAAAATTCATCAAGAGCTTGAAAAACCACTTCCAATGTCATTAGTCAGAGAATTCAAAATTAAATGGTGGACAGGATTCAATCAAGAATTCGGAGATCAAGTAAATGTTATCAGATTCCTAACTACCGGAGATAAACTCAAATGGACTAAACCAACATCTACTCCAACAACTTTTGTACCCACTACAACAAAGTCTTCACCAACTCCAACCACTACTCCAATAAAGAAAGAAAAAGATACCGAGATGGTATCCGAGGCAACTTCAAATGACTTTTTAATGAAAAAGATGATGCAAGATCCAAGGCTACTCAAAGAATATCTGGACTATTTACAAAAGTCAGAAAAGAAAGAAGAAACCGACAAAGTTGACGAGTCAGCAGAATCATCCGAATCAACTTTTGATCCATTCGGAGGACCATGCGGACAAGATCCAAACGACTTTTGAAAAAGCAGATGATCATTTCAAAAAAGATGTCGGCCATCAAACAAAAGATGTCGGCCAAAAGAAGATGAAATGCAAATAAAGATGAAATGAAATGCAAATGACAAAGCCCGAGCCTCTATAAATTGAAGGAAGATTACAGAATGAAGGCATCGGCGAAAATTAGCAGACTAGTTTTTGTAAAGCCTTAGAAAAAATCTCTCAACCACTCTCTCTTATTTTCAACCTCATCTCAACCACTCTCAACCACCCTTGACTTCAAGCATTTGTAAGAAGATTCAATTTGTCAAAGCTTCCGTGTGTAACTCAAGTTCAAAATTTCATTGTAAGTCCATATCTTTAATTTCAATATAAGTCCAAATCTTTTGCTTATTACAAGCCTATATCCTTATTGCAAACTATTGCATGCTTATATTATATTGCCTGGGTAGAAGTGGTATCAGAGCCACACCCCTGTTTAAAGTGCATACGCATATTTAAACTTTGCATTTACATTTACTTAATTTGAATTATGTTTCTATTTTGACTTGGCTATTTCATGCATTTATGTTACATATTTTATTAAACTTTTACTGAAAACGTTGGTAAGACTTGATGCCTTGTTAGACCGTTGGTAAGTCCAGGATAGGATGTTCTAGGCATAGTGCTCGGTTGTTCCCGTCTAAGTAAAAATTTAATTAAATATTAAGCATGGCTGCATTTCTTAGACAATTAAAAATAGGATCTAATTCAAGAAAAGATAATGTAGTACAAAGTCATGAATATCATATGCCTATAAATAATTCAGATTGGACTATTCCAGAAGAAAAAATAGAACACGTTTATAGAATTGGCCCTTTAGATTTCAAAACTACTTTATCAGTTAAAACTCATGAAGAAACAATATCTATTCAAGAAGAATATCAAACTATACAATTATTAAATCATAGTACAATTCAAAAATATCTAAGTAAAGGATATCGATACATTCATATAGGTTTAATACAAATTGCTGTAAAACCTTTATTCCATCTAGGAGTTGATGCTCCCATATATCTAGCATTAAGAGATACTAGACTCAAAAGATATAAAACTTCTTTATTTTCTATGATTCAAACAAATGTATGTAATGGACCCATATATTTTAACTGTGCTCCAAATTTTTCAATAGATCTAACAGACCCACATATACTGAATTCAGTCATATTAGATATTCATTTACAAGGAAATGAATTTGAAAAACATACAAAGAATTTTGCAATAATATACAGAATATATTATAGACCTTTATCTTCACATTTAAATCCGAAATTTATAATGACTCCAACCCTTAAAGACGAAACAACTTTATTACAAGTAGATGCAGAAAGACCTACAACATATATTCCAAAAAGATTAAAATGGAATGAAATAACAATACCAAGTGAATTTGAAATTAAAAATCCACAAGTAGCAAGAAATATAGAACAGACTACTGCAGAAGATATTATAGAAAAACAAGATGGAAGTACTTTAATAAGATTTTCATCATTAAGAGAAAGACCAGAATCATCTTATTCATGGTTACCAGCTAGACGTTCAAATTATGAATCAACTGAAATTAATTTTCCTATGGAAAGTACCTCAAATTTCAAATATAAAACACCTATACCAGAAGTCATAAATCAAAATCAATCAGATTATTCCCCAACCCATTCACAAATGAGAGGAGAAATAAATGTTATAAATAAACCATATAAAATAAACCATAAGTATTTACAAGAAGATTTTGAAGATGAAGAAAACACAGAAAAGAGAATTTGATTTTTTCAATTAGAACCACAGTATAAAGAAAAATTAATAATAGAATGGAAAAATGAAATAGAAAAACAAAAGTTTGATTTTCCTTTCTTTACATGGTTAACATTTTATATGTCAAAATTAGGAATAAATGATATATATAGTACACCCCAAATAAATGTTAAAACTAATTTATATAAAAAATGGAAGTTAAAAGATGAACAAATTATAACCTCAATACACCCTCCATTACAAGAAGTAAAAATTAATATAGGACAAGGAGAAATAATTGCCTCACCTTTTAAGAAGGGAAGAGAAGCGGAATCAAGTACAAATAATTCAATAAACCTAGAAGATCTTAAAAAAGTTTATCAACAAAATAATTATACAAATCAAATTCTTCATACAATATCTCAACATATGGAAGTATTAAATACTAAAATAGATACAATAAAGAAACCAGAATTAAGATTCCCAAATGATATTTCAGCACCCCATTTTCAACCTAGAAGCCTGACAAGAGAAAAAGAACAAGACTTAGTACAAAATATTAATAGTCAAAAAATAAATACTACAGATAATTTATTAAATAAAATATCTAATGCATTACAAAATCTAACTACAGATTCTAAACCTTCAACTCCAAAAATAAACACATTAGACCAAATAATAGAAGAAAATTCTACTGAAGAATTAGAAGATTTATCAGAAGAATCAATAAAATTAGAAGAAGAAGAAGATATGATTTTACCCATAGAAAACCAATTTGAAGAAACAGAAGGAAATCAAATATATAGAATAAAAAGAAAAAATTATAATAACAACAGAAATAATTGGAAAATGATAAGTTCAAAAAATTATTATCCTAGACCAAGTCCTCCAGATATTCAATATGAAGAAAGATCAAAATTTAGAACTACTAAATATGATGGAGATTCAATATATGAATGGAATATAGATGGCAAAGCAGAATATGAAGTATTAAATAATTTGCAAGAAATGGGAATGGCTAGACTAGCTTATAAGATTAAAAATATTCAAGAAAGAAATATTGCAACATTATTAGTCTCAGGATTTACTGGACAATTAAAAAATTGGTGGGATAATGCTTTAACTTTACAAGATAAATTATCAATATTAGATCATACACAAGAAATAGAAGATGATCAAGGAAATATTCAAATACAGTCAGATGCTGCAGAATTTCTAATTGTAACAATAGTCATGTATTTTATAGGAAATCCAAAAGAAGAATTAAATTCTAATAAAACATTTTTAACAAATTTAAGATGTCCAACATTATCAGATTTTAGATGGTATAAAGATATGTTTTTAACAAATGTATTAAGAAGACCAGATTGTAATGCTTCATTTTGGAAAGAAAAATTCATAACAGGATTACCAAGTCTATTTTCACAAAGAATAATGGATAATTTACAAAAAGAAATGGGAACAGATGTCATTTCATTCGAGAATATTACTTTTGGACAATTATTTGCTTTTGTGAAAAAAGAAGGATTAATGTTATGCTCAGAATTAAGATTACAAATAAAATATAGATCAGAAAGAAAAGAAGTAGGATCATTCTGTGATGCATTTGGAATTAAAAGAATTAAATCACCATCAGCATATAAAAAGAAAGTTAAAAAATATTCTAAGAAAATAAGATATAAAAAACCTAAGGAAAATGAACCAACTAAAAAGAAGAAATTTATTAAAAAGAAAATTGTTTGTTATAAATGTGGGAAAATAGGACATAAAGCAAACAAATGTAGATTAAAAGAAAAAATATCAGAAATCTGTATAAACAAAGAAGAAATTAAAAATAAATTAATAAATTTATTAATAAATGAAAAAGATAAAAGTTCTGAAGAAGACTATTATGATGACATTACTAGTTCCGAAAGTGAAGAAGATTGTAATTGTACTCCAAAATATATAAATGTTATAACTAAAAAAGAAGATAAAGAATTTTTATTAGACATAATAGATAAAATTGAAGACCCAATAGCTAAAAAAGAATATTTAGAAAGATTAAAAAGCTTAATCATTCAAGAAGATAAAATGCCAAAGATAATAGAACCTTTTAGCATTTCGAAATTAATAGATAAATATCCAAATATAAATATAATGAAAAAGGAAACTACTAAAGATCTTCAATCAGAAATTAATAATCTTAAAATACAAGTAAAACAATTACAACAAGAAATTATAGATTTAAAGACAAAAGACTTGGAAATAGAAGCCAAACTAACATTAATAGATAACAATCAGCCCTCAACCTCTAATTCAAAAACAGAAGAAATAATAATCTCAGAAAAACCAATAAAAGAAGATTAATATTTAAATACTATAGAAAGAATGATATTTCAAAAATGGTTTGCTTTAGTAACCATTACAGTAGAAGATTTCAAAGAAACATTTGTAACTCTAATAGATAGTGGAGCTGATATAAGTTGTATTAAAGAAGGAATCATCCCCACTAAATATTGTGAAAGAACAAATGAAAAACTAATGGCAGCAAATGGAGAAGATTTAAAAGTAAAATATAAATTTACAAAAGGATCAATATGTAATAATGAATATTGTATTAAACATAATTTTATAATTGTAAATAATATAAATCATGATGTAATATTAGGAACACCCTTTTTAATACAAATATATCCATTTTCAGTAAGTAATGAGGGAATTTCAGTAAATATAATGGGAAAAATTATTACTTTTAAATTCTTAACTCCAATAAGACAAAGGGAATTACTAACATTGCAAACATCTTCAATATATAAAACAATAAATACTATTACTAGAGTACAACAGCAAATAAGCTATGTTAAAGAGGAAAAATCTTATTTAAAAATTGAAGAACAATTAAATGATATTAAAATACAAAAAAGAATATTAGAACTAGAAGAATTATTTCAAAAAGAAATTTGTGCAGATATTCCTAATGCTTTTTGGGATAGAAAACAACATATGATAGAATTACCTTATGAAAAAGATTTTAATGAAAAAAACATTCCAACAAAAGCTAGACCAATACAAATGAATTCTGAGTTATTAGAATTTTGTAAGAAGGAAATAAAAATACTAATAGATAAAGGATTAATAACACCCTCAAAATCACCTTGGAGTTGTGCGGCATTCTATGTAATGAATCAAGCTGAAAAAGAAAGAGGAGTTCCAAGATTAGTAATAAATTATAAACCTTTAAATAAAGTATTGCAATGGATTAGATATCCCATTCCTAATAAAAAAGATTTACTCAATAGATTATTTAATGCCAAGATATTTTCAAAGTTTGATATGAAATCCGGATATTGGCAAATAATAATAGATCCAAAAGATAGATATAAAACAGCGTTTACAACACCTTTCGGACATTATGAATGGAAAGTTATGCCATTTGGATTAAAAAATGCACCATCAGAATTTCAAAATATAATGAATGATATTTTTAATCCTTACAGTTCATTCAGTATAGTCTATATAGATGATGTATTAATATTTTCAGAATCAATAGAACAACATTTTAAACATTTAAGTATATTTTTAAAAGTAGTTAAGAAAAATGGATTAGTTGTTTCTGCTCCAAAAATGAAATTATTTCAAACTAAAATAAGATTTTTAGGACATAATATATATCAAGGAACAATAAAACCAATTAATAGAGCTTTAGAATTTGCTACTAAATTTTCAAATGAGATAAAGGATAAAAATCAATTGCAAAGATTTTTAGGATGTTTAAATTATATAGCAGACTTCTTTCCTAAATTAAGACAAGAATGCTCTATATTATTCAATAGATTAAAGAAAAATCCAAAACCTTGGACAGATGAACATACACAAAAAAATAAAATATTTAAAAGAAAAAATTGAATCATTACCATGTCTATGTTTACCTCATCCTAAAGCATTCATGATAGTTGAAACAGACGCATCAGAATTAGGATATGGAGGTATATTAAAACAAAAGGTAGATAATTCAAAAGAAGAATTAGTTAGATTTCATTCAGGAACATGGTCTGATCCTCAAAAAAATTATTCAACTATTAAAAAAGAAATTTTATCTATAGTTTTGTGCATATCAAAATTTCAAGATGATTTATATAATAAGAAATTTTTAATTAGAATAGATTGTAAATCTGCAAAAGAAATTTTACAAAAAGATGTTCAAAATATAGTTTCAAAGCAAATATTTGCTAGATGGCAAGCTATTTTATCTGTATTTGATTTTGAAATAGAATTTATCAAAGGAGAAAATAATTCTTTACCAGATTTTCTTACTAGAGAATTTCTACAAGGACATGGATCGTGAAATGATGGCTCACAGAGAAGAACGAGAATACACCAATTATTTGAGAACTCAAAGGGATTCTCCCAAACTCCAAAATAAAGAAAAAGATATCCAATCTAGAGGATATCAATATTTTGCCCAAACCAGCTATGGCAGACAATGTATTCCAGCTCATCAAATTCCTAAATATGATACCATACACATTCGAAAAAGTCCTTACACTACAATCACTCCTCAAGAAAAAGCCTTTCTTATTCAAAGAGAGATTCAGAGAAATACCATTCGTATCAAAGTTATGAAAAGAATTGAGAGAAGTGAGGAATTTATTCAATATCACAGAGAGCAAAATAAGCAATTATCTGACCAGCTTAAAGATATTGTTTATTAATATTGCAGGATTATGGATTCAAAAGCAGGAAATTCCAGGCCAAAGACTCCTCAAGATTATGAGATGAGTCTTACTCCTGTCACTCAAAATAGATTCCAACTCTTATCAGATTTTCCAGCACTGACTTATAGTCAAGCTGCTTGTACTCCAACTTCTTCTCAAATTAGACCAATTCAACAACTACCAAAATCCCCAGAAAAATCCATAGAAAATACCTATTTTACAAAGCCATTTACTCAACATATTACTTTAACCAAATTCCAAGAAGTACCTTTGTATTCTACACTCAATCAAATTACTCAAAGAATCTTTCCTCCAAAATGTTTTTGGCAACCAGATGATCCCTCCAAAAATCTGGATTATTATGAATTGATTCTTACAGATACTCAATCTGTAGAAATATTCCCCATTTCAGACAGAAAAAATCCAAATATAATTAGCCACTCAAAATGTATAATAAAAAAAGTTTGTTCTCCAAATGAATGGACTTCTCTTTATTCTAAAAAATCCTTTTCAGTAAGATTCATTCCAGATGGATTCACATATCAAGATTACAAAATGGCATGGTATCGTGCCTTCCTTTTTAGACCATTCAATCACTCATGGTTCTTCACATTCAAAGAAAATTGCAGCAGAGAATTTCCAATTTGGTTCAATCACTGGTGGAAATGGTTTGGACCACAACCAGAGATACTACCTCCAAATGTGCTTATGGGATTTCAAACATATCTAAAAAGGGCAAGGGGGGAAGAATATACAAGACCAATTTTATTCCATATGGAATTCAAAGTTCCGTGGATATTTTGCTGGAGTTTCAAAATTCATCAAGAGTTTGAAAAACCACTTCCAATGTCATTAGTCAGAGAATTCAAAATTAAATGGTGGACAGGATTCAATCAAGAATTCGGAGATCAAGTAAATGTTATCAGATTCCTAACTACCGGAGATAAACTCAAATGGACTAAACCAACATCTACTCCAACAACTTTTGTACCCACTACAACAAAGTCTTCACCAACTCCAACCACTACGGCACCAACTCCAACCACTACTCCAATAAAGAAAGAAAAAGATACCGAGATGGTATCCGAGGCAACTTCAAATGACTTTTTAATGAAAAAGATGATGCAAGATCCAAGGCTACTCAAAGAATATCTGGACTATTTACAAAAGTTAGAAAAGAAAGAAGAAACCGACAAAGTTGACGAGTCAGCAGAATCATCCGAATCAACTTTTGATCCATTCGGAGGACCATGCGGACAAGATCCAAACGACTTTTGAAAAAGCAGATGATCATTTCAGAAAAGATGTCGGCCATCAAACAAAAGATGTCGGCCAAAAGAAGATGAAATGCAAATAAAGATGAAATGAAATGCAAATGACAAAGCCCGAGCCTCTATAAATTGAAGGAAGAGTACAGAATGAAGGCATCGGCGAAAATTAGCAGACTAGTTTTTGTAAAGCCTTAGAAAAAATCTCTCAACCGCTCTCTCTTATTTTCAACCTCATCTCAACCACTCTCAACCACCCTTGACTTCAAGCATTTGTAAGAAGATTCAATTTGTCAAAGCTTCCGTGTGTAACTCAAGTTCAAAATTTCATTGTAAGTCCATATCTTTAATTTCAATATAAGTCCAAATCTTTTGCTTATTACAAGCCTATATCCTTATTGCAAACTATTGCATGCTTATATTATATTGCCCGAGTAGAAGTGGACCAAACCTTCATGGGCTCTCTTCGTGGGCTTGGATCATCATGTACACAACATGATTATCACTTTCCAAGCCTTCAATAGCCCGATGGACTCCTTGTTGGTCTTGAACATTTCACACAAGAGCTTGAAGGGACTCCTTGAAGCGCTTGGCCCGTGCACGTGTGACTGGGCCCAATGGAACTCGAACTGGATCATTACTCGGGCTAAGGTCCGTGCACACATCAGTCCCCTCCACTTGAGAAGGATTTGTCCTCAAATCTGGATAGAAATGGATGATACTACAAGCGTTGGTAGTATGAAGCCCAAATCTAATGCCACCACATACTGGCCCTCATACTATGATTCGGTGCTCATGTCTCTTGGTTAGTTTGAAAATGCTCACAACCAGCCAAGAAAAACTCATGGCTTTACTCCAATGGCTCCTCTTCTTTGTATAATTCCCCTCCTCTTGAAAGCAATTTGCCCACAAATTGAAGCACGAATGGTGACAAGACGAGTTACATGCCTTTGACTCAATCTTGTTACGATTGCTACAGATGTCATCCAATGCAAAACCCACGTGCTAAGTTGGAAAATAACCCCTGTCGAACCTTGAATCTCACAAACTATCTTCAATGTGTGCTCAACTTGATCGTTTGTGGTCACGAGGTAAGGGTCCTCAAAGTGGTGTGAAGTGTATCCTATGAAATCGAACTCCGGCCAGAACACACTTGCAAGGTGCCACGGCGGATTTGGTGATGTTGGAGCTTCATGTGTACTAAGAGCAAGACGAAAATCACAATGGTCATTGATGTACTTGTTCTTTAAACGAACCCTTGGTACACAACCATCCCCAAAATGTGGAGTGCTCCCTTCAAGATGAGCTCGAATCAACTCCCTTTTGGTGTGGACTGATTTGAGTTGACATTGTTCCATGAATGGATACCAACGGGGTTTAACTTTTGGAGACTTGCAAAGCCTATAATTGATTTTGGAATGGAACGCACTAAGAACAGCTCAACTTCCCTTTGCCTGATCTGTATAAAAGAAGAAACACTAAACAAAGCAAAGGTAAGTTCGTTAGGAAAATAATAGGCCTTCACCGGGTTGTTCAAGATCAGCCCACTTTCTCTCTTTTCCTCCTTTTTACCACCCATCTCATCAGATTTTCCCATCTCTTTTTCTAGTTCAACAGCTGACCCTTTCATCTCGTTGCTTTCAACTCCCTCGGGTTTTACCTCTTCAGGCACAATTCCCTCATCTAGCCTTTTCTCCATTCTATAACGCTCAAGCTCATTTTCATGTATGCTAGATCAATACAAAGCTGGTCATAAGTAAGTGATACAAGTACAAAACGACGACTATTAAATAAGAAGGCACACTTATTAGTATGTCCGTCATATTTAACTTCTCGCCTCGACATCCATGCTTTGCCCAACAACACAGGTGTCACTTGAATTGGGACTACATCACACAACACCTCGTCCACATATTTGCCGATTTGAATAGGTACAAGTGTGTGCTTAGTAACCCAAACAACACCACGAGTACTCATCAACTGGTACAGTTGAAGATGATCAATGTAGGAGTGGGTAGTGTTCCTAAAATGTAGGAGAGAATGTAGGAGAGTAGCCAAGTGAAAACAAAGGAGTTATCCAAGTGCTTTACTTAGTTTCCTAAATGAATTTGGAAATCAAGTAAACAACTTGGATGAAGCAAGCAATACTCGGACAGATTTGAAACAAAGAAACCCTAGTGCAAATGAAACCCTAGCCGCCGCCCCACTTGTTTTCTTGTTGCTCAAGTGATGACTAACGACCAAGACAGATTTGGGAACACAGCCTTTCGGCAAATTTTGGACAGAAATTATCGACAAACTAGACACAAACACAAAAGGGATAACACACCAACAGATTTGGTGTTCGGATAAACAGTAACGTGAACAGTGTCGGTGAAGAGTGACGGTGAACAGTGTCATTTTTTTCTTCTTTTTTTTTTCAACAAGGCAGCGGACAAAACACAAAAACCCTTCGATGCAACTACGAAAAACAAGGATATAACGAAAGATACCTTCACCTAAGCTCTGAAGCCAACTGATACGGTCCTCGATCAACTCGTTTCGAGACACGTAACGCACTTGTCCAAGGATCTAGTGAGGTTGTCCAACGCTTAGATTGTGGAACCTAAAACCAAAACGGACGACACGAATTGATTGAAGGTGGTAGAACGGCGACTCCAATTGAGGTGAATACTATAGTGGATAGGTCGGTAGAACAATCAAGGACAATACGCAAGATTGCTCAAGAACCCTTGCCAAGCAAGTTAAGGTTCGAATGCTCTCAATAAGTCGAAGAGAAACAAATCAGAATTTTATTATCAAAATTGTGCACCCGTTAATCATACAAAGTGAGCCTTTATATAGGCTAAGGGGCTAATAAAACCCTAAGAAACTAGACAAGGAAGGTCAGCCACTCCTTGGACAAGGTGGGCCGGGCCATGACTCAAATAAACTAATCTAATCCAACTCTAAGCAATTGAACCTAACACTAAGGCCTAGGGCTTAGTCGACCAAACCTTCATGGGCTCTCTTCGTGGGCTTGGATCATCATGTAGACAACCTGATTATCACCTTCCATGTGACGACCCCACCTCCCCCCTAAGGCGTACCAAAGGGTTCGGCGGGCCGCCTGCCCAGCTCTCGCCAGGACTCACTCACTTGTATCACATGCAAACATCCATAGACCATAAATAACGTCGTAATTCCAGCTTATAATTTACATTGATGCGAAATCAAGATACAAAACCTCAATATACCCAAACTGGTTCAAAGTATATACAATCCAGATACAATACATTCTATTCGAGTGACAGCGCGAGTATAAGCCAAAATCAAACAACTAGTCTATGCTAGACTTTACATATCTCACACCTCGCTCGTACCCCTGAAAGGAAAACAAATGGAGTGGAATGAGCTAAAAGCCCAGTGAGGTTCCAAATAACAAACTGACCATATTAAAAGTAGCAAAAGATAGCGAGCTTAACAAGTTCAGGAAGGTGAACACCAACACTTCAAGTAGCAAATTTCCAAATGAACAAGTGTAAAATGCTTTTGGTTTTCAAAAGAAACATCAATCCGATAAGCAATAATCATTTTCAAGTATAAGGATACGGAAGGCTCTCAGGAGCCAAATTCCCATTGCATCTCCAGAGCTTGATCAAGTAACAGTTGACACTCCGTCAACTTTCAAGTAAGTAACCAATCCAGTAGAACACCACTTAAACGACTCTCCGTCCACCGTTCAACCCCCAGCTGGGCCCAAAATCCTCAAGAACACGGGTGGTAATACTCGAGCATACCGATTAGTCGAGGAGATATCACTCCACTCGACAATACAAGAGACCCAGGGTTCGTTACCCAATCGACCAAGCCCTTGCCGGCTCGACTAGAGTAACTTGCCATAGGGTTTCTGGAATTCCAGGAAGTGCGCGCATCATAAACAAGTATATCAAGTCAATTGCAACAATAAACAAGTATATCACGTAAGGGCAAGTGCGATAAAGTACACTCTTGCCCTAACAATTCACGTATATAACATGAAATCATATTGGTCACGTATCAAGTTCAAGTATCTAGTGCAATTCGGTATTTGAAAACACTCACCAAAAGATATAGTGCCTTTACTGGTCACTTTCAGGTTATACTCCGGGTTCGGAGTCCAAATCTGCGATAAAACTCAGTTTGAGAACTTTGAAACATGACTAAGATTCGAAACTTAGACGTTTCGTTCAATAAAATCAAGAAATTGAAATTCACTCGGATGGTAGTCGTGAAACACTTGCTCGTTTTTTAAACGATAAAACTTTGTGACATTTATACTTGAAAATGCCATGCGAGTCAAAAGTACAAGGAAAACATATTCAGAGCAATCATTATTTCATTTCTCAAGGGTACAAGTTCGGCCAAGTCCTTACTTATATACCTCGAAACCAGAAGACTCAAGTACCCTAGATGGTTCAAGTACTATTCATATCAACTCGACCCAAGTCGCAAGTGTATTTATATAGTCCTCGAGCGTAGATTTGGGCAGCATGCCCTTTGTGTTTACCTAATTTTCCAGCCATTTAGGCTTCATTATTTTTCCTCAGCCAGATCCCAAAGTCACACATATCAGCAATTCATGTCAAGAGCCGTTCCATAGGTTCACAATATCATAATAACAAGAATCGTATCAAGTACAAGTGCAGAAATTCAATTTAGTTCAAAACAGATTTGACGTACAAATGCGGAAATAACATATCCGAGGCTACGCTTATCGGATTAAAACGAAACCTATGCCGTTTCGAAGCTAAGACACAGAGCTACAATATTCATGAAGGTCACTTAGTCCAGTTCCTAATGTAACTTAGTCAAATTCTCGAATTACTAAACCAGAATCCAATTCGTCGGCTGTTTAAACGCAGAACACTGTAATGAACATAACTCAGTGTACACAAGTCCGAATTAGGTGTTCTTAGATTCATTTTAAAGCCAATTCAGAATAATACAACTTTCATGTTTTGACAAAAAGCTAAATCAGAAGGAATCCTAGTCAAAAAACGTGATAAACTGGACTTAACTGATCACACGGACTGCTTAGGAAATACTTAAAATAGTAAGGGTATTTTGGACTTTTCACGACCTACGTTGCTCTGATTGAGCTGAAATTTTGTAGGTACCTATAAAATACTATTATCTACAACTTTCATTCTTTGACCTAAGGCCAAATCAGCCTCTAACATAGGGCTACAAAACCGGACAGAAAATTGGGGAAAAATTTTCCAGATTCTGGAATTTTTGTTTCTAATGGAATTTCCTCAAATTTCTGGTTCCAATCACCAACAAACAACCTTATATAACCTCAATTACAACATATATTAACCATACACTAAGTTGGGCAGCAAATCAGCAACCCTAGTTCATAATACCAAAAGGGAAAACCCCCAAATCATGATTGCATCCATTATTCCACCACAAACCAAGTTACTAAGCTTAATTTAACCAAGATTGAAAGTAAAATTTAGAGAGATCATCTTACTTACCTTGATTTGAGTTCACCAAGTGTAGCCCAAGCTTTCTCTTTCCAAAATTTCACCACAAATCACTAACTAAACACTCAAAGGTGAGTTTAATCGGTTTATTTCCTTAGTTTTCTCACTTTGTAGCTAGAAATCAAGAAGAAATGAAGAAGCTTTTCTCTTGGTCTTTCCCTCTCTCTCTTATTTCGGTTATGGAGCAGAAAAATGAAGGAAATGGAGCTTAACTTGTCTTATAAGGAAGTAAGAAGATTAAGGCTAATTGTGTCCACAATTTTTGGCCAACACTTGGACTAATCTTGTCCACAAATTTTTCTCTTTCTTCCCTTACATTTCTAGCCTTATAATTTCGGTCAAACCAGCTGCAAATTAGGAAGATATTTTGTGCAAAAGTCAATAAGCTTGTTTGGTAAGAAAAATGGTGGTCAAGCGGTGCGTTCAATCGGTAGTGCGCGGGACCCGCCGGTTCGCGCCGTTTTTCTTAAAAACACCCGTACTAGGGTTTTTACTTTCCATTCACTAACCTTATCTCATGGCTACTACTCACGTATTATTTCTCACTTAAAAGTCACTTTTAATCACCAATTTTGGTCCTTACTTTGTACCGAAAATTCATCCGGCCAAAAATCGCGAAAACCCTAATTTTGCTCAAATCTTGAAACCGAAGTGTAAAACCCTATTTCCAGGTTCATCTGCACTTATTGTTGAACAATTGGGTAGTAGGGCCTTAATAAATAATAATTTTTAAATAAAAGGAAATTTTTTAAGAAAACGTGAGGAATTTACAATTTCAATAATTAACATTAGGATCTCTAGTAAAATATGAGAGATTTAAGAAACCGTTTAGTCACAAGTAAACTAGGGTTTTTGATTAAAACATTAGGGTTTCTAGTCTTTTAAAACAAAATAAGGTTTTAAATCAAACCCGAAGAAATACTCTTTAATATCTTCTTTACAAACAACCTCCTAATATTTGGGGTGTTACATTCCAAGCCTTCAATAGCCCGATGGACTCCTTGTTGGTCTTGAACATTTCACACAAGAGCTTGAAGGGACTCCTTGAAGCGCTTGGCCCGTGCACGTGTGACTGGGCCCAATGGAACTCGAACAGGATCATTACTCGGGCTAAGGTCCGTGCACACACCAGTCCCCTCCACTTGAGAAGGAATTGTCCTCAAATCTGGATAGAAATGGATGATACTACAAGCGTTGGTAGTATGAAGCCCAAACCTAATGCCACCACATATTGGCCCTCATACTATGATTCGGTGCTCATGTCTCTTGGTTAGTTTGAAAATGCTCACAACCAGCCAAGAAAAACTCATGGCTTTACTCCAATGGCTCCTCTTGTTTGTATAATTCCCCTCCTCTTGAAAGAAATTTGCCCACAAATTGAAGCACGAATGGTGACAAGACGAGTTACATGCCTTTGACTCAATCTTGTTACGATTGCTACAGATATCATCCAATGCAAAACCCACGTGCTAAGTTGGAAAATAACCCTTGTCGAACCTTGAATCTCACAAACTATCTTCAATGTGTGCTCAACTTGATCATTTGTGGTCACGAGGTAAGGGTCCTCAAAGTGGTGTGAAGTGTATCCCATGAAATCGAACTCCGGCCAGAACACACTTGCAAGGTCCCATGGCGGATTTGGTGATGTTGGAGCTTCATGTGTACTAAGAGCAAGACGAAAATCACAATGGTCATTGATGTACTTGTTCTTTAAACGAACCCTTGGTACACAACCATCCCCAAAATGTGGAGTGTTCCCTTCAAGATGAGCTCGAATCAACTCCCTTTTGGTGTGGACTGATTTGAGTTGACATTGTTCCATGAATGGATACCAACGGGGTTTAACTCTTGGAGGCTTGCAAAGCCTATAATTGATTTTGGAATGGAACGCACTAAGAACAGCTCAACTTCCCTTTGCCTGATCTGTATAAAAGAAGAAACACTAAACAAAGCAAAGGTAAGTTCGTTAGGAAAATAATAGGCCTTCACCGGGTTGTTCAAGATCAGCCCACTTTCTCTCTTTTCCTCCTTTTTACCACCCATCTCATCAGATTTTCCCATCTCTTTTTCTAGTTCAACAGCTGACCCTTTCATCTCGTTGCTTTCAACTCCCTCGGGTTTTACCTCTTCAGGCACAATTCCCTCATCTAGCCTTTTCTCCATTCTATAACGCTCAAGCTCATTTTCATGTATGCTAGATCAATACAAAGCTGGTCATAAGTAAGTGATACAAGTACAAAACGACGACTATTAAATAAGAAGGCACACTTATTAGTATGTCCGTCATATTTAACTTCTCGCCTCGACATCCATGCTTTGCCCAACAACACAGGTGTCACTTGAATTGGGACTACGTCACACAACACCTCGTCCACATATTTGCCGATTTGAATAGGTACAAGTGTGTGCTTAGTAACCCAAACAACACCACGAGTACTCATCAACTGGTACAGTTGAAGATGATCAATGTAGGAGTGGGTAGTGTTCCTAAAATGTAGGAGAGAATGTAGGAGAGTAGCCAAGTGAAAACAAAGGAGTTATCCAAGTGCTTTACTTAGTTTCCTAAATGAATTTGGAAATCAAGTAAACAACTTGGATGAAGCAAGCAATACTCGGACAGATTTGAAACAAAGAAACCCTAGTGCAAATGAAACCCTAGCCGCCGCCCCACTTGTTTTCTTGTTGCTCAAGTGATGACTAACGACCAAGACAGATTTGGGAACACAGCCTTTCGGCAAATTTTGGACAGAAATTATCGACAAACTAGACACAAACACAAAAGGGATAACACACCAACAGATTTGGTGTTCGGATAAACAGTAACGTGAACAGTGACGGTGAACAGTGTCATTTTTTTCTTCTTTTTTTTTTCAACAAGGCAGCGGACAAAACACAAAAACCCTTCGATGCAACTACGAAAAACAAGGATATAACGAAAGATACCTTCACCTAAGCTCTGAAGCCAACTGATACGGTCCTCGATCAACTCGTTTCGAGACACGTAACGCACTTGTCCAAGGATCTAGTGAGGTTGTCCAACGCTTAGATTGTGGAACCTAAAACCAAAACGGACGACACGAATTGATTGAAGGTGGTAGAACGGCGACTCCAATTGAGGTGAATACTATAGTGGATAGGTCGGTAGAACAATCAAGGACAATACGCAAGATTGCTCAAGAACCCTTGCCAAGCAAGTTAAGGTTCGAATGCTCTCAATAAGTCGAAGAGAAACAAATCAAAATTTTATTATCAAAATGTTCACCCGTTAATCATACAAAGTGAGCCTTTATATAGGCTAAGGGGCTAATAAAACCCTAAGAAACTAGACAAGGAAGGTCGGCCACTCCTTGGACAAGGTGGGCCGGGCCATGACTCAAATAAACTAATCTAATCCAACTCTAAGCAATTGAACCTAACACTAAGGCCTAGGGCTTAGTCGACCAAACCTTCATGGGCTCTCTTCGTGGGCTTGGATCATCATGTAGACAACTTGATTATCACCTTCCAAGCCTTCAATAGCCCGATGGACTCCTTGTTGGTCTTGAACATTTCACACAAGAGCTTGAAGGGACTCCTTGAAGCGCTTGGCCCGTGCACGTGTGACTGGGCCCAATGGAACTCGAACTGGATCATTACTCTGGCTAAGGTCCGTGCACACACCAGTCCCCTCCACTTGAGAAGGATTTGTCCTCAAATCTGGATAGAAATGGATGATACTACAAGCGTTGGTAGTATGAAGCCCAAATCTAATGCCACCACATATTGGCCCTCATACTATGATTCGGTGCTCATGTCTCTTGGTTAGTTTGAAAATGCTCACAACCAGCCAAGAAAAACTCATGGCTTTACTCCAATGGCTCCTCTTCTTTGTATAATTCCCCTCCTCTTGAAAGCAATTTGCCCACAAATTGAAGCACGAATGGTGACAAGACGAGTTACATGCCTTTGACTCAATCTTGTTACGATTGCTACAGATGTCATCCAATGCAAAACCCACGTGCTAAGTTGGAAAATAACCCTTGTCGAACCTTGAATCTCACAAACTATCTTCAATGTGTGCTCAACTTGATCGTTTGTGGTCACGAGGTAAGGGTCCTCAAAGTGGTGTGAAGTGTATCCCATGAAATCGAACTCCGGCCAGAACACACTTGCAAGGTCCCATGGCGGATTTGGTGATGTTGGAGCTTCATGTGTACTAAGAGCAAGACGAAAATCACAATGGTCATTGATGTACTTGTTCTTTAAACGAACCCTTGGTACACAACCATCCCCAAAATGTGGAGTGTTCCCTTCAAGATGAGCTCGAATCAACTCCCTTTTGGTGTGGACTGATTTGAGTTGACATTGTTCCATGAATGGATACCAACGGGGTTTAACTCTTGGTGGCTTGCAAAGCCTATAATTGATTTTGGAATGGAACGCACTAAGAACAGCTCAACTTCCCTTTGCCTGATCTGTATAAAAGAAGAAACACTAAACAAAGCAAAGGTAAGTTCGTTAGGAAAATAATAGGCCTTCACCGGGTTGTTCAAGATCAGCCCACTTTCTCTCTTTTCCTCCTTTTTACCACCCATCTCATCAGATTTTTCCATCTCTTTTTCTAGTTCAACAGCTGACCCTTTCATCTCGTTGCTTTCAACTCCCTCGGGTTTTACCTCTTCAGGCACAATTCCCTCATCTAGCCTTTTCTCCATTCTATAACGCTCAAGCTCATTTTCATGTATGCTAGATCAATACAAAGCTGGTCATAAGTAAGTGATACAAGTACAAAACGACGACTATTAAATAAGAAGGCACACTTATTAGTATGTCCGTCATATTTAACTTCTCGCCTCGACATCCATGCTTTGCCCAACAACACAGGTGTCACTTGAATTGGGACTACGTCACACAACACCTCGTCCACATATTTGCCGATTTGAATAGGTACAAGTGTGTGCTTAGTAACCCAAACAACACCACGAGTACTCATCAACTGGTACAGTTGAAGATGATCAATGTAGGAGTGGGTAGTGTTCCTAAAATGTAGGAGAGAATGTAGGAGAGTAGCCAAGTGAAAACAAAGGAGTTATCCAAGTGCTTTACTTAGTTTCCTAAATGAATTTGGAAATCAAGTAAACAACTTGGATGAAGCAAGCAATACTCGGACAGATTTGAAACAAAGAAACCCTAGTGCAAATGAAACCCTAGCCGCCGCCCCACTTGTTTTCTTGTTGCTCAAGTGATGACTAACGACCAAGACAGATTTGGGAACACAGCCTTTCGGCAAATTTTGGACAGAAATTATCGACAAACTAGACACAAACACAAAAGGGATAACACACCAACAGATTTGGTGTTCGGATAAACAGTAACGTGAACAGTGACGGTGAACAGTGTCATTTTTTTCTTCTTTTTTTTTTCAACAAGGCAGCGGACAAAACACAAAAACCCTTCGATGCAACTACGAAAAACAAGGATATAACGAAAGATACCTTCACCTAAGCTCTGAAGCCAACTGATACGGTCCTCGATCAACTCGTTTCGAGACACGTAACGCACTTGTCCAAGGATCTAGTGAGGTTGTCCAACGCTTAGATTGTGGAACCTAAAACCAAAACGGACGACACGAATTGATTGAAGGTGGTAGAACGGCGACTCCAATTGAGGTGAATACTATAGTGGATAGGTCGGTAGAACAATCAAGGACAATACGCAAGATTGCTCAAGAACCCTTGCCAAGCAAGTTAAGGTTCGAATGCTCTCAATAAGTCGAAGAGAAACAAATCAGAATTTTATTATCAAAATTGTGCACCCGTTAATCATACAAAGTGAGCCTTTATATAGGCTAAGGGGCTAATAAAACCCTAAGAAACTAGACAAGGAAGGTCGGCCACTCCTTGGACAAGGTGGGCCGGGCCATGACTCAAATAAACTAATCTAATCCAACTCTAAGCAATTGAACCTAACACTAAGGCCTAGGGCTTAGTCGACCAAACCTTCATGGGCTCTCTTCGTGGGCTTGGATCATCATGTAGACAACTTGATTATCACCTTCCAAGCCTTCAATAGCCCGATGGACTCCTTGTTGGTCTTGAACATTTCACACAAGAGCTTGAAGGGACTCCTTGAAGCGCTTGGCCCGTGCACGTGTGACTGGGCCCAATGGAACTCGAACTGGATCATTACTCGGGCTAAGGTCCGTGCACACACCAGTCCCCTCCACTTGAGAAGGATTTGTCCTCAAATCTGGATAGAAATGGATGATACTACAAGCGTTGGTAGTATGAAGCCCAAATCTAATGCCACCACATATTGGCCCTCATACTATGATTCGGTGCTCATGTCTCTTGGTTAGTTTGAAAATGCTCACAACCAGCCAAGAAAAACTCATGGCTTTACTCCAATGGCTCCTCTTCTTTGTATAATTCCCCTCCTCTTGAAAGCAATTTGCCCACAAATTGAAGCACGAATGGTGACAAGACGAGTTACATGCCTTTGACTCAATCTTGTTACGATTGCTACAGATGTCATCCAATGCAAAACCCACGTGCTAAGTTGGAAAATAACCCTTGTCGAACCTTGAATCTCACAAACTATCTTCAATGTGTGCTCAACTTGATCGTTTGTGGTCACGAGGTAAGGGTCCTCAAAGTGGTGTGAAGTGTATCCCATGAAATCGAACTCCGGCCAGAACACACTTGCAAGGTCCCATGGCGGATTTGGTGATGTTGGAGCTTCATGTGTACTAAGAGCAAGACGAAAATCACAATGGTCATTGATGTACTTGTTCTTTAAACGAACCCTTGGTACACAACCATCCCCAAAATGTGGAGTGTTCCCTTCAAGATGAGCTCGAATCAACTCCCTTTTGGTGTGGACTGATTTGAGTTGACATTGTTCCATGAATGGATACCAACGGGGTTTAACTCTTGGAGGCTTGCAAAGCCTATAATTGATTTTGGAATGGAACGCACTAAGAACAGCTCAACTTCCCTTTGCCTGATCTGTATAAAAGAAGAAACACTAAACAAAGCAAAGGTAAGTTCGTTAGGAAAATAATAGGCCTTCACCGGGTTGTTCAAGATCAGCCCACTTTCTCTCTTTTCCTCCTTTTTACCACCCATCTCATCAGATTTTTCCATCTCTTTTTCTAGTTCAACAGCTGACCCTTTCATCTCGTTGCTTTCAACTCCCTCGGGTTTTACCTCTTCAGGCACAATTCCCTCATCTAGCCTTTTCTCCATTCTATAACGCTCAAGCTCATTTTCATGTATGCTAGATCAATACAAAGCTGGTCATAAGTAAGTGATACAAGTACAAAACGACGACTATTAAATAAGAAGGCACACTTATTAGTATGTCCGTCATATTTAACTTCTCGCCTCGACATCCATGCTTTGCCCAACAACACAGGTGTCACTTGAATTGGGACTACGTCACACAACACCTCGTCCACATATTTGCCGATTTGAATAGGTACAAGTGTGTGCTTAGTAACCCAAACAACACCACGAGTACTCATCAACTGGTACAGTTGAAGATGATCAATGTAGGAGTGGGTAGTGTTCCTAAAATGTAGGAGAGAATGTAGGAGAGTAGCCAAGTGAAAACAAAGGAGTTATCCAAGTGCTTTACTTAGTTTCCTAAATGAATTTGGAAATCAAGTAAACAACTTGGATGAAGCAAGCAATACTCGGACAGATTTGAAACAAAGAAACCCTAGTGCAAATGAAACCCTAGCCGCCGCCCCACTTGTTTTCTTGTTGCTCAAGTGATGACTAACGACCAAGACAGATTTGGGAACACAGCCTTTCGGCAAATTTTGGACAGAAATTATCGACAAACTAGACACAAACACAAAAGGGATAACACACCAACAGATTTGGTGTTCGGATAAACAGTAACGTGAACAGTGACGGTGAACAGTGTCATTTTTTTCTTCTTTTTTTTTTCAACAAGGCAGCGGACAAAACACAAAAACCCTTCGATGCAACTACGAAAAACAAGGATATAACGAAAGATACCTTCACCTAAGCTCTGAAGCCAACTGATACGGTCCTCGATCAACTCGTTTCGAGACACGTAACGCACTTGTCCAAGGATCTAGTGAGGTTGTCCAACGCTTAGATTGTGGAACCTAAAACCAAAACGGACGACACGAATTGATTGAAGGTGGTAGAACGGCGACTCCAATTGAGGTGAATACTATAGTGGATAGGTCGGTAGAACAATCAAGGACAATACGCAAGATTGCTCAAGAACCCTTGCCAAGCAAGTTAAGGTTCGAATGCTCTCAATAAGTCGAAGAGAAACAAATCAGAATTTTATTATCAAAATTGTGCACCCGTTAATCATACAAAGTGAGCCTTTATATAGGCTAAGGGGCTAATAAAACCCTAAGAAACTAGACAAGGAAGGTCGGCCACTCCTTGGACAAGGTGGGCCGGGCCATGACTCAAATAAACTAATCTAATCCAACTCTAAGCAATTGAACCTAACACTAAGGCCTAGGGCTTAGTCGACCAAACCTTCATGGGCTCTCTTCGTGGGCTTGGATCATCATGTAGACAACTTGATTATCACCTTCCAAGCCTTCAATAGCCCGATGGACTCCTTGTTGGTCTTGAACATTTCACACAAGAGCTTGAAGGGACTCCTTGAAGCGCTTGGCCCGTGCACGTGTGACTGGGCCCAATGGAACTCGAACTGGATCATTACTCGGGCTAAGGTCCGTGCACACACCAGTCCCCTCCACTTGAGAAGGATTTGTCCTCAAATCTGGATAGAAATGGATGATACTACAAGCGTTGGTAGTATGAAGCCCAAATCTAATGCCACCACATATTGGCCCTCATACTATGATTCGGTGCTCATGTCTCTTGGTTAGTTTGAAAATGCTCACAACCAGCCAAGAAAAACTCATGGCTTTACTCCAATGGCTCCTCTTCTTTGTATAATTCCCCTCCTCTTGAAAGCAATTTGCCCACAAATTGAAGCACGAATGGTGACAAGACGAGTTACATGCCTTTGACTCAATCTTGTTACGATTGCTACAGATGTCATCCAATGCAAAACCCACGTGCTAAGTTGGAAAATAACCCTTGTCGAACCTTGAATCTCACAAACTATCTTCAATGTGTGCTCAACTTGATCGTTTGTGGTCACGAGGTAAGGGTCCTCAAAGTGGTGTGAAGTGTATCCCATGAAATCGAACTCCGGCCAGAACACACTTGCAAGGTCCCATGGCGGATTTGGTGATGTTGGAGCTTCATGTGTACTAAGAGCAAGACGAAAATCACAATGGTCATTGATGTACTTGTTCTTTAAACGAACCCTTGGTACACAACCATCCCCAAAATGTGGAGTGTTCCCTTCAAGATGAGCTCGAATCAACTCCCTTTTGGTGTGGACTGATTTGAGTTGACATTGTTCCATGAATGGATACCAACGGGGTTTAACTCTTGGAGGCTTGCAAAGCCTATAATTGATTTTGGAATGGAACGCACTAAGAACAGCTCAACTTCCCTTTGCCTGATCTGTATAAAAGAAGAAACACTAAACAAAGCAAAGGTAAGTTCGTTAGGAAAATAATAGGCCTTCACCGGGTTGTTCAAGATCAGCCCACTTTCTCTCTTTTCCTCCTTTTTACCACCCATCTCATCAGATTTTTCCATCTCTTTTTCTAGTTCAACAGCTGACCCTTTCATCTCGTTGCTTTCAACTCCCTCGGGTTTTACCTCTTCAGGCACAATTCCCTCATCTAGCCTTTTCTCCATTCTATAACGCTCAAGCTCATTTTCATGTATGCTAGATCAATACAAAGCTGGTCATAAGTAAGTGATACAAGTACAAAACGACGACTATTAAATAAGAAGGCACACTTATTAGTATGTCCGTCATATTTAACTTCTCGCCTCGACATCCATGCTTTGCCCAACAACACAGGTGTCACTTGAATTGGGACTACGTCACACAACACCTCGTCCACATATTTGCCGATTTGAATAGGTACAAGTGTGTGCTTAGTAACCCAAACAACACCACGAGTACTCATCAACTGGTACAGTTGAAGATGATCAATGTAGGAGTGGGTAGTGTTCCTAAAATGTAGGAGAGAATGTAGGAGAGTAGCCAAGTGAAAACAAAGGAGTTATCCAAGTGCTTTACTTAGTTTCCTAAATGAATTTGGAAATCAAGTAAACAACTTGGATGAAGCAAGCAATACTCGGACAGATTTGAAACAAAGAAACCCTAGTGCAAATGAAACCCTAGCCGCCGCCCCACTTGTTTTCTTGTTGCTCAAGTGATGACTAACGACCAAGACAGATTTGGGAACACAGCCTTTCGGCAAATTTTGGACAGAAATTATCGACAAACTAGACACAAACACAAAAGGGATAACACACCAACAGATTTGGTGTTCGGATAAACAGTAACGTGAACAGTGTCGGTGAAGAGTGACGGTGAACAGTGTCATTTTTTTCTTCTTTTTTTTTTCAACAAGGCAGCGGACAAAACACAAAAACCCTTCGATGCAACTACGAAAAACAAGGATATAACGAAAGATACCTTCACCTAAGCTCTGAAGCCAACTGATACGGTCCTCGATCAACTCGTTTCGAGACACGTAACGCACTTGTCCAAGGATCTAGTGAGGTTGTCCAACGCTTAGATTGTGGAACCTAAAACCAAAACGGACGACACGAATTGATTGAAGGTGGTAGAACGGCGACTCCAATTGAGGTGAATACTATAGTGGATAGGTCGGTAGAACAATCAAGGACAATACGCAAGATTGCTCAAGAACCCTTGCCAAGCAAGTTAAGGTTCGAATGCTCTCAATAAGTCGAAGAGAAACAAATCAGAATTTTATTATCAAAATTGTGCACCCGTTAATCATACAAAGTGAGCCTTTATATAGGCTAAGGGGCTAATAAAACCCTAAGAAACTAGACAAGGAAGGTCGGCCACTCCTTGGACAAGGTGGGCCGGGCCATGACTCAAATAAACTAATCTAATCCAACTCTAAGCAATTGAACCTAACACTAAGGCCTAGGGCTTAGTCGACCAAACCTTCATGGGCTCTCTTCGTGGGCTTGGATCATCATGTAGACAACTTGATTATCACCTTCCAAGCCTTCAATAGCCCGATGGACTCCTTGTTGGTCTTGAACATTTCACACAAGAGCTTGAAGGGACTCCTTGAAGCGCTTGGCCCGTGCACGTGTGACTGGGCCCAATGGAACTCGAACTGGATCATTACTCGGGCTAAGGTCCGTGCACACACCAGTCCCCTCCACTTGAGAAGGATTTGTCCTCAAATCTGGATAGAAATGGATGATACTACAAGCGTTGGTAGTATGAAGCCCAAATCTAATGCCACCACATATTGGCCCTCATACTATGATTCGGTGCTCATGTCTCTTGGTTAGTTTGAAAATGCTCACAACCAGCCAAGAAAAACTCATGGCTTTACTCCAATGGCTCCTCTTCTTTGTATAATTCCCCTCCTCTTGAAAGCAATTTGCCCACAAATTGAAGCACGAATGGTGACAAGACGAGTTACATGCCTTTGACTCAATCTTGTTACGATTGCTACAGATGTCATCCAATGCAAAACCCACGTGCTAAGTTGGAAAATAACCCTTGTCGAACCTTGAATCTCACAAACTATCTTCAATGTGTGCTCAACTTGATCGTTTGTGGTCACGAGGTAAGGGTCCTCAAAGTGGTGTGAAGTGTATCCCATGAAATCGAACTCCGGCCAGAACACACTTGCAAGGTCCCATGGCGGATTTGGTGATGTTGGAGCTTCATGTGTACTAAGAGCAAGACGAAAATCACAATGGTCATTGATGTACTTGTTCTTTAAACGAACCCTTGGTACACAACCATCCCCAAAATGTGGAGTGCTCCCGTCAAGATGAGCTCGAATCAACTCCCTTTTGGTGTGGACTGATTTGAGTTGACAGTGTTCCATGAATGGATACCAATGGGGTTTAACTCTTGGAGGCTTGCAAAGCCTATAATTGATTTTGGAATGGAACGCACTAAGAACAGCTCAACTTCCCTTTGCCTGATCTGTATAAAAGAAGAAACACTAAACAAAGCAAAGGTAAGTTCGTTAGGAAAATAATAGGCCTTCAACGGGTTGTTCAAGATCAGCCCACTTTCTCTCTTTTCCTCCTTTTTACCACCCATCTCATCAGATTTTTCCATCTCTTTTTCTAGTTCAACAGCTGACCCTTTCATCTCGTTGCTTTCAACTCCCTCGGGTTTTACCTCTTCAGGCACAATTCCCTCATCTAGCCTTTTCTCCATTCTATAACGCTCAAGCTCATTTTCATGTATGCTAGATCAATACAAAGCTGGTCATAAGTAAGTGATACAAGTACAAAACGACGACTATTAAATAAGAAGGCACACTTATTAGTATGTCCGTCATATTTAACTTCTCGCCTCGACATCCATGCTTTGCCCAACAACACAGGTGTCACTTGAATTGGGACTACGTCACACAACACCTCGTCCACATATTTGCCGATTTGAATAGGTACAAGTGTGTGCTTAGTAACCCAAACAACACCACGAGTACTCATCAACTGGTACAGTTGAAGATGATCAATGTAGGAGTGGGTAGTGTTCCTAAAATGTAGGAGAGAATGTAGGAGAGTAGCCAAGTGAAAACAAAGGAGTTATCCAAGTGCTTTACTTAGTTTCCTAAATGAATTTGGAAATCAAGTAAACAACTTGGATGAAGCAAGCAATACTCGGACAGATTTGAAACAAAGAAACCCTAGTGCAAATGAAACCCTAGCCGCCGCCCCACTTGTTTTCTTGTTGCTCAAGTGATGACTAACGACCAAGACAGATTTGGGAACACAGCCTTTCGGCAAATTTTGGACAGAAATTATCGACAAACTAGACACAAACACAAAAGGGATAACACACCAACAGATTTGGTGTTCGGATAAACAGTAACGTGAACAGTGTCGGTGAAGAGTGACGGTGAACAGTGTCATTTTTTTCTTCTTTTTTTTTTCAACAAGGCAGCGGACAAAACACAAAAACCCTTCGATGCAACTACGAAAAACAAGGATATAACGAAAGATACCTTCACCTAAGCTCTGAAGCCAACTGATACGGTCCTCGATCAACTCGTTTCGAGACACGTAACGCACTTGTCCAAGGATCTAGTGAGGTTGTTCAACGCTTAGATTGTGGAACCTAAAACCAAAACGGACGACACGAATTGATTGAAGGTGGTAGAACGGCGACTCCAATTGAGGTGAATACTATAGTGGATAGGTCGGTAGAACAATCAAGGACAATATGCAAGATTGCTCAAGAACCCTTGCCAAGCAAGTTAAGGTTCGAATGCTCTCAATAAGTCGAAGAGAAACAAATCAGAATTTTATTATCAAAATTGTGCACCCGTTAATCATACAAAGTGAGCCTTTATATAGGCTAAGGGGCTAATAAAACCCTAAGAAACTAGACAAGGAAGGTCGGCCACTCCTTGGACAAGGTGGGCCGGGCCATGACTCAAATAAACTAATCTAATCCAACTCTAAGCAATTGAACCTAACACTAAGGCCTAGGGCTTAGTCGACCAAACCTTCATGGGCTCTCTTCGTGGGCTTGGATCATCATGTAGACAACTTGATTATCACCTTCCAAGCCTTCAATAGCTCGATGGACTCCTTGTTGGTCTTGAACATTTCACACAAGAGCTTGAAGGGACTCCTTGAAGCGCTTGGCCCGTGCACGTGTGACTGGGCCCAATGGAACTCGAACTGGATCATTACTCGGGCTAAGGTCCGTGCACACATCAGTCCCCTCCACTTGAGAAGGATTTGTCCTCAAATCTGGATAGAAATGGATGATACTACAAGCGTTGGTAGTATCACGCCCAAATCTAATGCCACCACATATTGGCCCTCATACTATGATTCGGTGCTCATGTCTCTTGGTTAGTTTGAAAATGCTCACAACCAGCCAAGAAAAACTCATGGCTTTACTCCAATGGCTCCTCTTCTTTGTATAATTCCCCTCCTCTTGAAAGCAATTTGCCCACAAATTGAAGCACGAATGGTGACAAGACGAGTTACATGCCTTTGACTCAATCTTGTTACGATTGCTACAGATGTCATCCAATGCATAACCCACGTGCTAAGTTGGAAAATAACCCTTGTCGAACCTTGAATCTCACAAACTATCTTCAATGTGTGCTCAACTTGATCGTTTGTGGTCACGAGGTAAGGGTCCTCAAAGTGGTGTGAAGTGTATCCCATGAAATCGAACTCCGGCCAGAACACACTTGCAAGGTCCCATGGCGGATTTGGTGATGTTGGAGCTTCATGTGTACTAAGAGCAAGACGAAAATCACACTGGTCATTGATGTACTTGTTCTTTAAACGAACCCTTGGTACACAACCATCCCCAAAATGTGGAGTGTTCCCTTCAAGATGAGTTCGAATCAACTCCCTTTTGGTGTGGACTGATTTGAGTTGACAGTGTTCCATGAATGGATACCAATGGGGTTTAACTCTTGGAGGCTTGCAAAGCCTATAATTGATTTTGGAATGGAACGCACTAAGAACAGCTCAACTTCCCTTTGCCTGATCTGTATAAAAGAAGAAACACTAAACAAAGCAAAGGTAAGTTTGTTAGGAAAATAATAGGCCTTCACCGGGTTTTTCAAGATCAGCCCACTTTCTCTCTTTTCCTCCTTTTTACCACCCATCTCATCAGATTTTTCCATCTCTTTTTCTAGTTCAACAGCTGACCCTTTCATCTCGTTGCTTTCAACTCCCTCGGGTTTTACCTCTTCAGGCACAATTCCCTCATCTAGCCTTTTCTCCATTCTATAACGCTCAAGCTCATTTTCATGTATGCTAGATCAATACAAAGCTGGTCATAAGTAAGTGATACAAGTACAAAACGACGACTATTAAATAAGAAGGCACACTTATTAGTATGTTCGTCATATTTAACTTCTCGCCTCGACATCCATGCTTTGCCCAACAACACAGGTGTCACTTGAATTGGGACTACATCACACAACACCTCGTCCACATATTTGCCGATTTGAATAGGTACAAGTGTGTGCTTAGTAACCCAAACAACACCACGAGTACTCATCAACTGGTACAGTTGAAGATGATCAATGTAGGAATGGGTAGTGTTCCTAAAATGTAGGAGAGAATGTAGGAGAGTAGCCAAGTGAAAACAAAGGAGTTATCCAAGTGCTTTACTTAGTTTCCTAAATGAATTTGGAAATCAAGTAAACAACTTGGATGAAGCAAGCAATACTCGGACAGATTTGAAACAAAGAAACCCTAGTGCAAATGAAACCCTAGCCGCCGCCCCACTTGTTTTCTTGTTGCTCAAGTGATGACTAACGACCAAGACAGATTTGGGAACACAACCTTTCGGCAAATTTTGGACAGAAATTATCGACAAACTAGACACAAACACAAAAGGGATAACACACCAACAGATTTTGTGTTCGGATAAACAGTAACGTGAACAGTGTCGGTGAAGAGTGACGGTGAACAGTGTCATTTTTTTCTTCTTTTTTTTTTCAACAAGGCAGCGGACAAAACACAAAAACCCTTCGATGCAACTACGAAAAACAAGGATATAACGAAAGATACCTTCACCTAAGCTCTGAAGCCAACTGATACGGTCTTCGATCAACTCGTTTCGAGACACGTAATGCACTTGTCCAAGGATCTAGTGAGGTTGTCCAACGCTTAGATTGTGGAACCTAAAACCAAAACGGACGACACGAATTGATTGAAGGTGGTAGAACGGCGACTCCAATTGAGGTGAATACTATAGTGGATAGGTCGGTAGAACAATCAAGGACAATGCGCAAGATTGCTCAAGAACCCTTGCCAAGCAAGTTAAGGTTCGAATGCTCTCAATAAGTCGAAGAGAAACAAATCAGAATTTTATTATCAAAATTGTGCACCCGTTAATCATACAAAGTGAGCCTTTATATAGGCTAAGGGGCTAATAAAACCCTAAGAAACTAGACAAGGAAGGTCGGCCACTCCTTGGACAAGGTGGGCCAGGCCATGACTCAAATAAACTAATCTAATCCAACTCTAAGCAATTGAACCTAACACTAAGGCCTAGGGCTTAGTCGACCAAACCTTCATGGGCTCTCTTCGTGGGCTTGGATCATCATGTAGACAACTTGATTATCACCTTCCAAGCCTTCAATATCACGATGGTCTCCTTGTTGGTCTTGAACATTTCACACAAGAGCTTGAAGGGACACCTTGAAGCGCTTGGCCCGTGCACGTGTGACTGGGCCCAATGGAACTCGAACTGGATCATTACTCGGGCTAAGGTCCGTGCACACATCAGTCCCCTCCTGATACGAACGTCGCCAACCTTGTGACGAAACCCGTAAAAGATTAGCTTCAGGATCGACAAGAGGACACCAAGTTTGAAGCGGATGACCTCAACCCGTTAATCACGTGGTTAACGAACCTTGGTATAATGGTAGAAGACGCCACAACCTAGTGCGATTCTAGATTGATAAGTCACGAACACCTAGAGAAATTCTATGGTATTCAAGAAACCTTGGAGAAACCAAGAAAACTCTCAAAATCTGATTTATTGATTGAATGCCTAAACCATTGGAAGTGTGGGCTATTTATAGCCTTACATAGAGATGAACAACTAAATGTGGAACTAGTCTAGAGTTGTGGTCTTGACTAAGACTAACAATTGTAGGCTTGACTATTCCATAAGACTAAGAATTGTGGGCTTGACCAAACCTTATGAGGTCATCCCTTAGGTAAACAACCTTATGAGGTCATTGCTTAGGTAAATAACCTTATGAGATCATCGCTTAGGTAAATAAAGCAAGGCTATGGACCATTAAGCCCTTATTACAATGACTTAACTAAAACAGCAAATGTGACTAGAGAAGGGTCACACATGGTTCTCTTTGGCGTGCACTACATGGATGACTTTCATTCCTTCATGCTCAAGCCCCTCAATGACCTTGGGGACAATTTCTTGGCCTTGTATCTCATGAACAAGTCCTTGGAGTTCCTTCCTCATCTTGTTAGCTCGTGCTCGAGTTACGGGTCCTAGGGGAACTCGAATAGTTCGCACTGGTGTCTCTTGGTTCGTATCATCCCCCTCCTCTTCAAAAGGATTTGTCCTCAAATCAGCTTCATCGTCTGCAAGAAAAGGAGATAGATCAGAGACATTGAATGTAGCGCTCACATTGTACTCACCGGGTAGGTCCAGTTTGTAAGCATTGTCATTGATACGCTTGATGACTTGGAACGGCCCATCTCCTCGGGGAAGTAATTTATTGCGCCTTTGGACTGGGAACCTTTCCTTGCGTAGATGTAACCACACCCAGTCACCAGGTTCAAACACAACGCGTTGGCGTCCTTTGTTAACCCGTTGAGCAACTTGGTCCATCCTTCGCTCAATGTTTAGGCGTACCTGCTCGTGTAATTTTTTGACAAAATCTGCTCGTTTAGCACCATCCATGTTAATGTGCTCAGAAGAAGGTAAAGGTGATAAGTCTAGTGGTGTTAAAGGGTTAAAACCATAGACTATTTCAAATGGTGAAAAATGAGTAGAACTATGCACCGTGCGATTGTATGCAAACTCAACATGGGGTAAACACTCTTCCCGGGTTCTAATGTTTTTTCTAATGATGGCACGCAAGAGTGTAGATAGTGTACGATTGACAACCTCAGTTTGGCCATCAGTTTGTGGGTAGTAGTAGAAAATAGCAATTTGGTACCCAATTTTCCCTACAAAGTTTTCCAAAAATAACTCAAAAATTTGACATCCCTATCAGAGACAATTGTCCTAGGCATGCCATGCAATCTAATGATTTCTTTGAAAAACAAATCAGCAATGTGAGATGCATCATCTGTTTTGTGACATGGTATAAAATGTGCCATTTTTGAAAATCTGTCAACAATAACAAAGATGCTATCATTTCCCCTCTTTGACCTGGGCAACCCTAAAACAAAATCCATGGAAATGTCGGTCCAAGGTTCCTTAGGTACAGGTAAAGGACTATAAAGGCCATAGGGTTGAAGTTTAGACTTAGCTTTGTGGCAAGTAATGCATTTAGCCACCATTCGCTCCACATCTCGTTTCATCCTTGGCCAATGGAAGTGCTCTTGAAGGATAGCTAAGGTTTTAGCCACGCCAAAGTGTCCCATCAAGCCACCTCCGTGTGCTTCCCTAACAAGTAAAGAGCGAATAGAGCAGTTAGGTATACATAGTCGATTGAGGTAGAAAAGAAATCCATCAAGGATGTAGAATTTACCTTGAGTTGCTGAACCACAAGAGTCATAAATACCTGAGAAATCTGGGTCATCGGTGTATAACTCTTTAACTAATTCAAATCCTAACAACCTTGCATCAAGTTGAGTGAGCAAAGAGTACCGACGTGATAATGCATCAGCAACAACATTAGTTTTCCCCACTTTGTACTTAATCACATAAGGGAAGGTTTCAATAAATGCAATCCACCTAACATGACGCTTATTCAACTTGTGTTGTGACTTAATGTGCTTAAGCGACTCATGGTCAGTGTGTATGACAAATTCCCTTGGTCTCAAGTAATGTTGCCAAGTTTCTAAAGCACGGATTAAGGAGTACAACTCCTTATCATAAGTGGAATAGTTCAAAGCTGCCCCATTGAGTTTTTCACTAAAGTATGCAATTGGTTTGCCCTCTTGCATTAGGACAGCTCCAATACCCACCCCAGATGCATCACACTCTATTTCAAACATCTTGTCAAAGCATGGTAATGCAAGTAGTGGTGCATGTGTGAGTTGATGTTTAAGCATTTGGAAAGCACGTACTTGAGCATCTCTCCACACAAATGGCTCATTTTTCTTAATTACAGCAGTTAGAGGTGCAGCAATGGTACTAAAATCTTTAACAAATCGTCTATAAAAACTAGCAAGACCATGGAAGCTACGTACCTCACCCACCGTGCTTGGAGTAGGCCATTCTCGAATTGCTTTAACCTTCTGATACGTTCCTCGATCAACACGTTCGAGACACGTAGCACGTTTGCCCAAGGATCTAGCGAGGTTGTCCAACGCTTGGTTTGCGAAACCTAAAATCAAACGGACAACACGATTTGATTGAAGGTGGTAGAACGACGACTCCAATCGAGGTGGATACTCAAGTGGATAGGTCGGTAGAACAATCAAGGACGATCACGAGATTGCTCAAGAACCCTTGCCAATGCAAGTAACGGAATTGTACTCTCCATCCAAGAGAAACAAGAACAAGTTTATTATCATAAAACGGCCTCTTAAACCTTACAAAGCAAGCCTTTATATAGGCAAATACTAATGAAACCCTAAACCCTAATATCGAAAAGCTAGATGGTTGGCCACTCCTTGGACAAGGTGGGCCGATCCATGGACTCAATAAAGCAGGCCTAGTGGTTCGGCCATCCTTAGACAAAGGTGGGCCGAATCCATGGCTAACAAAAGGACTAATCTAAATTTAAGACTCCTAACACTAAGGCCTAATCGGCCATAGCCCACTTGGCTCTTCACGGGCTCTCTTCATGGGCTTGGATCATCGTGTAGACAACTGGGTTATCACCTTCTAAGCCTTCAATGTCTCGATGAACTCATTGTTGGTCTTGAACATTCCGTACAAGGGCTTGGAGTGATTCCCTGAATTGCTTGGCCCGTGCACATGTGACTGGGCCCAATGGAACTCGGATTGGGCCATTGCGTGGGCCAAGGTCCGTGCACACATCAGTCCCCTCCTCTTGAGAAGGATTTGTCCTCAAATCTGGATGGAGATGAATGATACTAATGAGAGTGGGTAGTGTGACACCCAAGTCTCCACATATTGGCCCTCTTAGATTGAAGGATACTTGCATATGTTATGATTAAGATAATTTGGTGCACATGCCTCTTAGTCAGCTTCAAGGGGTTCTCAAACAAGGACATTCTCCAAGGTAGGAAGGAACGTGTATAAGGCTTGTGAACGTTCCAGGTTGCTACCCAAAGCTCGCTAATTAGCCTTCGCACCCGGACATTCACATGCACTTCATAACAATGTTCATTGAAACTAGAAAAGCCTCGAACCTGGTTGTGCAAGGTGGTGTAATTCAGCCCTAGGCACTGAATCGGCGCAACTTGCCATTCTGGAGGTGGGACACTAAGCCACCCGTGTTGCACATCCATAGAAACACGAACTAGTGCGGGAAGAACAACACTCGGATCTTGATTGACACCCTTGCGGCCATCACCCAACATAAGCGACAGGAATGAAGTGAAGTCCACCCCATACGAATCACATGCATTTACAAGCATGAAATCAGGTTGTAACTCTTTAGTCGTTGTGGGAAAATTTTGGACAGTTTTACAATACTTCTCATCAAAATAATGGGCTCGAATGACTCCTCCAATGACGCGGACAGGTTTGAATGCAGGTTGTTCCATGGATTGATACCAAAGAGATTTAGCTCCTAGGAGACAAACTCCATGGAAGCTCGTAAAGTGTCCAAGTGACTTCGGAATGGAACATGCCATGACCAGCTCTACTTGACTTTGTGTAACCTGCACAAAAGAAGAGATGCTAAACAAAACAAAGGTAAGTTCGTTAGGAAAATAATAGACCCTCATATTCTTGCTCAAAATCAGCCCACTTTCTCTCTTCTTTTCCTTTTTACCACCCATCTCATCAGATTTTTCCATTTCTTTTTCTAGTTTAATAGCTGCCCCTTTGATCTCATTGCTTTCAACTCCCTCGGATTTTACCTCTTCAGGCTCAAATCCCTCATCTCGGTTTTTCTCCATCCTATAACGCTCAAGCTCACTTTTCATGCGTGCTAGATCAATACAAAGCTGGTCATAAGTAAGTGATACTAGTCCAAGACGACGACCATTAAATAAGAAGGAATACTTATTAGTATGTCCATGATATTTAACTTCTCGCCTTGACATCCATGCTTTGCCCAACAACACATGTGTCACTTGAATTGGGACTACATCACACAACACCTCATCCACGTATTTGCTGATTTGAATAGGTACAAGTGTGTGCTTAGTAACCCAAACTTCACCATGAGTGCTCGCCAACTTGTACGGTTGAAGATGATCAATGGTTGGAAGATTTAATTTCTCAACCATGATAGCACTTGCAAGGTTGACTTCACAACTCCCATCAATGGCCAAGCTACAAATTTTATCTTTGACACCGCAACGGGTATAAAACCAACCAAGCAACTGAGATTTGACGATGTCCAATTGCTCATCTACACCACGTAATGCCACTTCTTTGACTCCCTTAGGATCAAGAAGACAATGTTGTGAGCTAGCTTTTATGTGTCTTGTACTCGCCATGAATGTATGAGGGAACCTGCAAAAAGTTAGCAACGAAACCGAAGATATTGCCTTTCACGCTCCCTTACGTGTATTCACTCGCACTCGTGTATATAGATGTCACTCCAATGGACTTACCAAATATCTTTACCTGTTGGGTAGTTGAGAAATGCCGCTCAAGTCCAATAATTGTCACCAACTTTTTCCACAAGAGTAACCAAGAAGGTAAGACACAAATGTGGTTGCAAAATGAAGTGGAAATGGACGAATTTGGAAGGCCAATAGTGGCGGACAGAAATGGAAGTGCGCCAATGAGAACACAAAAGAAAGAAACCCTAACTTCCTAAAATGTAGGAGGGGGTTCCTAGAATGTAGGAGAGTACTCCTAAAATGTAGGAGAGAATGTAGGAGAGGGTTCCTAAAATATAGGAGAGAATGTAGGAGCGTGTTCCTAAAATGTAGGAGAGAATGCCTAAAATGTAGGAGGGAATGTAGGAGAGTATTCCTAAAATGTAGGAGAGGATGTAGGAGAGTGCCCTAAAATATAGGAGAGAATGTAGGTGAGTATTCCTAAAATGTAGGAGAGGATGTAGGAGAGAGTTCCTAAAATGTAGGAGAGTGTTCCTAGAATGTAGGAGAGAATATAGGAGAGTGTCCAAGTGAAAGCAAAGAAACCCTAACGCAAATGAAACCCTAGTGCAAATGAAACCCTAGCTGCACAAATGAAATCCTAGCCGCACAAAGGGAACCCTAGCCGCCACAAGGAAACCCTAGCCGTCAGGAAACCCTAGCCGCCAAGAAACCCTAGCCGCCAAGCAAAACCCTAGCCGTCAGGAAACCCTAGCCGCCAAAAAACCCTAGCCGCCAAGCAAAACCCTAGCCACCAAGAGCCCTAGCCGTCGCGTCCTTATTTTCTTGTTGCTTCAACTAACGACTTGGACAGAATTTGGTAGCCATGTTGGAACACCAACGACCAGAAATTTCGATGCAACAAACGACTCTATACCACGGAACAACACCCACGGACAAATTGGGCACAACTTTGACCAGAAATTGGACGCAACAACGAAGTACTAAACAGCGGACAGATTGACAACGCAAGGAAACACACGAACAGAATTTTTTGACGCAACAAATGACTCAAATGCAAGAAACAAGTTGTGGACAGAAATTATCAACAAACTAGACACAACACAAAGGAGATAACACACCAAAAGATTTTGTGTTCGGATGAACAGTATCGTGAACAGTGACGGTGAACAGTAACGATGAACAGTGCGGTGAACAGTACGATGAACAGTACGGTGAACAGTATTTGGACTCGACTTCAACAACAAACAATGACCAGAATTTTTTTTTTTTGAAACAAGTGCAGCGGAAATAAGGAAAACTAAGACAAAAACTACGGATATAACGGAAGATACCTCCACCAAAGCTCTGAAGCCAACTGATACGTTCCTCGATCAACACGTTCGAGACACGTAGCACGTTTGCCCAAGGATCTAGCGAGGTTGTCCAACGCTTGGGTTGCGGAACCTAGAGTCAAACGGACAACACGATTTGACGTAGGTGGTAGACGACACTCCGATGAAGGTGAATACTCCAGGGGAATAGGTCGGTGGAACAATCAAGGACGATCACGAGATTGCTCAAGAACCCTTGCCAATGCAAGTAACGGAATTGTACTCTCCATCCAAGAGAAACAAGAACAAGTTTATTATCATAAAACGGCCTCTTAAACCTTACAAAGCAAGCCTTTATATAGGCAAATACTAATGAAACCCTAAACCCTAATATCGAAAAGCTAGATGGTTGGCCACTCCTTGGACAAGGTGGGCCGATCCATGGACTCAATAAAGCAGGCCTAGTGGTTCGGCCATCCTTAGACAAAGGTGGGCCGAATCCATGGCTAACAAAAGGACTAATCTAAATTTAAGACTCCTAACACTAAGGCCTAATCGGCCATAGCCCACTTGGCTCTTCACGGGCTCTCTTCATGGGCTTGGATCATCGTGTAGACAACTGGGTTATCACCTTCTAAGCCTTCAATGTCTCGATGAACTCATTGTTGGTCTTGAACATTCCGTACAAGGGCTTGGAGTGATTCCCTGAATTGCTTGGCCCGTGCACATGTGACTGGGCCCAATGGAACTCGGATTGGGCCATTGCGTGGGCCAAGGTCCGTGCACACATCACCTTCTCCTCGTCCACTTTGATTCCCTGTTTACTCACAACAAAGCCTAGGAAGACAAGTTGATCAGTACAAAAGGAGCACTTCTTAAGGTTAGCATAGAGCTTTTCCCTTCGAAGTACATCAAGAACAAGCTTCACATGTTCAACATGCTCATCTAAGCTCCTACTATAAATCAGGATATCGTCAAAATATACAACTACAAATTTTCCAAGGAATGGACGAAGTACGTGGTTCATCAACCTCATGAACGTACTAGGTGCATTAGTTAGTCCAAATGGCATAACTAACCACTCGTACAAGCCATGTTTGGTTTTAAAGGCCGTTTTCCATTCATCCCCCTCTTTCATCCTAATTTGATCATAACCGCTTTTTAGATCAATTTTAGTGAAAATCACAGCACCATATAGCTCATCTAACATATCATCAAGTCTAGGAATAGGGTGACGATATTTTACCGTTATTGCATTAACGGCCCTACAGTTAGTGCACATTCGCCAACTTCCATCCTTTTTAGGCACCAAGATGACGGGAACCGCACATGGGCTCAAGCTTTCTCGTGCCCATCCCTTTGTTAGAAGCTCTTCGATTTGGCGTTGGAGCTCCTTTGTCTCATCTGGACCCATTTTGTAGGCTGGTCTGTTAGGAAGTGGGGCACCTGGAACCAAGTCAATTTGATGCTCAATTCCCCTTATTGGTGGTAGTCCATTTGGAATCTCATCGGGAAAGACATCCTCATAATCTTGCAAAAGAGAGACAATACTAGATGGTAGAGTGTTAGTAAGATCACTTGTAACAACCAACACCTCTTTGCACAAAAGTACAAAGATGGGTGTATTAACACTCAAAGCTTTTCTTACTACATTGGCTTTTATCAATAGACTTTGCCTTTTCTCTCTCTTTTCAATTTTGGCCGGCTCACTATATGTCTTTTTCCTCTCAATTTTCTCGGCCTTATCATTTCCTGTTGAGCTCTCGATTTTTTCTATTTTTTTCTTCTCATTCTCAAGCTCGCTCTCCTTGTTTAGGTTTTCTTGATCTTCACGAACTTGGATAGGAGTGAGTGGCACAAGCACAATCCTCTTCTCGCCTTGCTTGAAGGAGTATTTATTGGTAATGCCATCGAATGTAACTCCCTTGTCGAATTGCCATGGTCTCCCCAATAGTATGTGACATGCTTGCATAGGGACCACGTCGCATAACACCACGCCCTCATACTTTCCAATTCGGAAAGGTACTTGGACTTGCTTGGTCACACGAACATCCCCACTATCATTCAACCATTGCAAACGATAAGGTGTTGGATGTCGTAGAGTGGGTAGTGCTAGTTTCTCCACCATCAAGGCACTAGCGACGTTAGCACAACTACCTCCATCTATGATCAAACTACATACCTTGCCTTTGATATAGCAACGGGTGTAGAAAATGTTCTCCCTTTGTGCATGGTCGGCAGCTTTCACTTGGGTTGCTAAGGCTCGTCTGACAACGAGTCCAACTCGTTCATCGACGGGTAATGCTTCCTCTTCTTCCTCTTCTTCCTCAAGGGATGGCAACTCCTCCTTCTCATCCTCATCATCGGTGAAAAACTCACCATTGGGTAAGATGATCATAGTGCGTTGGTTCGGGCATTGGCTAGCAATATGCCCTCGGCCTTGGCATTTGAAGCATCTAGTATCTCGATTTCGCCCCATGCTCGACTCAATGGCAGTCTTTGGTGTTGCCGTAGACTCCCACTTAGTCATATCCGGCCTTGGTCTTGAAGGGATGGAATTACTCGGCCCTTTATCCTCTTTCTTTGGTGGTGTAGTTCGGAGATAAGAGGGTGAAAAGTTGGAGTAACTCCGAGTCGAACCCCTCCTCTTAATCCTCCTTTCAATCTTGATGGCCTTTTCCACCAAATCCCCAAGTTCCACATAGTGGTGTAACTCTACTTGGTCAGCGATTTCGGGCCTTAGTCCGTTCAAGAAGCGTGCCATTGTTGCTTCTCGATCCTCCATGATGTCTGCCCGTAGCATGAGTATTTCCATTTCTTTGTGATAGTCCTCGACACTTCGTACTCCTTGGTTGAGGGTTTGAAGCTTTTGGTACAAGTCACGGTAGTAGTGACTGGGTACGAAACGCTTCCTCATTAGTCGTCTTAGCTCCGTCCAAGTTTGTATGGTAGGTTCACGACTCCTCCTTCGACTAGTGGAGAGTTGATCCCACCACACAACGGCGTAGTCGGTGAATTCGACCACGGCCAACTTGACCTTTTGCTCCTCCGAGTAAGTATTGCAATCGAAAACAAGTTCAATCCGCTTCTCCCACTCTAAGTAGGCATCAGGGTCTGATCGTCCTTGGAAAGGCGGAATTTTCATCTTTATGCCCGGAATGTGGTCATTTGAAGGCCTAGCATCACGCTTGGACCTACTTTGCTTATGCTCATAGTTGTTGTCTGAGTTAGAGTCGCTAGACTCATGTGCATAAGCCTTTCCACGGCTGCCTTTGGAGCTTCCATGAGACAACTCTAAGCTGTCAATGCGTTGGTGCATCAGTTCAAGTTTTTGGTCCATCATGCGTCCCAATTCGCCTTTGATTGCTTCTGTGAAAAGTTTAAGATCAAAAGCTTGGGAGCTTGCTCCCCCCTCGTTAGCCATGGTAGGGTAAAAAAAATAATAATGGAAAGAAGCAAAGTTTATCTCGCACACTTCCTCACGTGTTTACTCTCGCTCTCGTGTTTGAACACTCTAAGAACTCACCAAGGTATTTTCAAGGCTCCTCGGTCAACTCCTCGAAGAAGTTAGAACTCCTTCTAGTGTGGATCGACTTACCAACCAGGGTCACAAGATTGTAGCACTTTGAACGAAAAAAGAACAAAAGATGAAGGGACTGACCACGACTCAATGAATGACTCAAAGTTGAATTTTAAGGATCCTAGACAAAAACTCTACCCAAAACTGGAATTTTGAGCTGCTGGTTGCTGCATTTCTGGGCAGTGTTTTGGTAGATAAATGGACACTTAGAGGATTCAGAATGACACTTAAAACTAACCTAATGATGCACGAAAATTTCCAGAATTAATGATTGGACAGAAATTCCCCAATGGTTGCAAAGATGGAATCCGAATGGAAGATGAATTTGTGTTGTGGTAGGACTGTTTTGGAAACCCAAGGCTGACTTTTCTTCTTTAATCCTTTGGAAACAAGGATTAGTCTTCCTATTTGCTGGTTCCCATAAATTCTAAGGTCAAGTTCAAGATTGGAACTGATTTGGTTGTTTTTGGGAACAAGGTTGGAAAATTTGACTTGAACAGGTTGGAAAATTTGACTTGAATAGGTTGGGAAATTTGACTTGAATAGGCTGAATATTCTTCTTCTTCCTTTGTTTTTGTTTTCTAATCAGCCAAGAAGAGCCAAATTTCGTGGCTAAAATGTTCTTAGTCAAGAAAGAAGATTGTTGTGGTGAAGACAAGGATTTTGGCAGCTGAAAATTTGCAGCCTTGTTGTTTACCAAGATTTGGTTCCCAAAACCCAGAAACTTCAAGATTCTTTCAAGAATTCAAGATGTTAATTCCCAGAATTCAAGAAACACAAAATTGAAGATGATTTCCTCCCTAAACAATCCAAGATTTCACGATTTGATCAAGACAGATTTTGGTTGGCTTCAAGAATCCCAACTAAAGTTCCAAGAACTTCAAGATTGTGGTTTTAAACAATCAGGAACTTCAAAAAAAACCCAAGTTTTGATCAAGACAGATTTGCAGGAATTTTTGATCAAGTTTTGTAAGGTTAGCCAGCTATTTTTTTTTTGTATGTAAACAAGAACACAAGGTAATAACTAGATAGGACTCTAAAACCCTTGCTACAAACTGATTTTTTCGGATGAACAGTAACCTCGAATGATCAAATAGAAAAAAAGACTGGAATTGAATGGATATAACAGGATAGAAACAAGACACAAACAAAGAATCAAGAATAAGACACAAAAAAAAAAGGCTGGACCAAACAAGGCTAACCACAGCAATTAACAACAACTAGACACAAGTTTATGTCGTAACAAATCTGGAAAAATAACGCAAGAACACGAAGTAACAAATCTGGAAATTGTGGATAGCAACTTAGAACACGAAAACAGAATTTTCGACAACTTGACTCGAAAAGCAAATAAAAAAAAAAAGGATATAACGTGATACCTCTTAATTAGCTCTGATTACCAACTGATACGAACGTCGCCAACCTTGTGACGAAACCCGTAAAAGATTAGCTTCAGGATCGACAAGAGGACACCAAGTTTGAAGCGGATGACCTCAACCCGTTAATCACGTGGTTAACGAACCTTGGTATAATGGTAGAAGACGCCACAACCTAGTGCGATTCTAGATTGATAAGTCACGAACACCTAGAGAAATTTTATGGTATTCAAGAAGCCTTGGAGAAACCAAGAAAACTCTCAAAATCTGATTTATTGATTGAATGCCTAAACCATTGGAAGTGTGGGCTATTTATAGCCTTACATAGAGATGAACAACTAAATGTGGAACTAGTCTAGAGTTGTGGTCTTGACTAAGACTAACAATTGTAGGCTTGACTATTCCATAAGACTAAGAATTGTGGGCTTGACCAAACCTTATGAGGTCATCCCTTAGGTAAACAACCTTATGAGGTCATTGCTTAGGTAAATAACCTTATGAGATCATCGCTTAGGTAAATAAAGCAAGGCTATGGACCATTAAGCCCTTATTACAATGACTTAACTAAAACAGCAAATGTGACTAGAGAAGGGTCACACATGGTTCTCTTTGGCGTGCACTACATGGATGACTTTCATTCCTTCATGCTCAAGCCCCTCAATGACCTTGGGGACAATTTCTTGGCCTTGTATCTCATGAACAAGTCCTTGGAGTTCCTTCCTCATCTTGTTAGCTCGTGCTCGAGTTACGGGTCCTAGGGGAACTCGAATAGTTCGCACTGGTGTCTCTTGGTTCGTATCACCTCCACTTGAGAAGGATTTGTCCTCAAATCTGGATAGAAATGGATGATACTACAAGCGTTGGTAGTATGAAGCCCAAATCTAATGCCACCACATATTGGCCCTCATACTATGATTCGGTGCTCATGTCTCTTGGTTAGTTTGAAAATGCTCACAACCAGCCAAGAAAAACTCATGGCTTTACTCCAATAGCTCCTCTTCTTTGTATAATTCCCCTCCTCTTGAAAGCAATTTGCCCACAAATTGAAGCACGAATGGTGACAAGACGAGTTACATGCCTTTGACTCAATCTTGTTACGATTGCTACAGATGTCATCCAATGCAAAACCCACGTGCTAAGTTGGAAAATAACCCTTGTCGAACCTTGAATCTCACAAACTATCTTCAATGTGTGCTCAACTTGATCGTTTGTGGTCACGAGGTAAGGGTCCTCAAAGTGGTGTGAAGTGTATCCCATGAAATCGAACTCCGGCCAGAACACACTTGCAAGGTCCCATGGCGGATTTGGTGATGTTGGAGCTTCATGTGTACTAAGAGCAAGACGAAAATCACAATGGTCATTGATGTACTTGTTCTTTAAACGAACCCTTGGTACACAACCATCCCCAAAATGTGGAGTGTTCCCTTCAAGATGAGCTCGAATCAACTCCCTTTTGGTGTGGACTGATTTGAGTTGACGTTGTTCCATGAATGGATACCAACGGGGTTTAACTCTTGGAGGCTTGCAAAGCCTATAATTGATTTTGGAATGGAACGCACTAAGAACAGCTCAACTTCCCTTTGCCTGATCTGTATAAAAGAAGAAACACTAAACAAAGCAAAGGTAAGTTCGTTAGGAAAATAATAGGCCTTCACCGGGTTGTTCAAGATCAGCCCACTTTCTCTCTTTTCCTCCTTTTTACCACCCATCTCATCAGATTTTTCCATCTCTTTTTCTAGTTCAACAGCTGACCCTTTCATCTCGTTGCTTTCAACTCCCTCGGGTTTTACCTCTTCAGTCACAATTCCCTCATCTAGCCTTTTCTCCATTCTATAACGCTCAAGCTCATTTTCATGTATGCTAGATCAATACAAAGCTGGTCATAAGTAAGTGATACAAGTACAAAACGACGACTATTAAATAAGAAGGCATACTTATTAGTATGTCCGTCATATTTAACTTCTCGCCTCAACATCCATGCTTTGCCCAACAACACAGGTGTCACTTGAATTGGGACTACATCACACAACACCTCGTCCACATATTTGCCGATTTGAATAGGTACAAGTGTGTGCTTAGTAACCCAAACAACACCACGAGTACTCATCAACTGGTACAGTTGAAGATGATCAATGTAGGAGTGGGTAGTGTTCCTAAAATGTAGGAGAGTAGCCAAGTGAAAACAAAGGAGTTATCCAAGTGCTTTACTTAGTTTCCTAAATGAATTTGGAAATCAAGTAAACAACTTGGATGAAGCAAGCAATACTCGAACAGATTTGAAACAAAGAAACCCTAGTGCAAATGAAACCCTAGCCGCCGCCCCACTTGTTTTCTTGTTGCTCAAGTGATGACTAACGACCAAGACAGATTTGGGAACACAACCTTTCGGCAAATTTTGGACAAAAATTATCGACAAACTAGACACAAACACAAAAGGGATAACACACCAACAGATTTTGTGTTCGGATAAACAGTAACGTGAACAGTGTCGGTGAAGAGTGACGGTGAACAGTGTCATTTTTTTCTTCTTTTTTTTTTCAACAAGGCAGCGGACAAAACACAAAAACCCTTCGATGCAACTACGAAAAACAAGGATATAACGAAAGATACCTTCACCTAAGCTCTGAAGCCAACTGATACGGTCTTCGATCAACTCGTTTCGAGACACGTAACGCACTTGTCAAAGGATCTAGTGAGGTTGTCCAACGCTTAGATTGTGGAACCTAAAACCAAAACGGACGACACGAATTGATTGAAGGTGGTAGAACGGCGACTCCAATTGAGGTGAATACTATAGTGGATAGGTCGGTAGAACAATCAAGGACAATGCGCAAGATTGCTCAAGAACCCTTGCCAAGCAAGTTAAGGTTCGAATGCTCTCAATAAGTCGAAGAGAAACAAATCAGAATTTTATTATCAAAATTGTGCACCCGTTAATCATACAAAGTGAGCCTTTATATAGGCTAAGGGGCTAATAAAACCCTAAGAAACTAGACAAGGAAGGTCGGCCACTCCTTGGACAAGGTGGGCCGGACCATGACTCAAATAAACTAATCTAATCCAACTCTAAGCAATTGAACCTGACACTAAGGCCTAGGGCTTAGTCGACCAAACCTTCATGGGCTCTCTTCGTGGGCTTGGATCATCATGTAGACAACTTGATTATCACCTTCCAAGCCTTCAATAGCCCGATGGACTCCTTGTTGGTCTTGAACATTTCACACAAGAGCTTGAAGGGACTCCTTGAAGCGCTTGGCCCGTGCACGTGTGACTGGGCCCAATGGAACTCGAACTGGATCATTACTCGGGCTAAGGTCCGTGCACACATCAGTCCCCTCCACTTGAGAAGGATTTGTCCTCAAATCTGGATAGAAATGGATGATACTACAAGCGTTGGTAGTATGAAGCCCAAATCGAATGCCACCACATATTGGCCCTCATACTATGATTCGGTGCTCATGTCTCTTGGTTAGTTTGAAAATGCTCACAACCAGCCAAGAAAAACTCATGGCTTTACTCCAATGGCTCCTCTTGTTTGTATAATTCCCCTCCTCTTGAAAGCAATTTGCCCACAAATTGAAGCTGTCGCGCCCCATTTTTTGATAAATAAATAAATGGTTTGAAAAATGGATTTTGTGATTGGAAAATGAATCGTGATTTAAAAGAAAAATGGGTCTAGATGGGGGTTTGAAAATGCGACGATTTGACCCAAAATTATAAGAAACCCCTTTTAAACGACTCCTAGTCCACGTAAACCAATGAAAAAGGTTCGGGAGTCACATTTGACGAAGGGGAAGGCAAGGATAAAAATCCAAGGCACCCCTTCGACCTAGCCAAGGCTAGTTGCATGATTTAATCAAAGATTTTCTTGTTTTAACCAAAGAATTTATTACATTTGGATGCACTACGTGAATGCAAACCCTAGACCTAGGGGTATTGGGGAAATTTCCCTTCAAAGGTTAAGTGGTGCCAATCACATTAATTGTGAAGCCCAATAACGATCCTTTGAAGAAGTCACGAATAATGCAAGTGGGATGCAAATGAAGGGAATGCATGTATGCAATGTGAAGGCATAAATTTGAAAAAGTAATAAAAAACAAAGATGCATAAGTGAAAATGTGCACGTGAGTGGGCAAGGTATGGTATGTGCAATGGTAATATGAAGTGCATGTGTGCAAGTGATGATAAAAGTGTTAGTGTGCAAGTGAAGGGATAAAAGGTGTACGTGTGCAAATGGGAGGAAAAAATGAAAGTGTAATGATAGGGTGGATGCATGAACCTAGGGAATGCATGCATATTGGGTACGGGGAGACCTAAATCGTGACTCAATTTATCCTTTTGTAGAGGGAATACAAGCGTGCTAAGGCTTAGAAAAAGCCACACTCGTCTATATTCCATATTTAAGGGGACTCTCAAGCAAATGAACCCTATAACTAGCATGAAATGCAAAAATCCTAAAATGGAGGGAAAAGGGGTTCGAGGGGCATGCAAAATGATAAAACTAAAAAAGAATGCATGACATGTAGTGAACATGCAAATATGCACTATCGAAAGGGGAAATGGCTTATTGGGTCTAGCATTGAACTAGCCCTTTCTATGAATTTCTACTAGCATTGGACTAGTAGAAACGGAACAATGAACCACAACTAGCGTTGGACTAGTGTGGTGACGGGGAAGGGGCCACAACTAGCATTGGACTAGTGTGGTGACGTCCATTCATTCATCACATTCATTCATGACTATAAAAGGCGAGTAGACATGCGAATCACTTATAAACACGTAGCACATAACACTTAGCATGCTTGACTAGATGCAAGGACCTAATAAAGCGATTAAACACGTAGCAACGAAAGCAAGCAATGAACTTATTACATTTGCTAACTAAAACAAAGGGGGGAAAGGGAAAATGGACAAGAAAGCTCGCCAAGCCCTATCTATTACAAGCCAAGAGGTGTACACATACCCCATTAAAAGAATAACTTAATGAAAACAAAAAGTAAATGACATAAGTAAAAGGAATTAAAGAAAAGCTAGGAAAGCAAAGTAGACATGTATTTCTCACGTAGCACGTTGGTTCACATATGAGACATAAAAGGGATAAAAGAAAAGTTATACCTCCTTCGCGATGGTAATCAAATGAAGTAAAAATGGCTTCAAAACAATAAAAAGGTCAAGGTACCACTTTATTTAAGAAAAATTAAAAGAAATATGCAAAACAAAGCTTACTTGATCATAAAGTCCCTACAGTCATGACTTAAGCGCAATTGAAACAAAGCACGGTAGTTAATTGAAGCAAACAAGCAATGAAGTTGCACAAATTAAAATTACCAAGGACCCAATTGATGAAATTATTTAATTGATTGGGCCCTAGCAGCATTAGTTGGAAGCCAAGGGGTCGATTTGCAATTTTTAGAAATTATTTCTTCATGCAAAGCATGCATACGAAGAAGATTTCTGCAATTTAAAACCTGCTGCAACTAGAATGTCGGCTGCGCTTTCATCTTCAACCACAAATTCCAGAAAAATTAACTCAAGCTTTGAACAAACTCTCTCAAACCAATGACCAAACTTTGAATTAAACAACACAACACACAACTTGGATATTCAAACTAGTAAAACACAGCAAGAAATGATGCAAAATCAAACTGCAACAAGGTTTCAACAAGCATATGAAGCTTTCGGCAAAACCGAAGCTTTCTTTGCTTCTGTAATTTTTCTATTGTGAGCTCATAGCTTGTAGCCACCCAGAAAAATGGCCAACATTAAAAGCAAAATCCATGGTGATCATACAAACAAGGTAAGGAAGCTCAGCTTTTGGGCTATCGCACAACTAAGGGAAATGGAAAAACATGTGAGATGAAGCGCAGCTTTTGATAACCAATTGAACACATTCATTGAAGAATAACATTCTCTAATCGAAAACCCAACCATAACCCAGCTCAATCATCACAAAAAGCATGAACTAAACAGTCAAGAGAAACTCAGCCATAGGACCCCTGCAACCCTCTAAGTTCAATCAACTTCTTAATAGCTTCAAACTGCAGGAATACCTTGTTATTTCCCAAACCTGTCCGTGTGAAGTAACACCAGTAAGGTCTATCAATTTGACCAACTAAAAACCGAACACAGGACCTTTAGTTATCCTTGTTGACATTTCCTAGCACAAATATCTATCCCCAGGGGATCAATTCAAAGCAACCGAATAAAAATGTAGCCCAGAAGAAAGGAAGCTTTCAGTAAGCTTAGATAGCTCATTGCAGTCACATATCAAACCAAAAATGAACATTTCGAACAAGTCAAGAAATTTCAGCATAACACAGGACAATGAAACTATAACATGATATTCTGAAAAATGATTAGCAAACCACAATCTAGATTGAGCAAAGCACCAGCGAATAAAGGAGAAGAAAGGCAGCCCAAATGTGCTGTTGCCGCAAGCCGAAACTTCATACTTGTTGCATCAGACCCTAAAACTGATTCCTAAGGGTTCTATCAGCCGAGCAAAATATTAAGGACGAATGCAGCTTTCTTTTACTTCCTGGGTATTGAGTTTCTACAGACGTAAGAGAGAAATCCTCATTTCCAAAGCTACGGACTCAAGGACGACACCACATTTTATACACTCAAACCCATAAACCATACTCAAAACGTTCATCAACCAGTAGAATCCAACCAAGTGAGTTGCAAAAATAAACGGCAAAAATTTTTAGTAAGAGAGGAAAACAACGGAAACAAAATGGGCAAGAAATTTTAACGAGTTTGATGCCATACCCAAATCCAGCTGTCCAGCCATCCCTAATCTACCCTCCGTATGCTCTCCTTCTTCCTCTTAATCAGCCGCCCATCAGCCTCTCTTAGTTTCTCAACCCTTGGCTCCTCTGTAGCTCGATAGTTTTCTGTTCCAACCTCCTTGTTGCGCCACCCGCCAGACGAAGCTCCCCTGTTTTCCTTTTTCTTCCGTCAAACCCCTCTGTTTCTTCCCCTTAGCTTTTCCCTCAGTCCGTTTTCTCCGTTTTCCCTCACCTCCAGCCGTCCCCTTTTGCTTTCTTTCCTCACCCCTCCGAACTCTCCCTGCTCCCTCTAGTTTTCTTTTTTTTCTCAGCCGTTCTCTACTCTAGCCGTCCAACTCTCGGTTTCTTCTCTTTAGCCGTTCCCAATCTCCTCCCTCTTTCTCCCTCCGCTGTTTTTTCCTTTCCAACCCTCTCCTCTCTCCTCCCTTTTCGGCTGTCCACCCTTTTTTATTTATATGGAAACCTCACAACCCTAAACACTCCCAGCCCTCTTCTGTATTTGCAGCCAAAGGAGCCGTCCCAAACTTTCCTTGCAAGCTGCTACAAATGCAGCTTGCCGCGGCTATCCTTCCCTTTTTTTTTTTTTTTTTTAAACAACTTGATAATTACAAAAATGATAAAATAAAAATAAAAATAATAAATTGACAAAAACCAGGTAATAATAATAATAATGAAAATAATTTAAAAACTAAACAACTAGAAACAACAAAAATGGCCATTTTTCCATCTTTTTCTACATTTTTCTTTTTCATAGTTTTTTCATTTTTCACCTTTTCTCTTTTTTCTAAATGAATCAAACAACAATAAAAGATAAATTAAGTAGAAATGACTAAAATAAAGCTAAATAAAACAAAATTGCTATTTTTCTTTTCTTTTTCCTTTTTATGATTTTTCTTTTTTTCTCTTTTTTCATGATTTTTCCTTTTTCTCTTTTTTTCATTTCAAGAAATTCTATGCTAAAAACTTACAAATAAAAATAAAACTATAAACTAAAAACTAAAAATCGAATAAAACTAACACGACAAATAAAAAACTAAAAATAAACAGTAAATGAAATTACACCAAAAATTTGGTGTCTACAGTTTGCCCCTCTTTGTCTGAGTTTTGGAAAAACTTGAGACAAAGAAGTAGACACCAAATACTTACCTGCTTTATTCGGCGGCGAACGTCACGAACGGTGGACGTTTTAGAAACGGGGACTGACCCTTTTTGACAAAGCTTAAAATGGAATTGACTCAGACAGGAAATTTAAAACGGGACTGACCCGAACAGGAATTAAAAAACGGGACTGACCCGAACAGGATTTGAAATCATGGGACTGACGCGAACAAAATGTAAAATCATGGGATAGACCCACGGGATAGAAATGTAAAATCATGGACAGAAATTTAAATGGGATAGACCCGGACTGAAATTTAAATGGGATAGACCCAGACAGAAATGTAAAACGGGACTGATCCGAACAGAAAAATTAAAGTTGGGACTGACTAGAGAAGGGAATTCAAATCATGGGACTGGCCCGAACAAGCTTTAATTGCGGGACTAACCCGAATAAGCTTTAAATCGCGGGACTGACCCGAATAAACTTTGAATTGCGGGACTGACCCGAATAAGCTTTTGATCATGGAACTGACCCGAAAATGCTTTTGATCATGGGACTGACCCGAAAAATGCTTTTGATCGTGGGACTGACCCGAATAAGCTTTTAATCGCGGGACTGACCCGAACAGGCTTTGAATCGCGGGACTGACCCGAACAGGCTTTGAATCGCGGGACTGACCCGAATAAACTTTGAATCGTGGGACTGACCCGAATAAGCTTTTGATCATGGGACTGACCCGAAAATGCTTCTGATCATGGGACTGACCCGATAATGCTTTCGATCATGGGACTGACCCGAATAAGCTCTTGATCGTGGGACTGTCCCGAAAATGCTTTTGATCATGGGACTGACCCGAAAATGCTTTTGATCGTGGGACTGACCCGAATAAGCTTTTGATCATGGAACTGACCCGAAAATGCTTTTGATCATGGGACTGACCCGAAAAATGCTTTTGATCGTGGGACTGACCCGAATAAGCTTTTAATCGCGGGACTGACCCGAACAGGCTTTGAATCGCGGGACTGACCCGAATAAACTTTGAATCGTGGGACTGACCCGAATAAGCTTTTGATCATGGGACTGACCCGAAAGTGCTTTTGATCGTGGGACTGACCCGAAAATGCTTTTGATCATGGGACTGACCCGAAAATGCTTTTGATCGTGGGACTGACCCGAATAAGCTTTTAATCGCGGGACTGACTCGAACAGGCTTTAAATCGCGGGACTGACCCGAATAAACTTTGAATCGTGGGACTGACCCGAATAAGCTTTTGATCATGGGACTGACCCGAAAGTGCTTTTGATCGTGGGACTGACCCGAAAATGCTTTTGATCATGGGACTGACCCGAAAATGCTTTGAATCATGGGACTGACCCGAATAAGCTTTGAATCGTGGGACTGACCCGAAAATGCTTTGAATCGTGGGACTGACCCGAAAACGCTTTGAATCATGGGACTGACCCGAAAACGCTTTGAATCATGGGACTGACCCGAATAAGTTTTGAATCAGGGACTGACCCGAATATGCTTTGAATCATGGGACTGACCCGAATATGATTTGAATCATGGGACTGACCCGAATAAGTTTTGAATCATGGGACTGACCCGAAAATGCTTTTAATAATCGGTCAGTGGGATTAAGCCCAAACCTGCCGTGATGAAACTTGATTTGATTTTGATTTTGATTCTTTTCTTTTCTTTTTTTTTCTGATTTTTTTTATTTTTTCTGATTTTTTTTTTTGATTTTTCAAAGATAATTTGCCCCAGTATGATGAATTGATCAGTGGGATTACACCCAAGCCTGCCTTGGTTGCACTGGCGGCACAAATTTCAGACTCAATAGGATGTCGGCGGCACAAAGTCCAGGCCCGACATGATTTTTGGAGGGTTGGCGGCACGAAGTCCAGGCCCAACTTGATTTTTGGAAGGTTGGCGGCACGAAGTCCAGGCCCAATGTGATATTTGTGAATGGCCAGTGGGATAAGACCCAGTCCTGCCACCCAATTGGTCAAGAAATTGAATTTGATTTGTCAAGAAACAAGAAATTTGATTTTCCAAGAAACAAGAATTTGAACTTGATTTTTGATTTTTGAATTTTTCTGATTTTTCGAGAGAATCTTTTTCAAAATAATTTGCCCTCAGTGTAGGGCCCTTTTTCCCTTCTTTCTTTTCTTTCTTCGGCGTCTGCTTTCCACATCACCAGATGCTCCTTCGTCGATTTCAACTATGAATACCTGCACAGGGGCTTACCAAAATATGACATGCACTTGAATTTCATGAAAAGAAACAGCGTGATTGATTTGAAAAATGCATTATTTGATTCTTGGACGAAATCCTCAAATGAACTATAAAAATTTTGCCCCAGTGTGGGCTTATTCTGTGAAATCCCATGAATAAAAATTTGCCCCAGTGTGGGCACAATTTGCGAAATCTTGTAAATGAAAATTTGCCCCATTATGGGCCTATTTTGCAAAATCCCTCAAATGAAAATTTGCCCCAGCGTGGGCTTATTTAATTGCAAAAAATTTGTTTGGATGACACTCCATTTATTTGAACAATGTAAGAAACTGTGTGTCCTAACAGAAAATTTGATGATGAATCTTTCGAAATAATTCCAAATTACAAAAGATTTCTTTCCCACTTTAGCATAAATGCTTAGGGTAATGGATTACCACTTCTCATCTTTCAGGACCAATCAAGTGGGTGTTATTTTTGATTTTGAGGTGGCTAAGGGAAATGAGAAATCAAGATTTGTCTTGTTTTTGTGCCCCCAATCGTATGTAATCCATTCAATATCACATCTTAGTGAAAGCAAATAGTTTGTCACCCCTATTTCTTAAGAAAATTTAGTCAACATATAAGCTTTAAACTTGTACCAAAATGGGTAGAAGCGATAGCTAAACCTGTGAAAACTGGTTATACCCCCATGATCACAAATGATTGATGGATTTCTTACGAGCATAATCCTCACTTTGGATTGTCATGAAGGAATAAGTCAACGATGGACTTTATTAACTTGTAATGTGGCTTGAAACGATAGCTGAAGGATAAGTCTTTCAAGGACATTGCACCGAAGATCGCATTTTTCCAAAACTGCCCCTATTCTGTACTCAAAGATCTCAGAATTTGTTTGTATTCCTCTCATCATTCACCAGGGACTTCAACGTCGAATTTTTCTGCTTTTCTTGCATTTACTTTTCTTACTTTGCTTTTTGCCTATTTTCCCTTTCCCTCAACTTGGTGGGTTTTCACATGGTGAGTAGTGTCAACCCCATACCCAAACAATTCAGAAATACAGCTAAAATTTTCCGACATCAGAAATTTTCTTGACAGGGCCATTGCAAAGAACAGAAGTCAGGACTTTCGGCTTTTGTAATGGGGTCAGGTGGGGTGTTTAGAAGAGTTAAGGCTTGAAAGCAGATTTCAAGAATGGTTTAAGTAATCTGAGATCGCATTGTTGTGCCAACCCTATTTTAGGGTTAAATCAAAATTTTGCCCCAGTTTATGCTCAATTGAGGCTTTTTCTCTTTCATTTTCTTTCTTCTTTTGATTTTTCAGCTTTTGCCATTCTTTTGAACTTTCACAAAATTTGCCCCAGTTTACTTTTGTACTGAGGTTCTCTTTTTTCTTTTCTTTTGATTTTGCGGCATTGTCACTTTTTCACTTCTTGAAATTTTCCTTTTCAACTCCAACTTGCCCCAGTGTGGGGTTTGCGATTCTCAGGGGTTGCCAAATGAAGTATTTTATTCTGAAGGTTAAAAAAAGAAAACTAGGGATAGAACGTTTGATTGGAAAAGAAGAGGGCCTGACTTTTATTCCGTTCCTTACAATAACTCTGAAAGGAAACTTTCATTAATGCGAAATTTTTTTGCATGTATCTGAATTACTGACTAAGGAAGACCCTTATTCATTCATATTTGTGACACATAGGCGGTCCGTGCGGATAAATCTCTTCCTTTTCTTCTTTTCAAAATTGGAACCCAAGTGGAATCAAATTTTTCCAATCTGCGGTTCCCTTTCCCCTTTTTCTTTTTTTTCCTTTTTTCAAAATTCCCCAATCTCCTTCCCCAATGTGGGGTGCGATCATATGTGCACTCGAAAAGAACCACCAATTTTTTTTGGCTCAAATGAGGATGCAAGGGATAAATGGTGTTTAGGTCGTAGAAATGATGGCCAAAGTATCATTCTTACACCTCATGACAATCAGAGTAACGCAATGCTCATTGAAAATCCACTCCCTTTTGATATTTAACAATTTTCCATGTAGGGTAGTGATCATCAAGGCGCTTATTTGAAACGAAATTATTCTTTTAAAGGCTCAAACGGGAGAGCAAATGATAAACTCTGTATAGATAGAGAAAAGACTGCTCAAAGTATCATTCCAACTTTTCAAAACAAACAAAAATAATGCACATTTTTGCTTTCACTTAGATGTGAATTGAATCGGTTAAACGCAATGGATATTTTCAAGCAAAGATGGCCCCAATTTGCAATTTATCAATCAATGTGACTGATTTTATTTTGGGGTTAAGTGAAGGTATCTCATTGGGCCTTTTGAGTGACCATTCACCTCTTTTCCTGAGCACTCTTATTGTATGGCTCGGATTGCCAATCGAGTGTAAGGATTTTAGGAGAGTATACACTTGTGAAATTCAGGCTGGAGGTTGAAAAAATCTCAACTTAGTTTTATTTTTCAAAATTCATCATGAAATCTCCAATGAGTAAGAATAAAGAATGAAATGTACATAAATATACACAAAACAATGATTGTCCAAAAATTTTACTACTGAAAAAGTTTGAAACAAAATTTCTCATTCAATTACGATACAAATGAGAAGAGAGAAACTTGTAAAGAGCTCCACATATACACTTTTTGTCTCCTTTTCTTTTGAAACAAAATGTATTAACAAATCAAATAAACAGAATTTCCCTTTGGAAAACAATTACAACATCTCTCAGAGGCTTTAGCGTAGAACTTCCAGATAGATCATTTATGTTTTCATTGTAGGATCTGCCCAAGAATCAAATAACACTTGTAATCTTCAAACTTTATTGGATTAAAATTAGCATCAGATATAGAAGAATATTTTCGTCTTATTGAAACATTTTTATGAATGCAGAGGAGGGGGAAAACAAAAGAAAAATACCCAAAGTTAGTAGGCAAAACTGCAAAATCGGTATGCATGTCCTATGGGGGAACCCTTTTTGTGCCAAGGGTAGGCCTAGAATGAAGATGCAATCCTCTAGGGTAGGCACTATACCATACCTGATGGATCCAATCAACTCATTGAGTGAGGAGTAATTTTGAAAAATTTGGTCAATTGAAATGAGAAGAGACGTTTATCAAAATGAGGACATCGTCCGAAGGGATTGATTGCTTTTGATTGATACAAGAATTTGCAAAAACGCACAGGTTTGACCTTGACGAACTTCCTATCGAAGAGATTGGAATTCGTTTTGACAACTTTTCTTAGTGGAGCACGGATCAAAACTCCAACTGATCAAATGGCTGGATACAATGGATGGTTTTCTCAAAAATCGACTAAGTTTCCCAATTTGAAATTGACATTGAAACCCTAATTGGTCAAACGGGATTGAATGAAATCGACCATTTATTTAAAATCGACCGGATCACCCTAAAAAGGGAAATAGGTCAAATGAATTGAATGAAATTTAACTTATCCAAAATTAATCAGATCACCCTAAAAAGGGTAAATTGATCAAATAGATTGAACGCAACTTGATTTATTCAAAATCGGCTCGATTGCCCTAAAAATGGGTAAATTGGCCAAATGAATGCAATTGAATTAGTGATTTATTCAAAAATCGGCCGAATGACCCTAAAAAGGGTAAATTGATCAAATGAATTGAAGATTTATTCAAAATCGACCAGGTGACCCTAAAAAGGGTAAATTGGTCAAATGAGTTGACGATTTTTCAAAATCGACCGGATGACCCTAAAAAGGGTAAATTGGTCAAATGAATTGATGATTTATTCAAAATCGACCAGATGACCCTAAAAAGGGTAAATTGGTCAAAATGAATGGATGATTTTTCAAAAATCGACCTGATGACCCTAAAAAGGGTAAATTGGTCAAATGAATGAATTGGTCAAATGATGAATGAATTGACAAAATGGATTGGATAAAATGGATGATTTATTCAAAAATCGACCGAATCGCCTTCAAAAAGGGTAAAATGGTCAAATGCATTTATTCAAAATTGAATGGATAACCCTAAGAATGAATTAATCAAATGAATTGAATGAAGTCAATTGATCAAACAGATCGAGTGAAATGATGATTTGACCAACTCGCCCTAAAACTAGGCAAATCGGTCCAATGGATCGAATGATTGATTCAAAATTGACTAGATCACCCTAAAAAGGGTAAACTAGTCAAATGAAATCGGATGACTTATTCAAAATTGATTGAATTGACCTAAGAAATGAGTAAATTGGTCCAAAAAATGGAGATTGATGATTTATGCAAAAATCGACCAAATCACCCTAAAAGGGTAAATTGGTCAAATGAATTGATTTATTCAAAATTGATTAGGAATTGACAAAATGGATAGATTGAATCGTTCGGCCATTGATGGTTTCAAAAAATTAGTCTATGAGCCTTCTAAAATCACGATTTGGCCTCAGTTTATTAACTGTCTCAATGATAAGGAATTATTTGTGAATTTCTTCAAATTAATGTCCTTTACGCCAGGGATTTTTACCAACTTTGATAAAATGGCCAAAAAGTGATTATTAGACGTTCATATTCCAAAAATCACTCTATGAAAATGATTGGATCATACCTTACCTTGTGCACTACCCCTTTGGATGGTACAAAATGTAAACGTGCAAGTCTCATTGGATTAACTATCCGAGACACAAGGTGGCTTATCCCCTAGCACGGGATCGCCTAAATGGCATTCCCTTTCTAGGGTTTAATGCATGATGCCAGTTATTAAAATAGGAAAAAATGCAATTCGAAATGAAACGTGACCTAAGGAACCCTTTATCTGCCAGGGTAGGCCTAGAATGATATGCAATCATTAATCTATGAATGCAATATACAAAAATCTTTAAACGTGCAATAGCTTATCTACAAGGGTAGGTTCTAAAAGAAAGTCATGCCAGACCTCTTATTTGCTAGGGTTTGTGAATGTAAAAGACAAGAGACAAGGAAACGTGAGTTCAACACATAACACATAACACATTTGGACAATTAGATAATATAAAGAGCAACAGAGACAGATAAGGAAAAAAGGATGGGACCCCTCCCCTCGTGAATAGTGTTTCCTAATTTAGGGTAAGGTCGACTCTACCCTAGGCAATTCTAATATGGATGCATGAGGTTGGGGTTCGCTAATGCATCTAGACTCGATAATCTTAGGTCCCCGAGCCTTCAGACTTAGAAACCAAGGGTCATCAATCCCAAGGTTCTTTGTCGGTGGCTCGAGCGATTCCCCAAACACCGCTACGCACACATCGTGCCGCGGCTACGTGTTTGAGTGAATCTATCAAAATCCTCAACCTTCGACTAAAAGCTAAAGGCTATCAACCCATAGCTTAAAGCGGAAGATTGAGTGCCCTATCGGACCGTGCTACACACACATCGTGTCGTGATCACACGTCCAAGTGGGTCATCTAAAATCCTAATAGGGTGGAGTGGCGTGACAAGCCTCTAAAAGAAAAATAAATGAGGGGTAAAAATAATTAAAGCGTATGCACGTATGCTAGTGCTCGTTTGGAGGGGAGGGATCAAGAACCAACGTGAAGCTCTAAGGTGATGTCCCCCACCCAAATGCAATGCAAGCGCGAGATAAGCAAGTAAACATACATCCAATCAACCAAACATATATTCTGTGAGGCCCCAGTTCGTTCTACGTTGATATATTCATTAATTGGGCGGTAACGTTTGGTTTTGGGAGTATTTCGAAAACCCTAAGTAGGGATTAAGATTTAAACCCTAAGTTCCGGTTAAGATTGAAAACCCGTTTTTTCTACATTTTCTTTATTAGAAAATTCTCCAGATAATTTTTATGAGTAAATATAGTTTTTAGATGATTTTTCTAGTATTGGTTAGATTTTGAGAAATTAAGAACGTATATCGGACGTGGGACCCACTAGTGCGAAAAGTTCGGAAAAATTCGGCCAATTAGGTTAAATTCCGGATACTGTGTAAAATTTATCGGGTGTTAAGAGATAAGTAGAGAGTGAGATATGATTGATGTGAGAGAGAAAAGAAAGGATAGGAATGCATTAATGGTGGTGACAAGTGTCACCATTTCATTGGAGAAGACTTAAGAATTACTATTCACTTTCTTGACTTTTTTTGACCAAATGTTAAATATCTTAAAAATTCATTAAAATTTCCTCATTCTTTCTTCACCATAGCCGGCCCTCTCAAGCTCCACAAGGAAGGAAATTTCTTCAACTTTCAAGCTTCTACTTGGTGCAAATCATCCAAAAACATTTGTTAGATCCAATTCCACTCCATAAAATCTTTCCTTTTTGTGATAGTGAGTGCTTTAGTGAAGCTTGTTTGAAGGTTTAAGGTGTCCAACATCCTCCTCTCTCTTGTTTCTTGGTAAGTGAGGCTTGAAACACCCTACTACACCTAATGATGCTTATGTTATGCTTATTGGTGATTCAAGTGGTGAAATTTCTGGTTTTTATCTTGGTTTGGAGTGATTTGGTGAAGTTTTCCATTTTATGATGATTTCTCTGGTTTAATTGGATTATGATGGTGTGGTTGTTTGTGATGATTGGCAATGGATTATAATGGCTCTAGTGGATGTGAAATGTGGATAAATGCAACCAATTTTGGATTTGGTGTGAAAATTGCAAAGCTAGGGTTCTTAAATCCCCAATTCTGTCCGGTTTTGGATCATAGGGTTAGAGGCCGAATTTGACTTTGCTCAAAACATGAAAGTTGTAGGTATTGATGTGTTTGAGATGCCTGCAAAATTTCAGGTCATTTAGATTAATGTAGAATGAGTTATGACGAAATTACTGTAGCTGTTCTTCTTTGGACAGAATGCGAAAACTGCGATAGTAATTGGCCATTTTGACTGGTTTTGGTTTGGATTTTGAAGTTGGTGTCTTCTGATGAAATGTAACAGGATGTCTTAGCTAACATATGCCTTTGGAATTTCGGCATTTGGACTTGTATAGACTAAGTTATAGTAATTACAGTTTTGTGTGATTTGCAAACCTGTTTTGGTAATTCTGGTATAGTATTTGGCATTTTCGACCTAGTTAAGCTAGGAACTGGATTGAGTGACCTTCTACATTGTTGTATTCCTGTTTCTTAGCTTCGAAACGGTGGGTCTTACACCCCCATCCGATAACCGTAGTGAATTTGGTGCCATTACCGCATATTAAGGTCAAATACGGTTTGTGATCCTGTTTTGCAATTCTGGTATAGTGTCTTACATTTTTGACCTTGTTACATTCAAATTTGGATAAAGTTTCCTTCTTCAACATTGTAGCCCCTTAAGTCCTGGATATCCCTGTAAATTTTCAAGTTAAACGGGTTAGTATATCCTGAGCTATAAACGAAATACTCAGACCTGTTTTGACCAGCAAATTCTGTTACGTTTTTGGAAAGTTTACGACTGGAACTTTGGCTTCACATTTGACTGGGTTACAAGCTGTTTGGGCTTGCGACCAAAACACCAAACTTATAGCCTTATATCAGAGCTTTCTAACGCCCTTGGAATTTCATGAATCAGATTTATAAAACCTGAGATATAGCCGAGCAAACAAGGCCTGCCCGTGAAAATGACCAGAAATCTGTTTTGGTCCTGATGACCAATTTCCGTTTCGAATTTGGATTGCCGACCTTCATGAAAGTTGTTCCATTTGGAATGAACTATCTAACTGCCAATTTTCAGCTCTTTTGACCATGTGTAGCATAGAAAACAGTTAGCACTCAAAACTGACCATTTGTGCATTGGCCAGATTTCGTAAGTGATTGTGTTTGGTTCATTTGGGACTAAAGCCTCCAGTTTCAGTTCTGGATGTCTTCATAACAGTTGTTGTTCATCCTTTAAGCTTCGATATGGCGTCTCATACGCCTTAATCCGATATTCGTAGCTCAACTTATGAGTAAACTAGAAACGAGTGTCAAATCTGCCGTTTCCGTTTCCGTCTGTCATATTTACGTGCGCGCGTGTTGTTTTGCCGTTTTGCTTGTTTTGGGCATGTTAGTGGCCGTTTGTGATAAAATCTTCTATTTCAGACAGCGGTGAGCTAGGCGGAGCCGGTGGGGCCCACTACTAGCGAACGCGCGAAGCGATTTTGCTTCCGTACTACTTTTGGTATTTTGAGTAAGTATTCAGGCCGGTTTGGTGTGTTTTCTTTGCTATGTGTTTGAGATATGTGAAAAGGGCACTTAGGCGAGGGTGTACTTTATCGCACTCGACCTAAACCCTAATTTGAATGTATAATTGTACTTGGCATATGTATATGAACCTTTTGGAACCAAAACCCTTGAGCTTGTGGCTCGGGGCGACTTTCGAATAAAGTTTGTGAAGTTTGCAAAGTTTGTGATTTTGAATAATTTTGTGAAGTTTGTGAGTTTGGGGCGAACTCTTGACCTGGTTGGACTATTCGAGCCGGTTAGGGCTTGGTCGAAGGCAGTCCAACTTAGTCTGAGGTCACCAAGTTTGTAGGTTCATTTTATGAACCAATTTTGTGAATCTGGTTCACCGAGAAGGTGACCGAGCTTGTGACTCAAGCTCAAGTTTGTGATTTCGTTCGCCCGGGCAAGTTTGTGAGGTGACTGGCCAGTGAGGGTGATAAGGTGTCGGTGGGTGTACAAGTGAAGTTCTACGGACTATTATTTGCAGTCGACGGAGTGTCGGCAGGAGATCACGCATGGCACATGAGTTGGCTTTGGAGCCACCTGTATCCTTATTATGTGATGTTACTTTTCTGCTTTTGCTTTACTCTTATTGTGTAACTGTTACGTGAAATTTATGCTTTCGCCCCTGTTTACTTACTAAGCATATAGCTTACCCCATTCCTTTTGTTTTCCTTAGCAGGGGCCGACGCGGGGACTTTTGGCTCGTATACTAGTATAGTTAGATTGGCTTGTAATAGTTGAACAGTTAGGATGTTTGTTTTTGTTCTGGTGGTTTGACTCGATACTTTTGGAGAATGTAATTATAACTCTTTTGGGGTTGTATATATTGTATTTAGTGCTCTTTCGAACTTTAAGTTTTGAGTCCTGGCGCGAGCTAGGCAGGCTGCCCGCCGATACCCTTGGGTTCGCCCTTGGGAGAAGTGGGGTCGTCACATATTCGCGAGCGAGGGAGTAGTTGGATACGCGTGAAATGCAAAAATCCTAAAAAAAGGAAAAATGCAATCCTAAACACCCAAATGTGATATATGAAAAGATTAAAAGAAGAAAAAGATTGATTAAATCAAATTTGCTCGGACTCTCGAATATCCCCAGTGGAGTCGCCAACAGTCGCGCCCCATTTTTTGATAAATAAATAAATGGTTTGAAAAATGGATTTTGTGATTGGAAAATGAATCGTGATTTAAAAGAAAAATGGGTCTAGATGGGGGTTTGAAAATGCGACGATTTGACCCAAAATTATAGTTTAAAAAGGGTTTTTAAAAAAAATGGGAGTCGCCACTTGGTAATGAGTTAAGGTGTACCAAGTCACCTAAAAAATGAATTTTTTAGGAAAAAAAAAAAATTATAAGAAACCCCTTTTAAACGACTCCTAGTCCACGTAAACCAATGAAAAAGGTTCGGGAGTCACATTTGACGAAGGGGAAGGCAAGGATAAAAATCCAAGGCACCCCTTCGACCTAGCCAAGGCTAGTTGCATGATTTAATCAAAGATTTTCTTGTTTTAACCAAAGAATTTATTACATTTGGATGCACTACGTGAATGCAAACCCTAGACCTAGGGGTATTGGGGAAATTTCCCTTCAAAGGTTATGTGACAGCCCCACCTCCCCCTAAGGCATACCAAAGGAGTTAGCGGACTGCCTGCCCAGCTCTCGCCAGGACTACTAAAATGTCAAATCCTCGCTCAAGTCGTTCGGGAAAACTATTAGCGCGCTTAGCCAACCCAACAATCGTAAAACGGAAAACAAAAGTCAAAACGTAGGGTGAATAGTGATTGCCACGTCATCATCCGCCAAGACCCAATCGAATACAGGTAATCCAACAATCACTGAAAAGAATATATACAAGCCAAATATAATACATTGGACAAGAGTACACTCACTATTACAAACCACATTCGTATGTTTACAAGCCAAAAGGAAGTATTGAATCCAAGTACAATTAAGGTTCCAACTATTGAGGAGCTATACAAAATCTCTTGACTAGCTCTACTCAACTCATTCTTCAAAATCAAAAGTCCAAAAGATACTTCCCTGTAAGGAAAACAAAATTTACGGAGTGAGCTTTCGCCCAATGAGGTACTATCACGTACATATACCAAGAGCACGTAAACACAAGAAATATTCAATCCAAATACGCATGTCAAGTAAGTAAAAGCAATAACACCCAAGTGTAAGGAATAAAAGGATACGGATGGCTCTCAAGAGCCCTTTTCCGCTTTGCCATACTTGATCTCATTTCATTGACCCTCCGTCAATGTATATCAGGTAATCATACCGTAGACTCCTCTTTACTCCAATTATCCGTCCACCTCACTTTCCCCTTACCGGGCCCGAACACCACACAGTACAGAATTGGTATTACTCGAGTAAACCGGAATCTAGGGTCTCATACCCAAAGATTCTCAAATACAGTCCCCATGGCTTGTCAAATGTCCCCGACCAAGTCCTTACTGGCTCGAGTCCATTGACTTCCAATGAGGTAGAGCTCAAAGTGAACAGTACAGATCCAGAGGTACAGTCAAGATCGGCATCCAAGCGACACCAAAATCAAATACAGTCAAGAGTATTCAAGTTATATCATATCCAAACAAGTAGGCCAGAGAGTACGAGAGTGGTAAAGTACACCCTCGCCTCACCTAGTCCAAACAATCATCCCATCTAATCCAAAACACAGAATTCAAGTACAAGAAAGCCACGGAATAACAAATAGGTGAGTAGTACACTCACCAAGTCAAACAAAGTAATTTCACAAGTTTTCGCCCGACGTGAGCCTCGGATCACCGGCACGCCCTATAATAATCAAGAAAGTACAATTAAGACTCAAACACGAGTCATAAGCAATACCAATCACAACCCCAATAGGGTTTCATATGCATTTTAAGCATGAAAGCAAACCAGAAAATCAGGAAATGTAACTCATTTGTTCCAACAACAAAAAAAACAGTTTTGACCTCCTAATGCGGTAATGGCACAAATTGCGTTACGCTTATCGGATTAGGGTGTAACACCCACCGTTTCGAAGCTAAGAACCAGGGATACAACAATGTAGAAGGCCACTCGGTCCAAATCCTAGCACAACTAGGTCAAAAATGCAGATTACCAAACCAGAACCGAAATTGCAGGTTCACAAATTGCACAACACTGTAATGAGTCCATTTCAGTCTACACAAGTCCAAATGCAGTGATTCCAAAGGCATATGATAGCTACGACATCCAGCTACATTTCATCAGAAGACACCAACAACAAAATCCAAACAAATTCCAGTCAAAATGGCTAATTACTAGTGCAGTTTTCGCATTCTGATCAACCCAGAACAGCAACAGTAAAATCGACATATCTCTCTCTACATTACTCCAAATGACCTGAAATTTTACAGGCACCTCAAACACATCAATACCTACAACTTTCATGTTTTGAGCAAAGTCCAATTCGGCCTCTATGCCTGAGATACAAAACCGGACAGAATTAGGGGTTTGGAAACCCTAACTTTTCATTTTTCAATCCAACTTCAAAATTGGTTGCAATCATCACTAATTCACACCTCCTAGAGTCATTCCCCCTTATTATCAACCAACATAGATGACCACAACATCACATCCATATGAAACCAGAAAATTCCAAGAAAAATCAGAAAATTAAGGAAACTTCACTCCAATCCACCAAATCTTCCGTACAATCACGCATATAGCTACTATAAGGCACCACTTGGCCAAAAGTAGAAACAAAAGATGAGTTCCAAGCAAGATACCTTAGATCTTCAAGAAAGGTTGAAGCTTAGAGAGTTTTCTTCCAAAACAACACCACCAAGGTCTTCAAACACTCCTAGCAAGATGATTTTATGGACTAATTCAAGAAGAAATCGGTTGATTTTCAAGATTGAAGCAAGATGAGAAGATGGAAGGTTGAGGAATTTTTCTCTTTGTTGCTTAGAGAGGTTCGGCCATGAGGAGATGAAGAATGAAGATAATTTGGTCCAATTTTGACTTTTAAGTGAAGACAAAGAAAGTTAGGCAAAGTTAGGTATGGTTTGGCCAACCAAAATTGGACACTTGGCACCTTATGTTCACTTAGAGTTATCCTCTTGTCCCTCCATGGTTAATCCATCTAGGTAACCTCTAATCATCTCCTAACACCTAGTAATACAATCCCTTTATGCAAAATTTAATCGAATCGACCGAATTTCTCTCACTTAATGCACTAGCGGGTCCCACGTCCAAAATACGTTCCAAATTTCTCACGAACTACCTTATACTAGTAAAATGATTTTAAAACTATATTTACTGATAAAATGTTAATAAAAGTAATATAATAAAACAAATAAAAGAAAACGGTGCACAGAAATAAAATAATATATAATAATAATAATAAATTTTTTTTTTCCGTTCTGGGTTCTCACAGGTTAAGTGGTGCCAATCACATTAATTGTGAAGCCCAATAATGATCCTTTGAAGAAGTCACGAATAATGCAAGTGGGATGCAAATGAAGGGAATGCATGTATGCAATGTGAAGGCATAAATTTGAAAAAGTAATAAAAAACAAAGATGCATAAGTGAAAATGTGCACGTGAGTGGGTAAGGTATGGTATGTGCAATGGTAATATGAAGTGCATGTGTGCAAGTGATGATAAAGGTGTTCGTGTGTAAGTGAAGGGATAAAATGTATACGTGTGCAAAATGGGACAAAAGTGTTAGTGTGCAAGTGAAGGGATAAAAGGTGTACGTGTGCAAATGGGAGGAAAAAATGAAAGTGTAATGATAGGGTGGATGCATGAACCTAGGGAATGCATGCATATTGGGTACGGGGAGACCTAAATCGTGACTCAATTTACCCTTTTGTAGAGGGAATACAAGCGTGCTAAGGCTTAGAAAAAGCCACACTCGTCTATATTCCATATTTAAGGGGACTCTCAAGCAAATGAACCCTATAACTAGCATGAAATGCAAAAATCCTAAAATGGAGGGAAAAGGGGTTCGAGGGGCATGCAAAATGATAAAACTAAAAAAGAATGCATGACATGTAGTGAACATGCAAATATGCACTATCGAAAGGGGAAATGGCTTATTGGGTCTAGCATTGGACTAGCCCTTTCTATGAATTTCTACTAGCATTGGACTAGTAGAAACGGAACAATGAACCACAACTAGCGTTGGACTAGTGTGGTGACGGGGAAGGGGCCACAACTAGCATTGGACTAGTGTGGTGACGTCCATTCATTCATCACATTCATTCATGACTATAAAAGGCGAGTAGACATGCGAATCACTTATAAACACGTAGCACATAACACTTAGCATGCTTGACTAGATGCAAGGACCTAATAAAGCGATTAAACACGTAGCAACGAAAGCAAGCAATGAACTTATTACATTTGCTAACTAAAACAAAGGGGGGAAAGGGAAAATGGACAAGAAAGCTCGCCAAGCCCTATCTATTACAAGCCAAGAGGTGTACACATACCCCATTAAAAGAATAACTTAATGAAAACAAAAAGTAAATGACATAAGTAAAAGGAATTAAAGAAAAGCTAGGAAAGCAAAGTAGACATGTATTTCTCACGTAGCACGTTGGTTCACATATGAGACATAAAAGGGATAAAAGAAAAGTTATACCTCCTTCGCGATGGTAATCAAATGAAGTAAAAATGGCTTCAAAACAATAAAAAGGTCAAGGTACCACTTTATTTAAGAAAAATTAAAAGAAATATGCAAAACAAAGCTTACTTGATCATAAAGTCCCTACAGTCATGACTTAAGCGCAATTGAAACAAAGCACGGTAGTTAATTGAAGCAAACAAGCAATGAAGTTGCACAAATTAAAATTACCAAGGACCCAATTGATGAAATTATTTAATTGATTGGGCCCTAGCAGCATTAGTTGGAAGCCAAGGGGTCGATTTGCAATTTTTAGAAATTATTTCTTCATGCAAAGCATGCATACGAAGAAGATTTCTGCAATTTAAAACCTGCTGCAACTAGAATGTCGGCTGCGCTTTCATCTTCAACCACAAATTCCAGAAAAATTAACTCAAGCTTTGAACAAACTCTCTCAAACCAATGACCAAACTTTGAATTAAACAACACAACACACAACTTGGATATTCAAACTAGTAAAACACAGCAAGAAATGATGCAAAATCAAACTGCAACAAGGTTTCAACAAGCATATGAAGCTTTTCGGCAAAACCGAAGCTTTCTTTGCTTCTGTAATTTTTCTATTGTGAGCTCATAGCTTGTAGCCACCCAGAAAAATGGCCAACATTAAAAGCAAAATCCATGGTGATCATACAAACAAGGTAAGGAAGCTCAGCTTTTGGGCTATCGCACAACTAAGGGAAATGGAAAAACATGTGAGATGAAGCGCAGCTTTTGATAACCAATTGAACACATTCATTGAAGAATAACATTCTCTAATCGAAAACCCAACCATAACCCAGCTCAATCATCACAAAAAGCATGAACTAAACAGTCAAGAGAAACTCAGCCATAGGACCCCTGCAACCCTCTAAGTTCAATCAACTTCTTAATAGCTTCAAACTGCAGGAATACCTTGTTATTTCCCAAACCTGTCCGTGTGAAGTAACACCAGTAAGGTCTATCAATTTGACCAACTAAAAACCGAACACAGGACCTTTAGTTATCCTTGTTGACATTTCCTAGCACAAATATCTATCCCCAGGGGATCAATTCAAAGCAACCGAATAAAAATGTAGCCCAGAAGAAAGGAAGCTTTCAGTAAGCTTAGATAGCTCATTGCAGTCACATATCAAACCAAAAATGAACATTTCGAACAAGTCAAGAAATTTCAGCATAACACAGGACAATGAAACTATAACATGATATTCTGAAAAATGATTAGCAAACCACAATCTAGATTGAGCAAAGCACCAGCGAATAAAGGAGAAGAAAGGCAGCCCAAATGTGCTGTTGCCGCAAGCCGAAACTTCATACTTGTTGCATCAGACCCTAAAACTGATTCCTAAGGGTTCTATCAGCCGAGCAAAATATTAAGGACGAATGCAGCTTTCTTTTACTTCCTGGGTATTGAGTTTCTACAGACGTAAGAGAGAAATCCTCATTTCCAAAGCTACGGACTCAAGGACGACACCACATTTTATACACTCAAACCCATAAACCATACTCAAAACGTTCATCAACCAGTAGAATCCAACCAAGTGAGTTGCAAAAATAAACGGCAAAAATTTTTAGTAAGAGAGGAAAACAACGGAAACAAAATGGGCAAGAAATTTTAACGAGTTTGATGCCATACCCAAATCCAGCTGTCCAGCCATCCCTAATCTACCCTCCGTATGCTCTCCTTCTTCCTCTTAATCAGCCGCCCATCAGCCTCTCTTAGTTTCTCAACCCTTGGCTCCTCTGTAGCTCGATAGTTTTCTGTTCCAACCTCCTTGTTGCGCCACCCGCCAGACGAAGCTCCCCTGTTTTCCTTTTTCTTCCGTCAAACCCCTCTGTTTCTTCCCCTTAGCTTTTCCCTCAGTCCGTTTTCTCCGTTTTCCCTCACCTCCAGCCGTCCCCTTTTGCTTTCTTTCCTCACCCCTCCGAACTCTCCCTGCTCCCTCTAGTTTTCTTTTTTTTCTCAGCCGTTCTCTACTCTAGCCGTCCAACTCTCGGTTTCTTCTCTTTAGCCGTTCCCAATCTCCTCCCTCTTTCTCCCTCCGCTGTTTTTTCCTTTCCAACCCTCTCCTCTCTCCTCCCTTTTCGGCTGTCCACCCTTTTTTATTTATATGGAAACCTCACAACCCTAAACACTCCCAGCCCTCTTCTGTATTTGCAGCCAAAGGAGCCGTCCCAAACTTTCCTTGCAAGCTGCTACAAATGCAGCTTGCCGCGGCTATCCTTCCCTTTTTTTTTTTTTTTTTTAAACAACTTGATAATTACAAAAATGATAAAATAAAAATAAAAATAATAAATTGACAAAAACCAGGTAATAATAATAATAATGAAAATAATTTAAAAACTAAACAACTAGAAACAACAAAAATGGCCATTTTTCCATCTTTTTCTACATTTTTCTTTTTCATAGTTTTTTCATTTTTCACCTTTTCTCTTTTTTCTAAATGAATCAAACAACAATAAAAGATAAATTAAGTAGAAATGACTAAAATAAAGCTAAATAAAACAAAATTGCTATTTTTCTTTTCTTTTTCCTTTTTTTTCCTTTTTATGATTTTTCTTTTTTTCTCTTTTTTCATGATTTTTCCTTTTTCTCTTTTTTTCATTTCAAGAAATTCTATGCTAAAAACTTACAAATAAAAATAAAACTATAAACTAAAAACTAAAAATCGAATAAAACTAACACGACAAATAAAAAACTAAAAATAAACAGTAAATGAAATTACACCAAAAATTTGGTGTCTACAGAAGCACGAATGGTGACAAGACGAGTTACATGCCTTTGACTCAATCTTGTTACAATTGCTACAGATGTCATCCAATGCAAAACCCACGTGCTAAGTTGGAAAATAACCCTTGTCGAACCTTGAATCTCACAAACTATCTTCAATGTGTGCTCAACTTGATCGTTTGTGGTCACGAGGTAAGGGTCCTCATAGTGGTGTGAAGTGTATCCCATGAAATCGAACTCCGGCCAGAACACACTTGCAAGGTCCCATGGCGGATTTGGTGATGTTGGAGCTTCATGTGTACTAAGAGCAAGACGAAAATCACAATGGTCATTGATGTACTTGTTCTTTAAACGAACCCTTGGTACACAACCATCCCCAAAATGTGGAGTGTTCCCTTCAAGATGAGCTCGAATCAACTCCCTTTTGGTGATGTGTGCATGGACCTTGGCCCACGCAATGGCCCAATCCGAGTTCCATTGGGCCCAGTCACATGTGCACGGGCCAAGCAATTCAGGGAATCACTCCAAGTCCTTGTACGGAATGTTCAAGACCAACAAGGAGTTCATCGAGACATTGAAGGCTTAGAAGGTGATAACCCAGTTGTCTACACGATGATCCAAGCCCATGAAGAGAGCCCGTGAAGAGCCAAGTGGGCTATGGCCGATTAGGCCTTAATGTTAGGAGTCTTAAGTTTAGATTAGTCCTTTTGTTAGCCATGGATTCGGCCCACCTTTGTCTAAGGATGGCCGAACCACTAGGCCCTTCTTTATTGAGTCCATGGATCGGCCCACCTTGTCCAAGGAGTGGCCGACCATCTAGCTTTTCGATATTAGGGTTTAGGGTTTCCTTAGTATTTGCCTATATAAAGGCTTGCTTTGTAAGGTTTAAGGAAGCCGTTTTATGATAATAAACTTGTTCTTGTTTCTCTTAGATGGAGAGTACAATTCGATTACTTGCATTGGCAAGGGTTCTTGAGCAATCTCGTGATCGTCCTTGATTGTTCTACCGACCTATTCCCCTGGAGTATTCACCTTCATCGGAGTGTCGTCTACCACCTATGTCAAATCGTGTCGTCCGTTTGACTCTAGGTTCCGCAAACCAAGCGTTGGACAACCTCGCTAGATCCTTGGGCAAACGTGCTACGTGTCTCGAACGTGTTGATCGAGGAACGTATCAGTTGGTATCAGAGCTTTGGTGGAGGTATCTTCCGTTATATCCGTAATTTTTTCTTAGTTTTCCTTATTTCCGCTGCACTTGTCTCAAAAAGAAAAAAAAATTCTGGTCATTGTTTGTTGTTGAAGTCGAGTCCAAATCTGTCCGTTTTGTGCCTTGTTTTATAAAAAAAAAAAAAAGTCACTATTCATCGTACTGTTCACCGTCACTATTCATCGTACTGTTCACCGTCACTGTTCATCGTTACTGTTCACCGTCACTTGTTCATCGTTACTGTTCTGACACTGTTCATCGTTACTGTTCATCCGAACACAAAATCTGTTCGTGTGTTTCCTTGCGTTGTAAATCTGTCCGCTGTTTAGTACTTCGTTGTTGTGTCCAATTTCTGGTCAAAGTTGTACCCAATCTGTCCGTGGGTGTTGTTTCCTGTTGTCTAATACATTTGGTCCGTTAGTCACCTCTTGTTGCGTCAAAGAAAATTCTGACCGTTCGCATCACATCGTTGCTTACAAATCTGTCCATAATCTTGTGCGTTGTTTGTGTCAAGCTGGCTGTGGTTTGTGCGCACTTGGAACGTACAAATTTCTGGTTGGAACTCCAAAACTGTTTTGGTTAAGTTGGTCGACGCTTGGGCAGCACGAAAACCCACCTTTGTGCGGCTAGGGTTTCCTTGGCAGCTAGGGTTTTTCGCCATCGCTAGAGTTCCCTATTTTGCGTCCAATCTGCCATGCGTGAGTTGTTGACAATCTGACCGCATATGGTATCCTTGTTGCACCCAAATTCTGTCCAAAGTCGATAGCCTAAGCCGAAGCTACAAGAGGACAAGGAAGCGACGGCTAGGGCTCTTGGCGGCTAGGGTTTCTTGGCGGCTAGGGTTTTGTTTGGCGGCTAGGGTTTCTTGGCGGCTAGGGTTTTGTTTGGCGGCTAGGGTTTCTTGACGGCTAGGGTTTCCTTGTGGCGGCTAGGGTTCCCTTTGTGCTGCTAGGATTTCATTTGTGCGGCTAGGGTTTCGTTTGCGCTAGGGTTTCAATTGCGTTAGGGTTTCTTTGTTTTCAGTTGGAGCACTCTCCTACATTCTCTCCTACATTTTAGGAACACTCCCCTACATTCTCTCCTGCGTTTTAGGAACACTCTCCTACATTCTCTCTTACATTTTAGGAACACGCTCCTACATTTTAGGAACATTCTTTTACATTCTCTCCTACTTTTTAGGAAACTTTCCTAAATTCTCTCATCCATTTTTTTGGAAACTTTCCTAAACTCTCTCATCCATTTTTTTTGGAAACTTTCCTAAATTCTCTCATCCATTTTTAGGAAACTTTCCTAATTTTTTGGAAAATTTTCCTAAATTCTCTCATCCATTTTTAGGAAATTTTCCTAAACTCTCTCATCCATTTTTTTGGAAACTTTCCTAAATTCTCTCATCCACTTTTAGGAAATTTTCCTAAACTCTCCCATCCATTTTTAGGAAACTCGCCTAAAATTCTCTCATCCATTTTTTAGGACCTTTCCTATATTCTCTCATCCACTTTAGGAACCTCTCCTATATTCTCTCATCCACTTTAGGAAACACTCTTATATTTTCTCCTAGTTTTAGGAACACTTCCCTACACTTTCTCCTACATCTCCGTGATTACTCTTGAGGAAGAAGTTGGTGACAATTACTGGATTTTTATGGCATTTCTCAATTACTCGGTCCAACAAGTAAGGAATTTTGGTAAGCTTATTTGAGTGATATACGAGTGATGAGCACATACACGAGAGCTTGTGTGTGGTGAGGAAAATTCCTTTGCTCTATTAACCGTTTTGCAGGTCACATAGTCATGCCTACCGGAGTTGCATCTTGCTCATACAATCAAGAATTCATGGTGTGAGAACCCGTAAATACCCTAAAAATTTTCCTAGGGTTTTAGTTCCCTTAATTGCATAATTTTTGCATTTTCTGGCTTAGAAACATTTTCTGGGTTGATTTTATGAGCAATTATAGTTTTTAGATGATTTTTCTAGTATTGGTGAGTTTTTAAAAAAATTAAGAATATATATTGGACGTGGGACCCACTAGTGCGAAAAGTTCGGAAAAATTCGGCCAATTAGGTTAAATTCCGGATACTGTGTAAATTTTATCGGGTGTTAAGAGATAAGTAGAGTGTGTGAAGTGATTGATGTGAGAGAGAAAAGAAGTGATAAGAATGCATTAAATAGAGTGACAAGTGTCACCATGTTATTGGTTTTCCTTTAAGATTTACTATTCACAATTTTGACTTTTTTGACCAAAGGATTAAATATCCAAAAATTGCATAAAATTCACAATTTTTCTTCTCTTGTTGGCCGGCTCTCTCTCTCAAGTTCAAGGAAGGAAGAAAACCTCTTCAAGTCTTGATTTCTTCTTGCTTCAATCCATAACTCAACCAACTAAACTAGTTTCTACTCCATAAAATCTTTCTAGTTGGTGTTAGTGGTTGATTTGGTGAAGTTTTTGGAAGAGCTAAGGTGTCCAACACCTCTACCTCTCTTGTTACTAGGTGAGTGGTGTGTGTATCTTCCTCCTACATCTAATGATGCTTAAGTTATGCTTATTAGTGATTAAAGTGCTGAAATTTCTGGTTTTTATCTTGGTTTGAATTGATTTGGTGAAGTTTTCCATTTTATGATGATTTTTCTGGTTTAATTGGATTATGATGGTGTGGTTGTTTGTGATGATTGGCAATGGACTATAATGGCTCTAGTGGATGTGAAATGTGGATAAATGCAACCAATTTTGGATTTGGAATGAAAACTGAAAAGTTAGGGTTCTTAAATCCCCAATTCTGTCCGGTTTTGGATCATAGGGTTAGAGGCCGAATTTGACTTTGCTCAAAACATGAAAGTTGTAGGTATTGATGTTTTTGAGGTGCCTGTAAAATTTCAGGTCATTTGGATTAATGTGGAATGAGTTATGACGAAATTACTGTAGCTGTTCTGCTTTAGACAGAATGCGAAAACTGTACTGGTTATTGGCCATTTTGACTGGAATTGGTTTGGATTTAGTTGTTGGTGTCTTCTGATGAAATGTAACTGGATGTCTTAGGTAACATATGCCTTTGGAATTTCGGCATTTGGACTTGTATAGACTAAGTTATAGTAATTACAGTTTTGTGTGATTTGCAAACCTGTTTTGGTAATTCTGGTATAGTATTTGGCATTTTCGACCTAGTTAAGCTAGGAACTGGATTGAGTGACCTTCTTCATTGTTGTAGCCCTGTTCCATAGCTTCGAAGCGGTGGGTCTTACACCCCCATCCGATAATTGTAGTGAGAGTTGTGCCATTACCGCATTATGAGGTCGAATCCGGTTTTCTTTCCAAGGCCTGAGTTTAAGGCCTTTCTTAATTCCTGGTTTGCTATCATACTTGTATATGTTTATAAAACCCTATTGGGGTTGTGATTGGCATTGCTATATGACTCGTTATCGAGTCTCATTGCATTTGTTTACTTGTTCTAGGGCGTGACGGTGGTTCACGACATTCCCCTGACGGAAGTGCATGAAATAGCACTTATTTGATTTGTGAGTATACTACTCACTTAACTGTTACAATGTGGCTTTGTTATATGTGTAATTGATGCCTTGAAGGCTTATTTGCTTATTGGAAGTGATTAAGGTGAGGGTGTACTTGACCGCCCTCACCCCTTGTGATTTTATTCATGGTTAATGACTGTTCACTGAAATACTGTACTGGTTATATGAAATACTGAATTCCACTCATGGAAACTGATTTGGTGTCGTTTGGATGAATGTCCAACGGCTTTACTGTATCACTGAGCTCAACCCCGTTTGGTAGTCAATTGGATCGAGCCGGCGAGGGCTTGGTCGTGAAAATTGTCTTGCCACGGGGACTGTACTGAGGAACCTTGTAGTAATGAGACTCTTGGTTCCGGTATACTCGAGTATTACCAAAAGTGACTGAATGGAGTGCGGGCCCGGTTGGGGTATGATTGGTGGAAGGAAAGGAAGTAAAGTGAGGTCTACGGTTTTGGGTACTTTTAACATTGACGGAGGGTCAATGAGGTTGGATCAAGATTGCAAGTGTGGAAATGGGCTCTTGAGAGCCAACCGTATCCTTTCCCTGGTTTGATTTATCTCTTAATTGCATATTTGAACTGAACGGTTATGATTATGTGATCTTGACTGCTTTTGTGTGATAGTTGCTCACTGGGCTTTAGCTCATACCGTGCCATTTGTTTTCCTTACAGGAAAATGACCACTTTTGGAAAGAATGTGCTAGTTGGTTCAAGTTGAGCTCATGTGAATGTATATTTTGAATAGCTCCTTGAGGGTGAAAACCCTAAGTGTTTTGTTGCAACCAATGGTTGGCTTGTAAATGGTTATTTGTACATGTATGAACTAGTTGAATATTTGATATGCCGTCTTGGCTTGCAAATGTTGGTTTCCAATGTATATATATGTTTGGTCGATGCTTGGTTGGATTTCGAACTGATACGCGTTTCAAGCGGAAAAGAAAAAAAATTTGGAAAAGGAAAGGGCCAAATCCGGCCGGATTCTGACGTGTCCTCTACTGTTCATCGCGGCTTCGATTTTCATTTTTTTTTATTTTGTGATTTTGACCTATTTGCGCGCGTTGGTAAGCTCCGGAGCGCATTAGATCGACGTTAACTGATCCGTAGTCCTGGCGAGAGCTGGGCAGGCAGTCCGCTAACCCCTTTGGTTCGCCTTAGGGGAAAGTGGGGCTGTTACACATGGAGACCGAACCTTTCAAGAGGAGATGTCCCAAGCGAAGTACCTCCAGGTATAAACAAGATTGTGATGAGTATGAGAAGGAGCAAAGAAGTTTGCGCCGAACGTCTAAATCAAAGTCAACCTCAAGCAAACAAGTTTCATCTCCAAAGTGCCTTGACAATCAAGGCAAGGCGTTCGAGAACTCTCGAATTGAGGCAAAGCTTCGTGAATCAAAGGATAAATTCCTAAGTCGGACTAAAGCATTGATTGATGATATGATGGAAAGACTTAGCCAAGTGCTGGATTCACACCTGGAGCAACTTAACCATGTGCCAACTGGTGGTAATAAAGGGGAAATTCATCCTAGTCCCTCGTTGATTGAAGAGCCAAATATGAATGAGTTACAACTGAGCCATGAACATGAGCTAGACAATGAAGATCAAACCTCATGTACAATGCGTGAGCAATGGTCTGAGAAGAATGGAGTGGAAAAAGACAAGAATAATTTGGCCTTAGTGAAGAGTAAAAAGGAGAAGTTGGCCGTGTTTACAAAGGCTGAAAGTGTGACCATTTTGTTTGCTAACCGGCTAACATGTGTTTTGTTTAGTACCTCTTCTTTTGTGCAGGTTACACAAAGTCAAGTAGAGTTGGTCGTGGCATGTTCCATCCCGAAGTCACTTGGACACTTTGCGAGTTTCCATGGAGTTTGTCTCCTAGGAGCTAAATCTCTTTTGTATCAATCCATGGAACAATCTGCATTCAAACCTGTCCGCACCATTGGAGGAGTCATTCGAGCCCATTATTTTGATGAGAAGTATTGTAAAGCTGTCCAAAATTTTCCCACAACGACTAAAGAGTTGCAACCTGATTTCATGCTTGTTCCAGCTACGTGTTGCGCGAATGCATGTGATTCGTATGGGGTAGACTTCACTTCATTCCTGCCGCTTATGTTGGGTGATGCCCGCAAGGGTGTCAATCAAGATCCGAGTGCTGTTCTTACTTCACTGGTTCGTGTTTCTATGGATGTGCAACACGGGTGGCTCAGTGTCCCACCTCTAGAGTGGCAAGTTGCGCCGATTCAGTGCCTAGGACTGAATTACACCACCTTGCACAACCAGGTTCGAGGCTTTTCTAGTTTCAATGAACATCGTTATGAAGTGCATGTGAATGTCCGGGTGCGAAGGCTAATTAGCGAGCTTTGGGTTGCAACCTGGAACGTTCACAAGCGTTATACACGTTCCTTCCTACCTTGGAGAATGTCCTTGTTTGAGAACCCCTTGAAGCTAACTAAGAGACATGTGCACCAAATTATTTTAATCATAACATATGCAGGTATCCTTCAATCTAAGAGGGCCAATATGTGGAGACTTGGGTGTCACACTACCCAGTCTCATTAGTATCATTCATCTCCATCCAGATTTGAGGACAAATCCTTCTCAAGAGGAGGGGACTGATGTGTGCACGGACCTTGGCCCACGCAATGGCCCAATCCGAGTTCCATTGGGCCCAGTCACATGTGCACGGGCCAAGCAATTCAGGGAATCACTCCAAGTCCTTGTACGGAATGTTCAAGACCAACAAGGAGTTCATCGAGACATTGAAGGCTTAGAAGGTGATAACCCAGTTGTCTACACGATGATCCAAGCCCATGAAGAGAGCCCGTGAAAAGCCAAGTGGGCTATGGCCGATTAGGCCTTAATGTTAGGAGTCTTAAGTTTAGATTAGTCCTTTTGTTAGCCATGGATTCGGCCCACCTTTGTCTAAGGATGGCCGAACCACTAGGCCCCTTCTTTATTGAGTCCATGGATCGGCCCACCTTGTCCAAGGAGTGGCCGACCATCTAGCTTTTCGATATTAGGGTTTAGGGTTTCCTTAGTATTTGCCTATATAAAGGCTTGCTTTGTAAGGTTTAAGGAAGCCGTTTTATGATAATAAACTTGTTCTTGTTTCTCTTAGATGGAGAGTACAATTCCATTACTTGCATTGGCAAGGGTTCTTGAGCAATCTCGTGATCGTCCTTGATTGTTCTACCGACCTATTCCCCTGGAGTATTCACCTTCATCGGAGTGTCGTCTACCACCTATGTCAAATCGTGTCGTCCGTTTGACTCTAGGTTCCGCAAACCAAGCGTTGGACAACCTCGCTAGATCCTTGGGCAAACGTGCTACGTGTCTCGAACGTGTTGATCGAGGAACGTATCATTTGGTGTGGACTGATTTGAGTTGACATTGTTCCATGAATGGATACCAACGGGGTTTAACTCTTGGAGGCTTGCAAAGCCTATAATTGATTTTGGAATGGAACGCACTAAGAACAGCTCAACTTCCCTTTGCCTGATCTGTATAAAAGAAGAAACACTAAACAAAGCAAAGGTAAGTTCGTTAGGAAAATAATAGGCCTTCACCGGGTTGTTCAAGATCAGCCCACTTTCTCTCTTTTCCTCCTTTTTACCACCCATCTCATCAGATTTTTCCATCTCTTTTTCTAGTTCAACAGCTGACCCTTTCATCTCGTTGCTTTCAACTCCCTCGGGTTAACCTCTTCAGGCACAATTCCCTCATCTAGCCTTTTCTCTATTCTATAACGCTCAAGCTCATTTTCATGTATGCTAGATCAATACAAAGCTGGTCATAAGTAAGTGATACAAGTACAAAACGACGACTATTAAATAAGAAGGCATACTTATTAGTATGTCCGTCATATTTAACTTCTCGCCTCGACATCCATGCTTTGCCCAACAACACAGGTGTCACTTGAATTGGGACTACATCACACAACACCTCGTCCACATATTTGCCGATTTGAATAGGTACAAGTGTGTGCTTAGTAACCCAAACAACACCACGAGTACTCATCAACTGGTACAGTTGAAGATGATCAATGTAGGAGTGGGTAGTGTTCCTAAAATGTAGGAGAGTAGCCAAGTGAAAACAAAGGAGTTATCCAAGTGCTTTACTTAGTTTCCTAAATGAATTTGGAAATCAAGTAAACAACTTGGATGAAGCAAGCAATACTCGGACAGATTTGAAACAAAGAAACCCTAGTGCAAATGAAACCCTAGCCGCCGCCCCACTTGTTTTCTTGTTGCTCAAGTGATTACTAACGACCAAGACAGATTTGGGAACACAACCTTTCGGCAAATTTTGGACAGAAATTATCGACAAACTAGACACAAACACAAAAGGGATAACACACCAACAGATTTTGTGTTCGGATAAACAGTAACGTGAACAGTGTCGGTGAAGAGTGACGGTGAACAGTGTCATTTTTTCCTTCTTTTTTTTTTTCAACAAGGCAGCGGACAAAACACAAAAACCCTTCGATACAACTACGAAAAACAAGGATATAACGAAAGATACCTTCACCTAAGCTCTGAAGCCAACTGATACGGTCTTCGATCAACTCGTTTCGAGACACGTAACGTACTTGTCCAAGGATCTAGTGAGGTTGTCCAACGCTTAGATTGTGGAACCTAAAACCAAAACGGATGACACGAATTGATTGAAGGTGGTAGAACGGCGACTCGAATTGAGGTGAATACTATAGTGGATAGGTCGGTAGAACAATCAAGGACAATGCGCAAGATTGCTCAAGAACCCTTGCCAAGCAAGTTAAGGTTCGAATGCTCTCAATAAGTCGAAGAGAAACAAATCAGAATTTTATTATCAAAATTGTGCACCCGTTAATCATACAAAGTGAGCCTTTATATAGGCTAAGGGGCTAATAAAACCCTAAGAAACTAGACAAGGAAGGTCGGCCACTCCTTGGACAAGGTGGGCCGGGCCATGACTCAAATAAACTAATCTAATCCAACTCTAAGCAATTGAACCTAACACTAAGGCCTAGGGCTTAGTCGACCAAACCTTCATGGGCTCTCTTCGTGGGCTTGGATCATCATGTAGACAACTTGATTATCACCTTCCAAGCCTTCAATAGCCTGATGGACTCCTTGTTGGTCTTGAACATTTCACACAAGAGCTTGAAGGGACTCCTTGAAGCGCTTGGCCCGTGCACGTGTGACTGGGCCCAATGGAACTCGAACTGGATCATTACTCGGGCTAAGGTCCGTGCACACATCAGTCCCCTCCACTTGAGAAGGATTTGTCCTCAAATCTGGATAGAAATGGATGATACTACAAGCGTTGGTAGTATGAAGCCCAAATCTAATGCCACCACATATTGGCCCTCATACTATGATTCGGTGCTCATGTCTCTTGGTTAGTTTGAAAATGCTCACAACCAGCCAAGAAAAACTCATGGCTTTACTCCAATGGCTCCTCTTGTTTGTATAATTCCCCTCCTCTTGAAAGCAATTTGCCCACAAATTGAAGCACGAATGGTGACAAGACGAGTTACATGCCTTTGACTCAATCTTGTTACTGTGACGCCCCGAAAAAAAAGAGTTTGAGAACCCGTAAAAAAACCCTAATCTTTTCCGAGGGTTTTATTTCCTTTAATAGCATGTTTTCTGCATTTCCTGGCTTAGGAAATTTTCCTGAGGAATTTTTATGAGTAATTATAGTTTTTAGATGATTTTTCTAGCCTTGGAGAGTTTTTGAAAAATTAAGAGTGTATAATGGACGTGGGACCCACTAGTGCGAAAAGTTCGGAAAAATTCGGCCAATAAGGTTAAGTTTCGGATACTGTGTAAAATTTATCGGGTGTTAATAGATAAGTAGAGAGTGAGATTTGATTGATGTGAGAGGAAAAAGAAGTGATAAGATTGCATTAATGAGGTGACAAGTGTCACCCTCTTATTGGTTTTACTTTAAGATTTACTATTCCAATTTTTGACTTTTTTTGACCAAAGGTTAAATATCTTAAAAATTGCCCAAAAATCACCATTTCTTACCTTTGGATGGCCGGCCCTCTCTAGCAAGAAGAAAGACAAAACTCTTCAACATCTTGGCAAATTCCTATCTCAAATCATCCAAACTACTTGCCTAAATTAGTTTTTACTCCATAAAATTCCTTCCTTGGGTGCTAGTAGGTAGTTTAGTGAAGTTTGTTTGAAGAGCTAAGGTGTCCAACATCTCTATCTCTCTTGGTTACTAGGTGAGTGGTGTGTGAATTCCCTCTTGCACTTAATGAAGCTTAAGTTATGCTTATTAGTGATTAAAGTGCTGAAATTTCTGGTTTTCATCTCGGTTTGAAGTGATTTGGTGAAGTTTTTATTTTATTGATGATTTTTCTGGTTTAATTGGATTATGATGGTGTGGTTGTTTATGATGATTGGCAATGGCCTATAATGACACTAGTAGGTGTGAATTGTTGATATTTGCAATCAATTTTGGGTTTGGAATGAATTGTGAAAAGTTAGGGTTCATAAACCCCTAATTCTGTCCGATTTTAGATCATAGGGTTAGATGCCAAATTGGACTTTGCTCAAAACATGACAGTTGTAGGTATTGATGAGTTTGAAGTGCCTGCAAAATTTCAGGTCATTTGGATCAGTGTAGAGTGAGATATGTCGATTTTACTATTGCTGATCTGGGTTGCTCAGAATGTGAAAACTGCGCTTGTAATCGTTTGTTTTGACTGGAATTGGTTTGGATTTTGTTGTTGGTGTCTTCTGAGGAAATGTAGATGGATGTCTTAGCTAACATATGCCTTTGGAATTTCGGCATTTGGACCTGTATAGACAGAGTTGGACTCATTACAGCATTGTGTGATTTGTGAACCTGTTTTAGTGGTTCTGGTTTGGTATTTTTGGCATTTTTGACCTAGTTGTGCTAGGATTTGGACTGAGTGGCCTTCTACATTGTTGTAGCCCTGTCTTTTAGCTTCAAGACGGTGGGTCTTACACCCCCATCCGATAATCATAGTGAAATTGACACCATTACCGCAAAATGACGTCAAAACTGTTTTTCTGGTTTTGAGCTTAACCTTCATTTCCGGACTTTTTCCTAGCTTGACTTGTACTAGTACTACTTGGAGCTTGCTGAATGGATATTAGACGAACTTATTTGTGTGACTTTGGGACTGGCTGAAGAAATAATGAAGCCATGATGGCTGGGAAAGTAAGCAAATTTAGGGGAAGTGCTATCCGAAGTTTTAAAGGACTTGTTTGCATTGAGTTTGTGATCTAAGACTTGGATTTGAGCAAGGCAATGTTATGTGATGGATGATTTCTGAGCCGTGGAGGTGAGTGACCTCAAACTACTTCTAAAGTTATTTATGAACCGTTTCTTACATTATTTACTTTTGAACTGTTTTCAAAGTTACTTTTGAAATGTTTTCTTGCATATCATGCGTGCTGGCATGTGAGTGTGCCTTGTTTGCTATATTTCTTGACTTCATGACTTGTGTTTTGGTTGATAACGTGTTAAGCGCTTATAATGATTTCCAAAACGAGTTTTCGAGGCGAGTGAGTACTTTATCGCACTCGACCTCGATAAATGTGAAATTTTCGATTGAAATGTTACTTGCGCATGAATGTAAGCCTTTTGGGCTGAACTGGCCATTGCCCCTTGTTACCGGTCGTCTTGAGCCAGAAGCGGACTCGGTCAGGCGATTAGGAACTTGGGTGAACGTTTGGTATACTCGAGTATTACCTATGTAGGTTGGTGGAGCCTGGCCAAAAGCCAGGGTCAGGGTGAATGAAATGAAATGAATGACCAAATGAGCGAGGAAATGTCAGGAGAATGAATGTATCCTTTCATGAATGTTACTATCGCTTTCCATTGTAAATGTTTCTTGAATTATTGATAATCCATATTTACTGTTTTACAAATGTTGTAGTTGTTCCGGATTTATCATTTGATTTATGACATCATTGCTATATGACATCATTGAGATGAACTATTGTGAAACCGATTTGATTACTGATTTTAATGGTTACTCGCTGAGCTTCTAGCTCACCCCAAAAATGTTTTATTTCCCCCCCCACAGGGCTCAAGGCGAAGAAAAGCTTGGAGTGCTTATTCACGTGACTGGATGGCTTATATCGTGTACAGTTTAAGTTTGGATCTATTTTATGTATGAGTTGGTCTTGTGTAAATATTTGAAATTGATATGGATGTAAGTATACGTTCCACGATTGGAATCAGTTTCCGCTGCATTTGTAATATGTAATCATTGGAGAATTTGATGTAATTTTGAGATTTATATTGTAATTGGGTTGAGGACTGTAGTGAGCGATTGAGTCCCGTCGAGAGCTGGGCAGGCGGTCCGCCGAACCCTCTGGTTCGCCTTAGGGGGAGGTGGGGCCGTTACAGTTACGATTGCTACAGATGTCATCCAATGCAAAACCCACGTGCTAAGTTGGAAAATAACCCTTGTCGAACCTTGACTCTCACAAACTATCTTCAATGTGTGCTCAACTTGATCGTTTGTGGTCACGAGGTAAGGGTCCTCCAAGTGGTGTGAAGTGTATCCCATGAAATCGAACTCCGGCCAGAACACACTTGCAAGGTCCCATGGCGGATTTGGTGATGTTGGAGCTTCATGTGTACTAAGAGCAAGACGAAAATCACAATGGTCATTGATGTACTTGTTCTTTAAACGAACCCTTGGTACACAACCATCCCTAAAATGTGGAGTGTTCCCTTCAAGATGAGCTCGAATCAACTCCCTTTTGGTGTGGACTGATTTGAGTTGACATTGTTCCATGAATGGATACCAATGGGGTTTAACTCTTGGAGGCTTGCAAAGCCTATAATTGATTTTGGAATGGAACGCACTAAGAACAGCTCAACTTCCCTTTGCCTGATCTGTATAAAAGAAGAAAAACACTAAACAAAGAAAAGGTAAATTCGTTAGGAAAATAATAGGCCTTCACCGGGTTGTTCAAGATCGCCCACTTTCTCTCTTTTCCTCCTTTTTACCACCCATCTCATCAGATTTTTCCATCTCTTTTTCTAGTTCAACAGCTGACCCTTTCATCTCGTTGCTTTCAACTCCCTCGGGTTTTACCTCTTCAGGCACAATTCCCTCATCTAACCATTTCTCCATTCTATAACGCTCAAGCTCATTTTCACGTATGCTAGATCAATACAAAGCTGGTCAGAAGTAAGTGATACAAGTACAAAACGACGACTATTAAAAAAGAAGGCATACTTATTAGTATGTCCGTCATATTTAACTTCTCGCCTCGACATCCATGCTTTGCCCAACAACACAGGTGTCACTTGAATTGGGACTACATCACACAACACCTCGTCCACATATTTGCCGATTTGAATAGGTACAAGTGTGTGCTTAGTAACCCAAACAACACCACGAGTACTCATCAACTGGTACAGTTGAAGATGATCAATGTAGGAGTGGGTAGTGTTCCTAAAATGTAGGAGAGAATGTAGGAGAGTAGCCAAGTGAAAACAAAGGAGTTATCCAAGTGCTTTACTTAGTTTCCTAAATGAATTTCGAAATCAAGTAAACAACTTGGATGAAGCAAGCAATACTCGGACAGATTTGAAACAAAGAAACCCTAGTGCAAATGAAACCCTAGCCGCCGCCCCACTTGTTTTCTTGTTGCTCAAGTGATGACTAACGACCAAGACAGATTTGGGAACACAACCTTTCGGCAAATTTTCGACGGAAATTATCGACAAACTAGACACAAACACAAAAGGGATAACACACCAACAGATTTTGTGTTCGGATAAACAGTAACGTGAACAGTGTCGGTGAAGAGTGACGGTGAACAGTGTCATTTTTTTCTTCTTTTTTTTTTCAACAAGGCAGCGGACAAAACACAAAAACCCTTCGATGCAACTACGAAAAACAAGGATATAACGAAAGATACCTTCACCTAAGCTCTGAAGCCAACTGATACGGTCCTCGATCAACTCGTTTCGAGACACGTAACGTACTTGTCCAAGGATCTAGTGAGGTTGTCCAACGCTTAGATTGTGGGACCTAAAACCAAAACGGACGACACGAATTGATTGAAGGTGGTAGAACGGCGACTCCAATTAAGGTGAATACTATAGTGGATAGGTCGGTAGAACAATCAAGGACAATGCGCAAGATTGCTCAAGAACCCTTGCCAAGCAAGTTAAGGTTCGAATGCTCTCAATAAGTCGAAGAGAAACAAATCAGAATTTTATTATCAAAATTGTGCACCCGTTAATCATACAAAGTGAGCCTTTATATAGGCTAAGGGGCTAATAAAACCCTAAGAAACTAGACAAGGAAGGTCGGCCACTCCTTGGACAAGGTGGGCCGGGCCATGACTCAAATAAACTAATCTAATCCAACTCTAAGCAATTGAACCTAACACTAAGGCCTAGGGCTTAGTCGACCAAACCTTCATGGGCTCTCTTCGTGGGCTTGGATCATCATGTAGACAACTTGATTATCACCTTCCAAGCCTTCAATATCCCGATGGACTCCTTGTTGGTCTTGAACATTTCACACAAGAGCTTGAAGGGACTCCTTGAAGCGCTTGGCCCGTGCACGTGTGACTGGGCCCAATGGAACTCGAACTGGATCATTACTCGGGCTAAGGTCCGTGCACACATCAGTCCCCTCCACTTGAGAAGGATTTGTCCTCAAATCTGGATAGAAATGGATGATACTACAAGCGTTGGTAGTATGAAGCCCAAATCTAATGCCACCACATATTGGCCCTCATACTATGATTCGGTGCTCATGTCTCTTGGTTAGTTTGAAAATGCTCACAACCAGCCAAGAAAAACTCATGGCTTTACTCCAATGGCTCCTCTTGTTTGTATAATTCCCCTCCTCTTGAAAGCAATTTGCCCACAAATTGAAGCACGAATGGTGACAAGACGAGTTACATGCCTTTGACTCAATCTTGTTACGATTGCTACAGATGTCATCCAATGCAAAACCCACGTGCTAAGTTGGAAAATAACCCTTGTCGAACCTTGAATCTCACAAACTATCTTCAATGTGTGCTCAACTTGATCGTTTGTGGTCACGAGGTAAGGGTCCTCCAAGTGGTGTGAAGTGTATCCCATGAAATCGAACTCCGGCCAGAACACACTTGCAAGGTCCCATGGCGGATTTGGTGATGTTGGAGCTTCATGTGTACTAAGAGCAAGACGAAAATCACAATGGTCATTGATGTACTTGTTCTTTAAACGAACCCTTGGTACACAACCATCCCCAAAATGTGGAGTGTTCCTTTCAAGATGAACTCGAATCAACTCCCTTTTGGTGTGGACTGATTTGAGTTGACATTGTTCCATGAATGGATACCAACGGGGTTTAACTCTTGGAGGCTTGCAAAGCCTATAATTGATTTTGGAATGGAACGCACTAAGAACAGCTCAACTTCCCTTTGCCTGATCTGTATAAAAGAAGAAACACTAAACAAAGCAAAGGTAAGTTCGTTAGGAAAATAATAGGCCTTCACCGGGTTGTTTAAGATCAGCCCACTTTCTCTCTTTTCCTCCTTTTTACCACCCATCTCATCAGATTTTTCCATCTCTTTTTCTAGTTCAACAGCTGACCCTTTCATCTCGTTGCTTTCAACTCCCTCGGGTTTTACCTCTTCAGGCACAATTCCCTCATCTAGCCTTTTCTCCATTCTATAACGCTCAAGCTCATTTTCATGTATGCTAGATCAATACAAAGCTGGTCATAAGTAAGTGATACAAGTACAAAACGACGACTATTAAAAAAGAAGGCATACTTATTAGTATGTCCGTCATATTTAACTTCTCGCCTCGACATCCATGCTTTGCCCAACAACACAGGTGTCACTTGAATTGGGACTACATCACACAACACCTCGTCCACATATTTGCCGATTTGAATAGGTACAAGTGTGTGCTTAGTAACCCAAACAACACCACGAGTACTCATCAACTGGTACAGTTGAAGATGATCAATGTAGGAGTGGGTAGTGTTCCTAAAATGTAGGAGAGAATGTAGGAGAGTAGCCAAGTGAAAACAAAGGAGTTGTCCAAGTGCTTTACTTAGTTTCCTAAATGAATTTGGAAATCAAGTAAACAACTTGGATGAAGCAAGCAATACTCGGACAGATTTGAAACAAAGAAACCCTAGTGCAAATGAAACCCTAGCCGCCGCCCCACTTGTTTTCTTGTTGCTCAAGTGATGACTAACGACCAAGACAGATTTGGGAGCACAACCTTTCGGCAAATTTTCGACAGAAATTATCGACAAACTAGACACAAACACAAAAGGGATAACACACCAACAGATTTTGTGTTCGGATAAACAGTAACGTGAACAGTGTCGGTGAAGAGTGACGGTGAACAGTGTCATTTTTTTCTTCTTTTTTTTTTAACAAGGCAGCGGACAAAACACAAAAACCCTTTGATGCAACTACGAAAAACAAGGATATAACGAAAGATACCTTCACCTAAGCTCTGAAGCCAACTGATACGGTCCTCGATCAACTCATTTCGAGACACGTAATACGCTTGTCCAATGATCTAGTGAGGTTGTCAAACGCTTAGATTGTGGAACCTAAAACCAAAACGGACGACACGAATTGATTGAAGGTGGTAGAACGGCGACTCCAATTGAGGTGAATACTATAGTGGATAGGTCGGTAGAACAATCAAGGACAATGCGCAAGATTGCTCAAGAACCCTTGCCAAGCAAGTTAAGGTTCGAATGCTCTCAATAAGTCGAAGAGAAACAAATCAGAATTTTATTATCAAAATTGTGCACCCGTTAATCATACAAAGTGAGCCTTTATATAGGCTAAGGGGCTAATAAAACCCTAAGAAACTAGACAAGGAAGGTCGGCCACTCCTTGGACAAGGTGGGCCGGGCCATGACTCAAATAAACTAATCTAATCCAACTCTAAGCAATTGAACCTAACACTAAGGCCTAGGGCTTAGTCGACCAAACCTTCATGGGCTCTCTTCGTGGGCTTGGATCATCATGTAGACAACTTGATTATCACCTTCCAAGCCTTCAATATCCCGATGGACTCCTTGTTGGTCTTGAACATTTCACACAAGAGCTTGAAGGGACTCCTTGAAGCGCTTGGCTCGTGCACGTGTGACTGGGCCCAATGGAACTCGAACTGGATCATTACTTGGGCTAAGGTCCGTGCACACATCAGTCCCCTCCACTTGAGAAGGATTTGTCCTCAAATCTGGATAGAAATGGATGATACTACAAGAGTTTGTAGTATGAAGCCCAAATCTAATGCCACCACATATTGTGTGACAGCCCCACCTTCCCCTAAGGCGAACCAAAGAGGTTAGCGGACTGCCTGCCCAGCTCTCGCCAGGACTAACGGTGCAGTATAAAGCGATCTATCACGTTTGAAACTTATAACGCGCGCAACATGGCAAAAGGGCAAAATATCCCAAAATAAAATAAACGAACTCCCGAGTCGGCCATGAATAGTAACCGACCCGTCCGAAACCCAACCAAGCATCGAAAACATAAACAACATAACATTAGCTATTTACAAGCCACAACGGCAAGCCAAAACCATTCACTAAGGAAGTACACATTCGATTTTCCTATCAAAAGGAAATGAACCCGTTATACATTAGGGTTTCACTTCAAGAGCAATACAAAAGACATTTACATGCTCATTTCGGCAATTGACTATCCAATCCATTTTCAAAAGTAATTATCACCCTGTAAGGAAAACAAATAACACGGAATGAGCTAAAGCCCAGTGGTATACCACCCAATAAGCAATCAAAGTCATATAAGAATGAACTTTCATTTAAAGTGCACAAATAAGCAATGAAGCAAAACGGTAAAAGGATACGGTCGGCTCTCAAGAGCCCATTTCCACGCTTGCAATCTTGATCCAACCTCATTGACTCTCCGTCAATGTTAAAAGTACCAAACCGTAGACCACCCTTTACTTCCAATCCTTCCACCTAACATACCCCAACCGGGCCCACACTTCATTTCAGTAGTTTTTGGTAATACTCGAGTTTACCGGAACCAAGGGTCTCATTACCACAAGGTTCCCCAGTACAGTCCCCGTGGCAATTCAATCTTCACGACCAAGCCCTCGCCGGCTCGATCCAATTGACTACCAAACGGGGTTGAGCTCAGTAATGCAGTAAGGCCGTTGGACATCGTCCAAACGACATCAATTCAGTTTCCATGAAATGGAATTCACCAACCAATATATCAAGTTCAGTAATGCAATAAAACGGTAGCCAATCAATGACAATATCAAAAGAGGTGAGGGCGGTCAAGTACACCCTCACCTTAATCAATTCCAATATGCAAGTAAGCCATCAAGGCATCACATAACATTTAACAAAGCCACATAGTAACAATTTAGTGAGTGGTATACTCACCAAGTGAGAAAGTGGTGTTTCATACACCGTGGTCACCAAGACGTCGTGAGCTACCGTCACGCCCTAGAATCACGCAACAAATGCAATGAGACTCGATAACGAGTCATATAGCAATGCTAAACACAACCCCAATAGGGTTTCATATGCATAACTGTGCATAATAGCAAACCAGAAATTAGAAAATGGCCTTAGTCTTGGCCCCAAATAGAAAACTGTTTTGCCCTTATTATGCGGTAATGGTGTAAAATTCTCTACGGTTATCGGTTGGAGGTGTAAGACCCACCGTTTCGAAGCTATGAAACAGGGCTACAACAATGTAGAAGGTCACTCAATCCAGTTCCTAGCTTAACTAGGTCGAAAATGCCAAATACTATACCAGAATTACCAAAACAGGTTTGTAAAACACAGAAAACTGTAATCGGTATATCTCAGTCCATACAAGTCCAAATGCCGAAATTCCAAAGGCATAAGTTAGCTAAGTCATCCAGCTACATTTCATCAGAAGACACCAACTCCAAAATCCAAACCAATTCCAGTCAAAATAGCCAATTACTATCGCAGTTTTCGCATTCTGTCCAAAGCAGAACAGCTACAGTAATTTCGTCATAACTCATTCTACATTCATCCAAATACCCTGAAATTTTACAGGCACCTCAAACACATCAATACCTACAACTTTCATGTTTTGAGCAAAGTCTAATTCGGCCTCTAACCCAGTGATCTAAAACCGGACAGAATTGGGATTTTAAGAACCCTAACTTTTCAAATTTCCAACCAAATCCAAAATTGATTGCATTTGCCTATCCAATACACCTCATAGAGTCATTATCAACCATTACCATTCATCATACAAGGCCACAACATTCATTTCATATTAAACCAGAAAAATTCCCAATAAAATAAAAACTTCACCAAAACTCTTCAAATCAAGAAATAAATCATATAATCCTTCACTCATGCCACCATTAAGCATAATATAACCATCATTAGGTATAGGGGAGAGGTTGAAGCATCACTTACCAAGAAACAAGAGAGAGGAGGATGTTGGACACCTTAAACCTTCAAACAAGTTTCACTAAAGCACTCACTATCACTAAAAGGTAAGATTTTATGGAGCAAAAACTAAGTTAAACACTTGATTTGGTGGATTTGGACTTGTTAGAAGCTTGAATGTTGAAGAGTTTTGTCTTCCTTGGAGCTTGAGAGGGCCGGCTATGGTGGAGAGAAAAATGAGGAAATTTTAATGAATTTTGAAGATATTTAACCTTTGGTCAAAAAAGTCAAAATTTGGAATAGTATTTCTTAAGTCATATCCAATAGGGAAGTGACACTTGTCACTCTCATTAAATGCATTCCTATCTTTCTTTTCTCTCTCACATCAATCACTTCACACACTCTACTCATCACCTAACACCCGATAAATTTTACACAGTATCCGAAACTTAACCTTATTGGCCGAATTTTTCCGAACTTTTCGCACTAGTGGGTCCCACATCCAATATATATTCTTAATTTTCTAAAAATTCACCAATGCTAGAAAAATCATCTTAAAACTATAATTGCTCATAAAATCCACTAAGAAAATATTTCTAAGCCAGAAAATGCAGAAAACATGCAACTAAGGGGAAATAAACCCTAGGAAAATAATTAGGATTTTACGGGTTCTCACATATTGGACCTCATACTATGATTCGGTGATCATGTCTCTTGGTTAGTTTGAAAATGCTCACAACCAGCCTAGAAAAACTCATGGCTTTACTCCAATGGCTCCCCTTGTTTGTATAATTCCCCTCCTCTTGAAAGCAATTTGCCCACAAATTGAAGCACGAATGGTGACAAGACGAGTTACATGCCTTTGACTCAATCTTGTTACGATTGCTACAGATGTCATCCAATGCAAAACCCACGTGTTAAGTTGGAAAATAACCCTTGTCGAACCTTGAATCTCACAAACTATCTTCAATGTGTGCTCAACTTGATCGTTTGTGGTCACGAGGTAAGGGTCCTCAAAGTGGTGTGAAGTGTATCCCATGAAATCGAACTCCGGCCAGAACACACTTGCAAGGTCCCATGGCGGATTTGGTGATGTTGGAGCTTCATGTGTACTAAGAGCAAGACGAAAATCACAATGGTCATTGATGTACTGGTTCTTTAAACGAACCCTTGGTACACAACCATCCCCAAAATGTGGAGTGTTCCCTTCAAGATGAGCTCGAATCAACTCCCTTTTGGTGTGGACTGATTTGAGTTGACATTGTTCCATGAATGGATTCCAACGGGGTTTAACTCTTGGAGGCTTGCAAAGCCTATAATTGATTTTGGAATGGAACGCACTAAGAACAGCTCAACTTCCCTTTGCCTGATCTGTATAAAAGAAGAAACACTAAACAAAGCAAAGGTAAGTTCGTTAGGAAAATAATAGGCCTTCACCGGGTTGTTTAAGATCAGCCCACTTTCTCTCTTTTCCTCCTTTTTACCACCCATCTCATCAGATTTTTCCATCATTTTTTCTAGTTCAACAGCTGACCCTTTCATCTCGTTGCTTTCAACTCCCTCGGGTTTTACCTCTTCAGGCACAATTCCCTCATCTAGCCTTTTCTCCATTCTATAACGCTCAAGCTCATTTTCATGTATGCTAGATCAATACAAAGCTGGTCATAAGTAAGTGATACAAGTACAAAACGACGACTATTAAATAAGAAGGCATACTTATTAGTATGTCCGTCATATTTAACTTCTCGCCTCGACATCCATGCTTTGCCCAACAACACAGGTGTCACTTGAATTGGGACTACATCAACAACACCTCGTCCACATATTTGCCGATTTGAATAGGTACAAGTGTGTGCTTAGTAACCCAAACAACACCACGAGTACTCATCAACTGGTACAGTTGAAGATGATCAATGTAGGAGTGGGTAGTGTTCCTAAAATGTAGGAGAGAATGTAGGAGAGTAGCCAAGTGAAAACAAAGGAGTTATCCAAGTGCTTTACTTAGTTTCCTAAATGAATTTGGAAATCAAGTAAACAACTTGGATGAAGCAAGCAATACTCGGACAGATTTGAAACAAAGAAACCCTAGTGCAAATGAAACCCTAGCCGCCGCCCCACTTGTTTTCTTGTTGCTCAAGTGATGACTAACGACCAAGACAGATTTGGGAACACAACCTTTCGGCAAATTTTGGACAGAAATTATCGACAAACTAGACACAAACACAAAAGGGATAACACACCAACGGATTTTGTGTTCAGATAAACAGTAACGCGAACAATGTCGGTGAAGAGTGACGGTGAACAGTGTCATTTTTTTCTTTTTTTTTTTTCAACAAGGCAGCGGACAAAACACAAAAACCCTTCGATGCAACTACGAAAAACAAGGATATAACGAAAGATACCTTCACCTAAGCTCTGAAGCCAACTGATACGGTCCTCGATCAACTCGTTTCGAGACACGTAACACGCTTGTCCAAGGATCTAGTGAGGTTGTCCAACGCTTAGATTGTGGAACCTAAAACCAAAACGGACGACACGAATTGATTGAGGTGGTAGAACGGCGACTCCAATTGAGGTGAATACTATAGTGGATAGGTCGGTAGAACAATCAAGGACAATACGCAAGATTGCTCAAGAACCCTTGCCAAGCAAGTTAAGGTTCGAATGCTCTCAATAAGTCGAAGAGAAACAAATCAGAATTTTATTATCAAAATTGTGCACCCGTTAATCATACAAAGTGAGCCTTTATATAGGCTAAGGGGCTAACAAAACCCTAAGAAACTTGACAAGGAAGGTCGGCCACTCCTTGGACAAGGTGGGCCGGGCCATGACTCAAATAAACTAATCTAATCCAACTCTAAGCAATTGAACCTAACACTAAGGCCTAGGGCTTAGTCGACCAAACCTTCATGGGCTCTCTTCGTGGGCTTGGATCATCATGTAGACAACTTGATTATCACCTTCCAAGCCTTCAATATCCCGATGGACTCCTTGTTGGTCTTGAACATTTCACACAAGAGCTTGAAGGGACTCCTTGAAGCGCTTGGCCCGTGCACGTGTGACTGGGCCCAATGGAACTCGAACTGGATCATTACTTGGGCTAAGGTACGTGCACACATCAGTCCCCTCCACTTGAGAAGGATTTGTCCTCAAATCTGGATAGAAATGGATGATACTACAAGCGTTGGTAGTATGAAGCCCAAATCTAATGCCACCACATATTGGCCCTCATACTATGATTCGGTGCTCATGTCTCTTGGTTAGTTTGAAAATGCTCACAACCAGCCAAGAAAAACTCATGGCTTTACTCCAATGGCTCCTCTTGTTTGTATAATTCCCCTCCTCTTGAAAGCAATTTGCACACAAATTGAAGCACGAACGATGACAAGACGAGTTACATGCCTTTGACTCAATATTGTTACGATTGCTACAGATGTCATCCAATGCAAAACCCACGTGCTAAGTTGGAAAATAACCCTTGTCGAACCTTGAATCTCACAAACTATCTTCAATGTGTGTCAACTTGATCGTTTGTGGTCACGAGGTAAGGGTCCTCAAAGTGGTGTGAAGTGTATCCCATGAAATCGAACTCCGGCCAGAACACACTTGCAAGGTCCCATGGCGGATTTGGTGATGTTGGAGCTTTATGTGTACTAAGAGCAAGACGAAAATCACAATGGTCATTGATGTACTTGTTCTTTAAACGAACCCTTGGTACACAACCATCCCCAAAATGTGGAGTGTTCCCTTCAAGATGAGCTCGAATCAACTCCCTTTTGGTGTGGACTGATTTGAGTTGACATTGTTCCATGAATGGATACCAACGGGGTTAATTGATTTTGGAATGGAACGCACTAAGAATAGCTCAACTTCCCTTTGCCTGATCTGTATAAAAGAAGAAACACTAAACAAAGCAAAGGTAAGTTCGTTAGGAAAATAATAGACCTTCACCGGGTTGTTCAAGATCAGCCCACTTTCTCTCTTTTCCTCCTTTTTACCACCCATCTCATCAGATTTTTCCATCTCTTTTTCTAGTTCAACAGCTGACCCTTTCATCTCGTTGCTTTCAACTCCCTCGGGTTTTACCTCTTCAGGCACAATTCCCTCATCTAGCCTTTTCTCCATTCTATAACGCTCAAGCTCATTTTCATGTATGCTAGATCAATACAAAGCTGGTCATAAGTAAGTGATACAAGTACAAAACGATGACTATTAAATAAGAAGGCATACTTATTAGTATGTCCGTCATATTTAACTTCTCGCCTCGACATCCATGCTTTGCCCAACAACACAGGTGTCACTTGAATTGGGACTACATCACACAACACCTCGTCCACATATTTGCCGATTTGAATAGGTACAAGTGTGTGATTAGTAACCCAAACAACACCACGAGTACTCATCAACTGGTACAGTTGAAGATGATCAATGTAGGAGTGGGTAGTGTTCCTAAAATGTAGGAGAGAATGTAGGAGAGTAGCCAAGTGAAAACAAAGGAGTTATCCAAGTGCTTTACTTAGTTTCCTAAATGAATTTGGAAATCAAGTAAACAACTTGAATGAAGCAAGCAATACTCGGACAGATTTGAAACAAAGAAACCCTAGTGCAAATGAAACCCTAGCCGCCGCCCCACTTGTTTTCTTGTTGCTCAAGTGATGACTAACGACCAAGACAGATTTGGGAACACAACCTTTTGGCAAATTTTGGACAGAAATTATCGACAAACTAGACACAAACACAAAAGGGATAACACACCAACAGATTTTGTGTTCGGATAAACAGTAACGTGAACAGTGTCGGTGAAGAGTGACAGTGAACAGTGTCATTTTTTTCTTCTTTTTTTTTTTAACAAGGCAGCGGACAAAACACAAAAACCCTTCGATGCAACTACGAAAAACAAGGATATAACGAAAGATACCTTCACCTAAGCTCTGAAGCCAACTGATACGGTCCTCGATCAACTCGTTTCGAGACACGTAACGTACTTGTCCAAGGATCTAGTGAGGTTGTCCAACGCTTAGATTGTGTAACCTAAAACCAAAACGGACGACACGAATTGATTGAAGGTGGTAGAACGGCGACTCCAATTGAGGTGAATACTGTAGTGGATAGGTCGGTAGAACAATCAAGGACAATACGCAAGATTGCTCAAGAACCCTTGCCAAGCAAGTTAAGGTTCGAATGCTCTCAATAAGTCGAAGAGAAACAAATCAGAATTTTATTATCAAAATTGTGCACCCGTTAATCATACAAAGTGAGCCTTTATATAGGCTAAGGGGCTAACAAAACCCTAAGAAACTTGACAAGGAAGGTCGGCCACTCCTTGGACAAGGTGGGCCGGGCCATGACTCAAATAAACTAATCTAATCCAACTCTAAGCAATTGAACCTAACACTAAGGCCTAGGGCTTAGTCGACCAAACCTTCATGGGCTCTCTTCGTGGGCTTGGATCATCATGTAGACAACTTGATTATCACCTTCCAAGCCTTCAATATCCCGATGGACTCCTTGTTGGTCTTGAACATTTCACACAAGAGCTTGAAGGGACTCCTTGAAGCGCTTGGCCCGTGCACGTGTGACTGGGCCCAATGGAACTCGAACTGGATCATTACTTGGGCTAAGGTCCATGCACACATCAGTCCCCTCCACTTGAGAAGGATTTGTCCTCAAATCTGGATAGAAATGGATGATACTACAAGCGTTGGTAGTATGAAGCCCAAATCTAATGCCACCACATATTGGCCCTCATACTGTGATTCGGTGCTCATGTCTCTTGGTTAGTTTGAAAATGCTCACAACCAGCCAAGAAAAACTCATGGCTTTACTCCAATGGCTCCTCTTGTTTGTATAATTCCCCTCCACTTGAAAGCAATTTGCCCACAAATTGAAGCACGAATGGTGACAAGACGAGTTACATGCCTTTGACTCAATCTTGTTACGATTGCTACAGATGTCATCCAATGCAAAACCCACGTGCTAAGTTGGAAAATAACCCTGGTCGAACCTTGAATCTCACAAACTATCTTCAATGTGTGCTCAACTTGATCGTTTGTGGTCACGAGGTAAGGGTCCTCACAGTGTATCCCATGAAATCAAACTCCAGCCAGAACACACTTGCAAGGTCCCATGGCGGATTTGGTGATGTTGGAGCTTCATGTGTACTAAGAGCAAGACGAAAATCACAATGGTCATTGATGTACTTGTTCTTTAAACGAACCCTTGGTACACAACCATCCCCAAAATATGGAGTGTTCCCTTCAAGATGAGCTCGAATCAACTCCCTTTTGGTGTGGACTGATTTGAGTTGACATTGTTCTATGAATGGATACCAACGGGGTTTAACTCTTGGAGGCTTGCAAAGCCTATAATTGATTTTGGAATGGAACGCACTAAGAACAGCTCAACTTCCCTTTGCCTAAAGAAGAAACACTAAACAAAGCAAAGGTAAGTTCGTTAGGAAAATAATAGGCCTTCACCGGGTTGTTCAAGATCAGCCCACTTTCTCTCTTTTCTTCCTTTTTACCACCCATCTCATCAGATTTTTCCATCTCTTTTTCTAGTTCGACAGTTGACCCTTTCATCTCGTTGCTTTCAACTCCCTCGGGTTTTACCTCTTCAGGCACAATTCCCTCATCTTGCCTTTTCTCCGTTCTATGACGCTCAAGCTCATTTTCATGTATGCTAGATCAATACAAAGCTGGTCATAAGTAAGTGATACAAGTACAAAATGACGACTATTAAATAAGAAGGCATACTTATTAGTATGTCCGTCATATTTAACTTCTCGCCTCGACATCCATGCTTTGCCCAACAACACAGGTGTCACTTGAATTGGGACTACATCACACAACACCTCGTCCACATATATGCCGATTTGAATAGGTACAAGTGTGTGCTTAGTAACCCAAACAACACCACGAGTGCTCATCAACTTGTATAGTTGAAGATGATCAATGGTTGGAGGATTTAATTTCTCAACCATGATAGCACTTGCAAGGATGACTTCACAACTCCCATCAATGGGCAAGCTACAAATTTTATCTTTGACACCGCAACGAGTATAAAACCAACCAAGCAACTGAGATTTGACGAGGTCCAATTGCTCATCTACACCGCGTAATGCCACTTCTTTGACTCCCTTAGGATCAGGAAGACAATGTTGTGGGCTAGCTTTTATGCGTCTTGTATTCGCCATGACGTATGAGGGAACCTGCAAAAAGTTAGCAACGAAATCGAAGATGTTGGCTTTCACGCTCCCTTACGTGTATCCACTCGCACTCGTGTATATGGATGTCACTCTAATTGACTTACCAAATACTTTTACCTGTTGGGTTCTGTAGTTGAGAAAGGCCGCTCAAGTCCAATAATTGTCACCACTTTTGCCATAAGAGTAACCAAGAAGGTAAGACATAAATGTGGGTGCAAAATGAAGTGGGAATGGACGAATTTGGAAGGCCAATAGTGGCGGACAGAAATGGAAGTGCACCAATAGGATCATAAAAGATAGAAACCCTAGCTTCCTAAAATGTAGGAGTGGGTAGTGTTCCTAAAATGTAGGAGAGAATGTAGGAGAGTAGCCAAGTGAAAACAAAGGAGTTATCCAAGTGCTTTACTTAGTTTCCTAAATGAATTTGGAAATTAAGTAAACAACTTGGATGAAGCAAGCAATACTCGAACAGATTTGAAACAAAGAAACCCTAGTGCAAATGAAACCCTAGCCGCAAGTAGGAACCCTAGCCGCCGCCCCACTTGTTTTCTTGTTGCGCAAGTGATGACTAACGACCAAGACAGATTTGGGAACACAACCTTTCGGCAAATTTTGGACAGAAATTATCGACAAACTAGACACAAACACAAAAGGGATAACACACCAACAGATTTTGTGTTAGGAAAAATAGTAACGTGAGCAGTGTCGGTGAACAGTAATGGCGAACAGTGTCATTTTCTTCTTCTTGTTTTTTTTAACAAGGCAGCGAACAAAACACAAAAACCCTTCGACGCAACTACGAAAAACAAGGATATAAAGAATGATACCTTCACCTAAGCTCTGAAGCCAACTGATACGGTCCTCGATCAACTCGTTTCGAGACACGTAACACACTTGCCCAAGAATCTAGTGAGGTTGTCCAGCGCTTGGATTGTGGAACCTAAAACCAAAACGGACGACACGAATTGATTGAAGGTGGTAGAACGGCGACTCCAATTAGGTGAATACTCTAGTGGATAGGTCGGTAGAACAATCAAGGACAATACGCAAGATTGCTCAAGAACCCTTGCCAAGCAAGTTAAGGTTCGAATGCTCTCAATAAGTCGAAGAGAAACAAATCAGAATTTTATTATCAAAATTGTGCACCCGTTAATCATACAAAGTGAGCCTTTATATAGGCTAAGGGGCTAATCAAACCCTAAGAAACTAGACAAGGAAGGTCGGCCACTCCTTGGACAAGGTGGGCCGGGCCATGACTCAAATAAACTAATCTAATCCAACTCTAAGCAACTGAACCTAACACTAAGGCCTAGGGCTTAGTCGACCAAACCTTCATGGGCTCTCTTCGTGGGCTTGGATCATCATATAGACAACTTGATTATCACCTTCCAAGCCTTCAATATCCCGATGGACTCATTGTTGGTCTTGAACATTTCACACAAGAGCTTGAAGGGACTCCTTGAAGCGCTTGGCCCATGCACGTGTGACTGGGCCCAATGGAACTCGAACTGGATCATTACTTGGGCTAAGGTCCGTGCACACATCAGTCCCCTCCACTTGAGAAGAATTTGTCCTCAAATCCGGATAGAAATGGATGATACTACAAGCGTTGGTAGTATGAAGTCCAAATCTAATGCCACCACATATTGGCCCTCATACTATGATTCGGTGCTCATGTCTCTTGGTTAGTTTGAAAATGCTCACAACCAGCCAAGAAAAACTCATGGCTTTACTCCAATGGCTCCTCTTGTTTGTATAATTCCCCTCCTCTTGAAAGCAATTTGCCCACAAATTGGTGACAAGACGAGTTACATGCCTTTGACTCGATCTTGTTACGATTGCTACAAATGTCATCCAATGCAAAACCCACGTGTTATGTTGGAAAATAACCCTTGTCGAACTTTGAATCTCACAAACTATCTTCAGTGTGTGCTCAACTTGATCGTTTGTGGTCACGAGGTAAGGGTCCTCAAAGTGGTGTGAAGTGTATCCCATGAAATCGAACTCCGGCTAGAACACACTTGCAAGGTCCCATGGCGGATTTGGTGATGTTGGAGCTTCATGTGTACTAAGAGCAAGACGAAAATCACAATGGTCATTGAGGTACTTGTTCTTTAAACGAACCCTTGGTACACAACCATCCCCAAAATGTGGAGTGTTCCCTTCAAGATGAGCTCGAATCAACTCCCTTTTGGTGTGGACTGATTTCAGTTGACATTGTTCCATGAATTGATACCAACGGGGTTTAACTCTTGGAGGCTTGCAAAGCCTATAATTGATTTTGGAATGGAACGCACTAAGAACAGCTCAACTTCCCTTTGCCTGATCTGTATAAAAGAAGAAACACTAAACAAAGCAAAGGTAAGTTCGTTAGGAAAATAATAGGCCTTCACCGGGTTGTTCAAGATCAGCCCACTTTCTCTCTTTTCTTCCTTTTTACCACCCATCTCATCAGATTTTTCCATCTCTTTTTCTAGTTCAACAGTTGACCCTTTCATATCGTTGCTTCAACTCCCTCGGGTTTTACCTCTTCAGGCACAATTCCCTCATCTAGCCTTTTCTCCATTCTATAGCGCTCAAGCTCATTTTCATGTATGCTAGATCAATACAAAGCTGGTCATAAGTAAGTGATACAAGTACAAAATGACGACTATTAAATAAGAAGGCATACTTATTAGTATGTCCGTCATATTTAACTTCTCGCCTCGACATCCATGCTTTGCCCAACAACACAGGTATCACTTGAATTGGGACTACATCACACAACACCTCGTCCACATATTTGCCGATTTGAATAGGTACAAGTGTGTGCTTAGTAACCCAAACAACACCACGAGTGCTCATCAACTTGTACAGTTGAAGATGATCAATGGTTGGAGGATTTAATTTCTCAACCATGATAGCACTTGCAAGGATGACTTCACAACTCCCATCAATGGGCAAGCTACAAATTTTATCTTTGACACCGCAACGAGTATAAAACCAACCAAGCAACTGAGATGTGACGAGGTCCAATTGCTCATCTACACCGCGTAATGCCACTTCTTTGACTCCCTTAGGATCAGGAAGACAATGTTGTGGGCTAGATTTTATGCGTCTTGTATTCGCCATGACGTATGAGGGAACCTGCAAAAAGTTAGCAACGAAACCGAAGATGTTGGCTTTCACGCTCCCTTACGTGTATCCACTCGCACTCGTGTATATGGATGTCACTCTAATTGACTTACCAAATAATTTTACCTGTTGGGTTCTGTAGTTGAGAAAGGCCGCTCAAGTCCAATAATTGTCACCACTTTTGCCATAAGAGTAACCAAGAAGGTAAGACACAAATGTGGGTGCAAAATGAAGTGGGAATGGACGGATTTGGAAGGCCAGTAGTGGCGGACAAAATGGAAGTGCACCAATAGGATCATAAAAGATAGAAACCCTAGCTTCCTAAAATGTAGGAGTGGGTAGTGTTCCTAAAATGTAGGAGAGAATGTAGGAGAGTAGCCAAGTGAAAACAAAGGAGTTATCCAAGTGCTTTACTTAGTTTCCTAAATGAATTTGGAAATTAAGTAAACAACTTGGATGAAGCAAGCAATACTCGAACAGATTTGAAACAAAGAAACCCTAGTGCAAATGAAACCCTAGCCGCCGCCCCACTTGTTTTCTTGTTGCTCAAGTGATGACTAACGACCAAGACAGATTTGGGAACACAATCTTTCGGCAAATTTTGGACAGAAATTATCAACAAACTATGATGTGTGCTTGAACCAGGGCCCAGTCCAAGTCCCATTGGGCCCAGTCACACGTGCACGGGCCAAGCTCTTCAAAGAATCCCTCCAAGGCCTTGTTCGAGTTGCCCACGATCAACATGGAGGCTATAGAGATATTGAAGGCTTGGAAAGGAACAATCAAGCAACTTACACTTTGGTCCAAGCCCAGGAAGACTCCAGTGGGCCTCCTTACGAATCGGCCGCGTAGGGCCTTAGTCGTTGTTTTTCTATTTAGTTGGACTAGTGTTTCGTAGACGGCATGGGCCGGCCCACCTTGAAGACAAGATAGCCGACCCTCCCTTTTAGTCTCTTTAGGGTTTTCATTATTTTATTGAACCTATAAATAGGCTAGCCTTGTAAGGTTAAGGAACTAGTTTTTGATGAATTAAATTCTTGGTGCATTCGTTTTCTTTCATAAAGAATTCGTGCCTTTCAACTTGCTTGGCAAGGGTTATTGAGCAATCTCGCATCCTGTCCTTGATTGTTCATTGTGACGACCCCACTTCTCCCAAGGGCGAACCCAAGGGTATCGACGGGCCGCCTGCCTTCGCCTTGAGCCATGGAGGTGAGTGACCCTAAACTGTTTCCAAAGTTACTTTTGAAATGTTCCTTGCATTGTTTCTTTGGTTTGCATATCAAGTGTGCGCGCATACGAGTTCTTGACATGGTTTGGCTTTAATGAGTTCTTGAGGAGTCTTGTGCTGGACACCAACGTCTCCACCACTTTCGTGAGTTTGTGATATGATCTGGAGCACCGATGCTGCTCCCCTTTAATGTTTATGGTTTCGTGATCTGTTTGAGCGTTGGGTGTTTAGTTTCAATGATTTCACTGGCTCACGAGAGCAAAAATACGTGCATTTGATACTTGAATCATGACATCATGACATCATCGAAATGAATTATTGTGAAAGATATTTGATTACTGGTTTTATTTGGTTACTCGCTGAGCTTCTAGCTCACCCCAAAAATATTTTATTCCCCTCCACAGGGCTCAAGGCGAAGGCAGGCGGCCCGCCGATACCCTTGGGTTCGCCCTTGGGAGAAGTGGGGTCGTCACATTCATCCGACCTATTCCCCTGGAGTATTCACCTTCATCGGAGTGTCGTCTACCACCTCCAATCAAATCGAGTTGTCCGTTTGAGTAAAGGTTCCGCAAACCAAGCGTAGGACATCCCCGCTAGATCCTTGGGCAAACGTGCTACGTGTCTCGACCGTGGATCGAGGAACGTATCAGTTGGCTTCAAAGCTTTGGTGGAGGTATCTTCCGTTATATCCGTAGTTGTGTCGTAGTTTTATTATTTCCGCTGCCTTGTGTTAAAAAAAAAAAAAAACTGTTCGTTGCTTTGTTGCTTTGTGGTGCCGCTTTTCCTTCGTTTGTTGTCTAGTAATTCTGGCCGTTGTTTTTGTTTTTGTTTTTCCTTGTATCCATATCTGTTTGTTTTGGTGTCTTCAAGTCTGTCCGTTACTGCTTTGTTAGTAAAAAAAAAAAACAAATTAAATCTGTTGCATCGCTTGTCAAAAAAAAAATTTCTGTTCGTTAGTCCTTGTCCTTTTGTCGCGTCAATTTCTGGACAGTTGTGAGTTATTGTTGCTAGTCCCAATCTGCCCAGATTTCTTACCCTTGTGGTATCCATTCTGCCCAGCAAATTAGCCATAGCCGAATCTGCACAAAAAAAAAAAAAGGAAAGCAAGTTGCGGCTAGGGTTTTGCCTTGTTGCCTAATCTGTCCAAATCTTAGTAGCTTATCCAAGTTGTTTACTTATCTTGTCTAAACTGATTTGGGGTTACTACTTGTTGGGTTGTGACTCTTGAAGAAATCTACGAGAGTTTTTTTTAGGTTTCTTGAAGTTAATCTTGAAGTTCTTGGAAGTTCTTGACAACCTCTTGGAGTTTTGGGCTGTTGGTTGTAGTAAATTAGGACCTGACCAGAATCTGGTTTTGAATCCTTTCGGCCAAGTGTAGTTCTATTACCAAGTTAAAAGAGAAAAAAAAAAACAGAACCGAAAAGAAAAAAAAAAAAGAGCAGTCGGGTGGCACAACAAGAAGCAAGGGGAAAACGACTTTTATTTCCAAGATCAGTTTTGTTTACATCGTGCTTGTACCCAAACCAGAAAATTCGAACAAAAAAAAAAAGAGAGAGAAAGAAACAAACTCAAAAATTTTGGCCAACCTCTTCTTGAAGTTCTTGATCTTGAGTCTTGGAAACTTGAACCACCCTTTGAACAACTTGATCACCCTGAACCTTGAACAATTGCACTTCCCTTCGTATAAAGAGTTTCTTGTAAGATCTTGCATCCATACGTGGCTTTCTTGGTTGGGGAGTAAATTTCTTGGGAGAGTCTTGAGTCACGTTACTCGCGTCACCTTGTGAAGCCATTGAAGCCGAATTGCTTGATTGACCTTGAACCGAATCTGTCTTGTGTGAGAGCCCGTAAAACCCTAATATTTTTCCTAGGGTTATTTCCCCTTTTAATTGCATAATTTTGCATTTTCTGGCTTAGAAATATTTTTTTGAGAGGATTTTATGAGCAGTTATAGTTTTAAGATGATTTTTCTAGCACTGGAGAATTTTTAGAAAATTAAGAGTAAATAGTGGACATGGGACCCACTAGTGCGAAAAGTTCAGAAAAATTCGGCCAATAAGGTTAAGTTTCGGATACTGTGTATAATTTATCGGGTGTTAAGAGATAAGTGGAGTGTGTGAAGTGATTGATGTGAGAGAGAAAAGAAGGATAGGAATGCATTTAATAAGGTGCCATGTGTCACAATCTCATTGGTTGTGACTTAAGAAGTACTATTCACCTTTTGACATTTTTTTGACCTTTTGACCCAAGGAATTAAATATCCAAAATTTCACCAAAATTCACCATTTTCTTACCTCTTGTTGGCCGGCCACCTTGAGCAAGGAAGGAAGGAACTTTCTTCAACATTCAAGCTTCTACTTGGAGCAAATCAACCAAAACCATTGGTTACATCCAATTCCACTCCATAAAACTCTTCCTTCTAGTGATAGTAAGTTGTTTGGTGAACTTTGTTTGAAGGCCTAAGGTGGTCAACATCTCTCTCTCTCTTGGTTCTTGGTAAGTGAAGCTTGAAACACCCTACTATCTCTAATGATGCTTATTTTGTGCTTAATGGAGGCATGAGAGGAGTAAAATGTGATTTATTTCTTGATTTGGCTTGATATGGTGAAGTTTTCATTTTATTGAGAATTTTTCTGGTTTAATATGAAATGAAGGTTGTGGCTTTGCATGATGAATGGTATTGGTTGATAATGACTCTATGAGGTGTATTGGATAGGAAAATGCAACTAATTTTGGATTTGGATGGAAAATTGGAAAGTTAGGGTTCTTGAAGCCCCAATTCTGTCCGGTTTTAGATCACTGTGTTAGAGGCCGAATTTGACTTTGCTCAAAACATGAAAGTTGTAGGTATTGATGTGATGGAGATGGCTGTAAAATTTCAGGTCATTTGGATTAATGTGGAATGAGATATGACGCAATTACTGTAGCTGTTCTGCTTTGAGCAGAATGCGAAAACTGCGATAGTAATTGGCCATTTTGACTGGAATTGGTTTGGATTTTGGAGTTGGTGTCTTCTGATGAAATGTAGCTGAGTGTCTTAGCTAACATATGCCTTTGGAATTTCGGCATTTGGACTTGTAAGGACTGAGATATACCGATTACAGTTTTTTGTGTTTTGCAAACCTGTTTTAGGAATTCTGGGTTAGTATTTGGCATAGTTGACCTAGTTGTGTTACGAACTGGATTGAGTGACCTTCTACATTGTTTTAGCCCTGTTTCATAGCTTCGAAACGGTGGGTCTTACACCCCCAACCGATAATTGTAATGAGAGTTGTGCCATTACCGCATAATGAGTGTAAAACAGTTTTCTATATGGGGGCCATGGCTAAGGCCATTTTCGAATTTCTGGGTTGCTTTTATGCACACTTATGTATATGAAACCCTATTGGGGTTGTGTTTAGCGTTGCTATATGACTCGTTATCGAGTCTCATTGTATGTGTTATATGTTCTAGGGCATGAAGGTAGTGCACGACGGCTTGGTGATCGTGGTACATGAAATACCACTTACTTACTTGGTGAGTATACTACTCACTTACTTGTTATAATGTGGCTTTGAGCTATGTGTATTTGATGCCTTGAAGGCTTACTTGGTTATTGGAAATGATTGAGGTGAGGGTGTACTTGATCGCCCTCACCCCTTGTGATTTTGGTTATGGCTACTGATTGTTTTACTGAAATACTGCACTGGGTATATGAGATACTGCATTCCATTCATGGAAACTGATTTGGTGTCGTTGGACGAGTATCCAATGGCTTTACTGCATTTATGAGCTCAACCCCGTATGGTAGTTAATTGGATCGAGCCGGCGAGGGCTTGGTCGTGAAAATTATCATGCCACGGGGACTGTACTGGGGAACCTTGTGGTAATGAGACCCTTGGTTCCGGTAAACTCGAGTATTACCAAAATATTACTGAATGGAGTGCGGGCCCGGTTGGGGTATGTTGGGTGGAAGGAAGTGGAAGTAAAGTGTGGTCTACGGTTTGATACTTTTGACATTGACGGAGGGTCAATGAGGTTGGATCAAGATTGCAAGCGTGGAAATGGGCTCTTGAGAGCCGACCGTATCCTTTTACCGTTTTGCTTCATTGCTTATTTGAGCACTTTAAATGAAAGTTCATTCTTATATGACTTTGATTGCTTATTGGGTGGTATACCACTGGGCTTTAGCTCATTCCGTGTTATTTGTTTTCCTTACAGGCAAATGAACACTTTTGGAAAGGTTATGATAGTTGAATGCAAGTTGAGCTCTTGTACATGTATTTTGATTAGCTCCTTGAGGGTGAAAACCCTAAGTACTTTGATTCTACCAATGTTTGGTGTGTAATTGGCCACTTGGATATGTATGAACTAAATGGATACTTTGGTAGGCCGTTTGGCTTGTAAATGTTGATTTCCAATGTATATATATGTTTGGTTGATGTTTGGATTGATTTCGGATCGATACGACTTCAAACGAAAACGGGAAAAAATTTTTGCCGAGCGTGAACAGTGGCGAATCCGGCCAGGAATCCGGCCAGAAACTGGCCGGATTGCAGGCCGGATTGCCTGGGGGAAAAATGGAACCCGGCCAGTTGCTCTCGGCCGGGTATCCGGCCAGACAATCCGGCCGGATCTTGGCCGGATTGCCGGCCGGATTGTGATGGAAGGAAAAAAAAAAAGAGTTTTGAGTTTTGGCTTGTTTGCGCGCAACGGTATGTTCCGGATCGTAATAGAACGACGTAAAACGTACTGTTAGTCCTGGCGAGAGCTGGGCAGGCAGTCCGCTAACCCCTCTGGTTCGCCTTAGGGGAAGGTGGGGCTGTCACAGGTGGTATCAGAGCCTAGGTTTGAATTAGCCTGGGTGTAATAGAAGTGCTCGACTTGAGGGTTTTATTGATTATGGTTTTAAGGTTATTCATGTTATTTATTCCTTTGCTATAGGATGGATGCCAGTGGTGACCCGAGTGACCGTCCGGCGGGAGATCGTCCTCGTAGCACGTTGCCGCCGATTAGGTATCAACTTAAGCAGAAGGGAGCCGTGGTCCGTTGGAGCCCGGCCAGCCGCGTTCGACAGTGTGAGTGTCGTAGCAACTTTGCCTACCCAAATACACTAGTTTTGTCGGTGGCAAAGGAACGCGAGGAGTTTGCTAAGGAAAATACTAAGCTTGAAGCTGCGGTTGCTACCTTGGAGGCTGAGGTGGCTCAGGCGAAGGCGACCAATGACAAGCAAGCCGCACGTATCATGGAGCTTGAGTATGACGTGAATGAGGCGGAGGACCGAGTTAATGACTTATGTGATCAACTCAGGGATGGTCGCGAGCGTGAGGTCAAGCGAGCTCGCAAAGTGAGGGGTCGTGCTGAGGCGATCCTTAACCTATGCGACGATGGACTCGAGGAGTCTAGCGATGAGGCCTCGTATGCTGGGGCCGAGGCTAGGGAGGAATCTACCCCATCGCCTGGGTCTCAGACCCCGGCAACCGACTAAGCTATGATATCTAGGCACCTTTTGGGCTAGTGGTGGTTTTTGAATGTACATAGGGATAGGGATAGAGCCTTAGCTAACCGTTTTGGATGTAGAGTTAGCTACGTGTAAATCTCTTTTGATAGGCCTATCCTCAGGTGGATCTTTTGTGTACGTACGTGCTTTGGCCGTACTTGACTGACTGCTTGTATATATGTTTGGCTTGTATATATGTGTGCTTTTGATCTTGTTTGAAATGCATCGTTATGTGCTAAGTGAAAGTTTATTTGTTACTTATATGCTTTGTTATTGCTTTGGTTTAGTACTTTTGCCTAGACCAAGTATACCTTATGGAAGGAACGCGAAGTGGTCGGGGACGTGGGCGCGGTATTAGGCAACCCATACCAGTTAGGGAAACGGGGGAAGCTTCTACTGGACCGAATCCTGAACCCCAAATAGACCCTAATGTGCAAATAGCTGCTGCTATGCAGCAAATGACCAACCTACTTGCACAGGTAGTGCAACAACAGGGCCAAAACCCAAACCCTAACCCCGGAAATCCTGGTAACCACGTTGAGAGCGAGGATAGAGCTCTCGAACGTTTTCAAAAGTTTTCCCCACCAAAGTTTATTGGGGGACCCGACCCTGACGTCGCCGAGAAGTGGCTTGAGAAAATGGTTGATATATTCGCGGCCCTACACTACCCGGACGAACGGCAGGTCACTTTTGCCGTTTTTCAACTCGAGGGAGCTGCCCGTTCCTAGGCAGAAATGGGAGCGTGAGCAGACTCCGAGGACGTGGGTGAACTTCATCCGGGAATTTAATGCCAAGTTTTTCCCTCCTCTAGTCCAGGAGAGGAAGGAGGACGAGTTTATCCGGCTCCGGCAAGGGGCTCAGACGGTGGCGGAGTACGAGAGCCAGTTTACCCGCCTGTCCAAATTCGCGCCTGAATTAATCATGACCGAGCAACGACGCGTGAGGCGCTTTATTCAGGGCTTGAATGTTGAGATCCAGAAGGACCTCGCGGCGGCTCAAATTACCACGTTTAGCGAGGCAATGGAAAAAGGCCAACGGGTTGAGAGTGCACGGCTTCAGGTCCGAAATTTCCAAGCCAAGAAGCGTGGCTTTCCTGGGAGTACTTCGGGACAGGGTGAGAAGAGCACTCCCTCCAAAATTGGACGAGGCATGGGTGGTGGTCGACAGTCCGGATCTGGCAGAGGGACTCCGTTCAGGGGTGGTCAAGCTGGGCGAGGATGTAACACCCCGAATATTAGGAGATTGTTTGTAAAGAAGATATTAAAGAGTATTTCTTCGGGTTTGATTTAAAACCTTGTTTTATTTTAAAAGACTAGAAACCCTAAATGTTTAATCAAAAACCCTAGTTTACTTGTGACTAACCGGTTTTATTAAATGTCTCACATTTTAATAGAAACCCTAATTTTAATTTCTGAAATTGTAAAACCCTCACGTTTTCTTAAAAATGCTCTTTTATTTGGAAATTGTTATTTATTAAAGCACTACTATCTAATTATTCCATAATAAGTGCAAATGAATCTAGAAAGTAGGGTTTTACTCTTTGTTTTCAAGATTTGAGCAAATTAGGGTTTTAGCGATTTTTCCGCCGGATGAATTTTTGGTACTGGCCAAGGATCAATTTGATGATTAAAAGTGACTTTTAAGTGAGAAATAATATGTGAATAGGAGCAATTATATAAGGTTAGTGAATGGGAAGTAAAAACCCTAGTACGGGTGTTTTTAAGAAAAACGGCGCGAACCGGCGGGTCCCGCGCACTACCGATTGAACGCACCACTGGACCACCACTTTCTTACCACATGAGCTCATTGATATTTGAGCAAAATATCTTCTTAATTTCCAGCTAAGTCTGACCAAAATTAGAGGCTAAAATAACAAGGATAGGAAAGAGAAAAATGAAAGGTGGTGGTGGCGACAAGTGTCGCCACCCTAGAGTTTCTTGGCCAAGTGATTAACTAACCTTATTAAACCAATTTTCTGGACTTTCCCCTTCATTTCTCCTGCTGCTGGTCGACCAAAAGAGAGAGAGAAAGGGAGAGCAAAAGAAAAAAATTCTTTCTTCTTGAATCTTAGCCAAACCAAGTGAGAAAATCCAATTTTAAACCGATTAAAGTGGAGGTTGTGAGTTGGGAAGCTTGAGGAACTAAGAAATTTCTAAGGGGGTGAAGAATCACTCTTCCAAGACTTGCTTTTGAGGTATAAACATCTGATCATGATCCTTGTTGCTTTAATCTTGCTTTAAGATGTTTTTTTTAGCTTAAGTTTTGGCTTGATTTCATGATTATCCAAGTGGTTGTGATGAATTTTGGGATGAATAAGCAAGCTAGGGTTTCAGAGTTTCTGCCTAAACTTGTTGTGTGGTTGTAAATGTTGTAAATAAGGTTATATAAGGTTGTTTGGTAGTGATTAGAACAAGAAATTTGAGAAAATTCCATTAAAATACCAAAAATTCCAGAATCTGGAAAATTTTCCCCAACTTTCTGTCCGGTTTTGTAACCCTATGTTAGAGACCGAATTGGCCTTAGGTCAAAACATGAAAGTTGTATAGAATGGTATTTTATAGGTGCCTGTAAAATTGCAGCTCAATCGGAGCAACGTACCATGTGAAAAGACAAAAATACCCTTGCTGTTTTAGGTTACCTTCCAGAATGCCGCGTGGACAGTTCAGTCTATTTGATGGTATTTATTCGCTGTAATCCGTTCAGTTTTAGTCTTGGCCCAAAACATTAAAGTTTTAGTTCCCTGTCTCAGCTTTCTAACGCCTCAAAGAACACCTTAATCGGACCTTGGTAACCTGAGATATGACCATTCCAGTGCAGTGTGGTTAAATAGCCGACTAGTTGGGTTTTGGTTCTGTAAATTGAGGATTTGACTAGGTTGCATTGGAAACTGGACTAAGGGATCTCCATGAACATTGTAGCCCTGAGTCTCAGCTTCGAAACGGCATAAGTTTCGCCTCAATCCAATAAGCGTAGCCTCGGATGTGTTATTTCCTCTTTCATACGTCAAATCTGTCTTTTGCTAAATTGAATTTCTGCACTTGTTATTACTGTATTTCTTATTCTTATGATATTGTGAGCCTATGGAACGGCTCTTGACTTGAATTGCTTATGTGTGATGTTGGGTTGTGGTTGAGGAAAAATAATGAAGCCGAAATGGCTGGAAAATTTGGTAAACACAAAGGGCGTGCTGCCCAAATTTTCGCTCGAGGGCTAGGTTTCTATTTGAACTTGTATACTTTTGTTTAGCCAATACCATGACCGGTTTTCCATTTTAAAACATGATTTTTCATCCTTGGGTTCAAACAACCCTCTTCTTACTTGAAAGTGATCTTTACACGTTTCATTCCTAATTAGTCGGGTTTCTTTGTTTCCCTTAAATGTTTTGCTCGATAAACTGTAATATGCTCTCTTGTTCAACCATAGGTTTCATTGGTGACTAAGGGTAATATCCGGAAGGATATTTTGCACGTTATTGTGCGTAAATAGGTGAGTGTTCTATATACGTTTTGTTTCTATGACTATGTGGATTGTTGGGTCTATGTGATTATTTGTGACTATTTGATTAAATGTTACTTGTTTTCTATGATTTCTAAAATGAACTTTTGCTAGGCGAGTGTGTACTTTATCGCACTCGACCTAAATAAATATGAAATTTTCAATGATTTAATGATGGAAACATTAGTTGCGCATGATGTAAGCCTTTTGGCTGAATTGGGCCCTGCCCTTCGTTACCGATCGACTCGAGCCAGAAGCGGACTCGGTCGGGCGATATGGTGACCCTGGGTGAATTTGGTATACTCGAGTATTACCTTGTAGTCCGGCTACGTCCGGATGGGTGGAGTCCGGCCAATGTCCGGATGGGTGGAGTCCGGTCAACGTCCGGAAAAGGGGATGAACGAACAAAAGGATGAACGAGGGATTCTACTTACAAAAAAATGTATTTTCAAACGATTGGAGGAATAAGGGGAAATGTCAGGGGAACGAACGAACAAACAAATAGCTCCTCGTGAGCCTGTATCCTTTTAATGAATGTATTATCATTGCTTTATATTGAACATGTTTTCTGGATTAAATGTTCCTTGTTTAATTACTTGTATATATGTATAGAACCTCACTGGGCTTTTTAGCTCATACCACGTCAATTGTTTTCCTTAGCAGGGGAAGGCGAACAAGGACGAGCGTTCTGTATAGTCTAGTTGATCTAGTTCTTTGGCCTTGTAATGGTTCTCGCCCTAGTGCTTGGCACGGGCTGGTTGTATGAGGAATGAGAACCCTTGTATATTCGATGTTTGTACTTGAATGGTAAAAAAACTTTGAAGACTTCTGGTGTGTAGAAGTTTCTTATCTTTTACTTGAGCATCTATTGTCTATGGATGTATATACATGATTCGAGTTCCATAGTGTGTGAGTCCTGGCGAGAGCTGGGCAAGCGACCCGCTGAACCCTGGGGTACGCCCTAGGGGGAAGTGGGGCCGTCACAGAGGACCGAGGGGAAACACCCAGAGTGGCTCGGCTTCGGCACCTCGTGGTCCCTGTGGGCACTGCGGAAAGACAAACCACACCGAGGACAATTGCTGGAGGAAACTGGGGAAATGTCTGCGGTGTGGAAGTGCGGACCATCAGCTGGCTACATGTCCGGTCCTGAAACAAGACGGAAAGGGGAGCCAACTCCCGTCGAGAACCAATACTGGATCGGCTAAGGGAGACGGATCCAAACCAAAAGTTCCGGCTAGGGTATATTCCTTAGAGCCCCACCAGATCCCAGAGTCTTCCGAGGTCGTAGAAGGTACGATCCCTATTTTCCACCGCTTTGCCAAAGTTTTAATTGATCCTGGTGCCACTCATTCGTTTGTTAACCCTGATTTCATGTGTGGCATCGATATAAAACCTGCTAGCTTACCATATGACTTAGAGGTTAGTACACCTACGGGGAATCAACGTTTGGTGACTAGTATGGTTTATAAGGATTGTGATGTATGGGTAGGTGAGCGGAGGTTTTTAGGAGACCTGATTAGCTTGTCCATTAAGGGGTACGACGTGATTTTGGGTATGGACTGGTTAGCTAAGTATAACGCCCAACTGGACTGTAAAACGAAAATAGTTGAATTTCGCATTCCTGGCGAGGCAACCTTAAGGTTAGATATAAGGGGTAGGTTAGCCTCATCTGCTCTCATTTCGGGCATTCGAGCTAGGAAACTGGTAAGTAGAGGGGCGCAAGGCTATTTGGCCTTTCTAATTAATACCCCAGCGGATAAGTTAAAAGTGGAAGACGTGGCTGTAGTGAGGGAATTTCCGGATGTGTTTCCTGATGAGTTAGTAGCCTTACCTCCGGAAAGAGAGATAGAATTCCGTATAGATCTTTTACCTGGAACCGCACCTATCTCCAAAACCCCTTACCGAATGGCGCCTGCGGAACTTAAAGAGCTTAAGTTGCAATTGCAAGACCTTTTGGAGCGGGGATTCATTCACGAGAGTGAGTCTCCTTGGGGAGCTCCGGTCCTATTTGTGAAGAAAAAGGACGGAACGTTGAGGATGTGTATTGATTATAGGGGGTTGAACAACGTTACGATCAAGAACAAGTATCCACTGCCCCACATTGACGAGTTGTTTGACCAACTGCAAGGAGCAGTGGTCTTCTCGAAGTTGGACCTCCGACAGGGATACTATCAGTTATTGATAAAGAAGGAGGACATTCCGAAAACTGCCTTCAACTCGAGATACGGGCATTACGAGTTCGCCGTTATGCCCTTTGGATTGACTAATGCTCCCGCCGCCTTCATGGACCTAATGCATAGGGTTTTCAAACCCTACCTGGACCGATTTGTCGTGGTGTTCATTGACGACATTTTGGTCTACTCTAAGTCACGCGAGGAGCATGAGGAGCACTTGAGAGTGGTGTTGCAGACATTGAAGGAACATCAGCTATACGCCAAGTTCAGTAAATGTGAGTTCTGGTTGGAGAAAGTGGCATTTCTAGGGCACGTGATCTCTCATGAAGGTATTGCAGTGGACCCGGCGAAGGTTGAAGCTGTGACCAATTGGAAGAGGCCAGAAACCCCCACGGAGATTCGCAGCTTTCTAGGGCTAGCTGGGTATTACCGAAGGTTCATTAAAGATTTCTCCAAGTTAGCCGGACCATTAACTGACTTGACGAAGAAGCATGGCCAGTTTATCTGGAGCGGCCGATGCCAAACGAGTTTTCAGGAATTAAAGAAAAGATTGACCATGGCTCCGGTACTGGTCTTGCCAAATGGAGTGGACGGGTTTGCAGTATATGCGGACGCGTCGCGAGAGGGATTGGGGTGTGTTTTGATGCAGAACCGAAATGTGATAGCTTTCGCCTCTAGGAAATTGAAGCTTCACGAGCAGAACTACCCGACTCACGACCTAGAATTAGCCGCTGTTGTGTTTGCTTTGAAAAAGTGGAGGCACTACCTATATGGGGTGACCTTCGAAGTGTTTTCGGATCACAAGAGTCTTAGGTACCTTTTCTCCCAGAAGGAACTGAATATGAGACAACGGCGATGGATGGAATTCTTGGAAGATTACGATTGTACAATCAACTACCATCCGGGAAAGGCAAATGTGGTAGCAGATGCCTTGAGTCGTAAAGTGCAAGTGGCAGGGCTAATGATCAAGGAATGGGATTTGCTAGAATTCGTGTGCGAGTGGAAACCCTGTCTTGGGAGCCATAAGGTGATATTTGGCAATATTAGGGTTACATCCACTCTACTGGAACGTATAAAAGAGGCGCAAGGCAAGGATTTGATGGTGCGGAAGTGGAGAGAGAAAGTGGAAAAGGGAGAAACTACGGACTTCAATTTGAGTCCTGAGGGTCTTCTGAAGTATCGGAACCGAATTGTAGTACCAAAGGACGAGTCATTAAAAGCAGAAATTCTGGAGGAAGCTCATCGGTCCAAGTATACAATCCATCCGGGTAGCAGCAAGATGTATCAAGACCTGAAAGGGACCTATTGGTGGGATAATATGAAGAGGGAAATAGCTCAATACGTGCAAAAATATCTTATTTGCCAGCAAGTGAAGGCAGAGCATCAAAAACCATCGGGTCTATTACAACCCTTGGAGATACCCGAGTGGAAGTGGGAAAACATCACTATGGACTTCGTTTCAGGTTTACCAAGGACGCAAAGGGGACACGATGCCGTTTGGGTGATCGTTGATCGATTAACCAAATCGGCCCATTTCTTGCCGGTGAACATGAAGTATTCAATGGATCAGTTGGCCCGACTGTACATGGACGAAGTAGTAAGACTACACGGTGTTCCTGTGAGCATCGTTTCCGATCGGGATCCACGGTTCGTATCACGATTTTGGCAGAAATTCCAAGAAACCCTGGGGACGAAACTCAATTTGAGCACAACCTATCACCCTCAGACGGATGGCCAGTCAGAACGGACGATTCAAACTCTCGAGGACATGCTACGAACTTGCATTCTGGACTTTGGAGGCAGTTGGGGTCAGCACATGACCTTGGTGGAGTTCGCGTACAACAATAGCTTTCATTCGTCGATTCAAATGGCTCCGTACGAAGCTCTCTACGGACGCAAGTGCCGCTCACCGATTTACTGGGATGAAGTTGGCGAAAAGAAGGCACTGGACCTGACAACTATTCCGTGGATGGAAGAGGCTCACGAGAAGGTCAAGTTGATACGACAACGACTTCAAACAGCTCAAAGTCGACAAAAGAGCTACGCGGATAATCGAAGGAAAGACTTGGAGTTTGAAGTTGGAGACTACGTATTTCTCAAGATCACACCCTTACGAAGTCTGACAACGGGGAAAGGAAAGAAGCTTCAACCGCGGTACGTCGGACCCTACAAGATCCTTCAGAGGGTTGGAGCGGTCGCGTATCGATTGGAACTGCCATCCAGTCTCTCTCGAATCCACGATGTATTTCACGTCTCGATGCTAAAGAAGTACCATCCTGACCCATCTCATGTTTTACAACCGGAAGATATCGAAGTAGATGAATCACTGGCCTATGAAGAGAAACCGGTCAAGTACTCGATCGAAAAGTCAAAGAGCTCAGAAACAAGAAGATTCCGCTAGTGAAAGTGCTATGGAGAAACCACGGAGTGGAGGAAGCTACATGGGAGATGGAAGAGGAAATGCGAAAGAAATACCCAAACCTTTTCGGGAATTAAGGTGAGAAATTTCGAGGACGAAATTCTTTTAAGGAGGGGAGAGTGTGAGAGCCCGTAAAACCCTAATATTTTTCCTAGGGTTATTTCCCCTTTTAATTGCATAATTTTGCATTTTCTGGCTTAGAAATATTTTTTTGAGAGGATTTTATGAGCAGTTATAGTTTTAAGATGATTTTTCTAGCACTGGAGAATTTTTAGAAAATTAAGAGTAAATAGTGGACGTGGGACCCACTAGTGCGAAAAGTTCAGAAAAATTCGGCCAATAAGGTTAAGTTTCGGATACTGTGTATAATTTATCGGGTGTTAAGAGATAAGTGGAGTGTGTGAAGTGATTGATGTGAGAGAGAAAAGAAGGATAGGAATGCATTTAATAAGGTGCCATGTGTCACAATCTCATTGGTTGTGACTTAAGAAGTACTATTCACCTTTTGACATTTTTTTGACCTTTTGACCCAAGGAATTAAATATCCAAAATTTCACCAAAATTCACCATTTTCTTACCTCTTGTTGGCCGGCCACCTTGAGCAAGGAAGGAAGGAACTTTCTTCAACATTCAAGCTTCTACTTGGAGCAAATCAACCAAAACCATTGGTTACATCCAATTCCACTCCATAAAACTCTTCCTTCTAGTGATAGTAAGTTGTTTGGTGAACTTTGTTTGAAGGCCTAAGGTGGTCAACATCTCTCTCTCTCTTGGTTCTTGGTAAGTGAAGCTTGAAACACCCTACTATCTCTAATGATGCTTATTTTGTGCTTAATGGAGGCATGAGAGGAGTAAAATGTGATTTATTTCTTGATTTGGCTTGATATGGTGAAGTTTTCATTTTATTGAGAATTTTTCTGGTTTAATATGAAATGAAGGTTGTGGCTTTGCATGATGAATGGTATTGGTTGATAATGACTCTATGAGGTGTATTGGATAGGAAAATGCAACTAATTTTGGATTTGGATGGAAAATTGGAAAGTTAGGGTTCTTGAAGCCCCAATTCTGTCCGGTTTTAGATCACTGTGTTAGAGGCCGAATTTGACTTTGCTCAAAACATGAAAGTTGTAGGTATTGATGTGATGGAGATGGCTGTAAAATTTCAGGTCATTTGGATTAATGTGGAATGAGATATGACGCAATTACTGTAGCTGTTCTGCTTTGAGCAGAATGCGAAAACTGCGATAGTAATTGGCCATTTTGACTGGAATTGGTTTGGATTTTGGAGTTGGTGTCTTCTGATGAAATGTAGCTGAGTGTCTTAGCTAACATATGCCTTTGGAATTTCGGCATTTGGACTTGTAAGGACTGAGATATACCGATTACAGTTTTTTGTGTTTTGCGAACCTGTTTTAGGAATTCTGGGTTAGTATTTGGCATAGTTGACCTAGTTGTGTTATGAACTGGATTGAGTGACCTTCTATATTGTTTTAGCCCTGTTTCATAGCTTCGAAACGGTGGGTCTTACACCCCCAACCGATAATTGTAATGAGAGTTGTGCCATTACCGCATAATGAGTGTAAAACAGTTTTCTATATGGGGGCCATGGCTAAGGCCATTTTCGAATTTCTGGGTTGCTTTTATGCACACTTATGTATATGAAACCCTATTGGGGTTGTGTTTAGCGTTGCTATATGACTCGTTATCGAGTCTCATTGTATGTGTTATATGTTCTAGGGCTTGAAGGTAGTGCACGACGGCTTGGTGATCGTGGTACATGAAATACCACTTACTTACTTGGTGAGTATACTACTCACTTACTTGTTATAATGTGGCTTTGTGCTATGTGTATTTGATGCCTTGAAGGCTTACTTGGTTATTGGAAATGATTGAGGTGAGGGTGTACTTGATCGCCCTCACCCCTTGTGATTTTGGTTATGGCTACTGATTGTTTTACTGAAATACTGCACTGGGTATATGAGATACTGCATTCCATTCATGGAAACTGATTTGGTGTCGTTGGATGAGTATCCAATGGCTTTACTGCATTTATGAGCTCAACCCCGTATGGTAGTTAATTGGATCGAGCCGGCGAGGGCTTGGTCGTGAAAATTATCATGCCACGGGAACTGTACTGGGGAACCTTGTGGTAATGAGACCCTTGGTTCCGGTAAACTCGAGTATTACCAAAATATTACTGAATGGAGTGCGGGCCCGGTTGGGGTATGTTGGGTGGAAGGAAGTGGAAGTAAAGTGTGGTCTACGGTTTGATACTTTTGACATTGACGGAGGGTCAATGAGGTTGGATCAAGATTGCAAGCGTGGAAATGGGCTCTTGAGAGCCGACCGTATCCTTTTACCGTTTTGCTTCATTGCTTATTTGAGCACTTTAAATGAAAATTCATTCTTATATGACTTTGATTGCTTATTGGGTGGTATACCACTGGACTTTAGCTCATTCCGTGTTATTTGTTTTCCTTACAGGCAAATGAACACTTTTGGAAAGGTTATGATAGTTGAATGCAAGTTGAGCTCTTGTACATGTATTTTGATTAGCTCCTTGAGGGTGAAAACCCTAAGTACTTTGATTCCACCAATGTTTGGTGTGTAATTGGCCACTTGGATATGTATGAACTAAATGGATACTTTGGTAGGCCGTTTGGCTTGTAAATGTTGATTTCCAATGTATATATATGTTTGGTTGATGTTTGGATTGATTTCGGATCGATACGACTTCAAACGAAAACGGGAAAAAATTTTTGCCGAGCGTGAACAGTGGCGAATCCGGCCAGGAATCCGGCCAGAAACTGGCCGGATTGCCTGGGGGAAAAATGGAACCCGGCCAGTTGCTCTCGGCCGGGTATCCGGCCAGACAATCCGGCCGGATTGCCGGCCGGATTGTGATGGAAGGAAAAAAAAAAAAGAGTTTTGAGTTTTGGCTTGTTTGCGCGCAACGGTATGTTCCGGATCGTAATAGAACGACGTAAAACGTACTGTTAGTCCTGGCGAGAGCTGGGCAGGCAGTCCGCTAACCCCTCTGGTTCGCCTTAGGGGAAGGTGGGGCTGTCACATCTTGTAGGAGGGAGGGCCGACTTGTTGTGTTTGAGAGTAGAGAGAGAGCCGAACTTCTTGGGGAAGTGTGCGGCTGTGAGGGGGGTTTAATAGGAAGCATTAGCCGACTTTGGGGAGGGGTGCAAGGAGGAAGAAATCTGGAAATTTCAGTGGGCAAATTCTGGTTTGTGTTGTGAGCATAGTGGGCGGCTGCTTAAGAGGGTTTCTAGGGTTTCTTGTAGCCGACTTTGGGAAGGGATAAGAGGGAGGAATTCTGGAAAATTTCGGTTGAAGGAGGGAAGAAACCAAGCTGATTTGAGAAGAATTAGGAAGTTGTTTAAGCGAGGTCTTCAAAGGAAGTTTCCAACTCCAACTTGTTTCCCAACTTAGTTTAGGAGACTAGTACGCACTTGGATAACACTTGAACACATCCCTACTTTTTCTACTCCATTTTTGGGATATTCTCCTACATCTTAGGAATTTTTAGAGTTTCCTTTCTTGGAAATATTTTTTTCCAGGTCTGTCCGCCACCCTTAAGTTTCCAAAACCGTCCTTCCCTTCACCAAAAACAAAGAATTCTTGCGTACTCCTGTGGGGATAAGTTGGTCACAATTACTGGACTCGAGCGACTTTACTCAACTACCTAAACCAACAGGTAAGGTACTTGGTGAGTTTTATAGAGTGACTTGAGCACTACACGAGCGTGAGAGATACACTAAGGGAGCGAAGTGAGGTTACACTTGCACTTCTTTGTTTGTTCCTAACCTTTTGCAGGTCTACAAGGAAGACATGGAGCAACACCAAGCAACCACCGATACCTCATTATTATTCGCCGCAATGAAGAATGAGCTCAGGCGAATCAGTGAGCAACAAATGGAGACATTACACACTCGTTTTGACGAGTTGTCCAGGAGCCTTACACGGGGCTCTCGTTCTAGGTCCCATAACCGGAGTAACCATGGCACCAAAGAAGCAAATGGCGAAGACTACTCCGCTAGTGAGGATGAGGAACGACCCGAGAGGCCTACAAGGGACATGCCCAAAAACGAAATCAAGGGAGGGGCTTAAAATTCAAGTTCCCGCATTCAAAGGCAAAAGTGACCCTGAGGCTTACTTGGAGTGGGAAGGCCGCATCGAGATGGTCTTCGACTGCTACGACTATAGCGAGGAACAAAAAGTGAAGGTTGCCACCGTGGAGTTCACCGACTACGCCCTAGTCTGGTGGGACCAAGTGAGGACCACGAGGAGGAGGATGGGAGAACCACGTGTCCGGACTTGGCGAGAACTCAAGGCACTAATGCGCAAGTGATTTGTTCCTAGCTACTACAATGGTGATCTCCACTCTAAGCTTCAAACACTCACGCAAGGCAACATGAGTGTGGAGGATTACCACAAAGAAATCGAGATGGCCATGATGAGGGCCAACATTCAAGAAGACAATGAAGCCACAATGGCTAGGTTCCTTAGGGGTCTCAATCCTAACCTTCAGGATGCCTTGGAACTTCAACATTACTTGGACATGCACGACATTTTGGAACTCGCCATTAAGGCCGAACGGGGGAAGAAATTAAGACGGGGAGCCCGTACTTTCCTACCTTCTACCACCACCTCGTGGAAAGGCAACCAACCACGAAGAGTGACCCACGAAGTTGGAAATGCGACAACACCAACCTATTCTAACCGCTTCCAAGGTAATGCTTCTACCCGTAATGCCTATTCTACACCTAACAAGGTTTCTGATGTGTCCAGGTCTACTTCTAAGGCACCGCAAGAAATTCCTAAAGCTAGGAGTAGGGACATCAAATGCTTTAAGTGCCAAGGGTTTGGGCATATTCAATCTCAATGTCCAAACCAACGGGTAATGCTGATAACTCACAATGGCGAAATCGTGTCGGATGATGACGAATGTGAGGACATGCCCGAACTAGTAGAAGCTGACTGCCTGGAAGAAGAGCCAGCTGGGGAGGCTTGCTCGCCTACACGAGGAGAAGTAGGTTGCTTAGTAGCATGACGAGTGCTAACCGCCCGCGTCAAGGAGGATGAGCAGCTACAACGCGAAAACCTATTCTACACCCGCTGTAAGGTAGGCGACAAAGTATGTAGTCTCATCATCGACGGTGGGAGTTGCACGAACGTGGCCAGTTTACTCATGGTTGAAAGTCTAGGACTCACCACTACCAGGCATCCACATCCTTACCGCCTCCAATGGCTAAGTGAGGATGGTGAAGTACGAGTCTTCAAACAAGTACGCATCCCCTTCTCCATTGGTACTTACATTGATGAAATCGTGTGCGACGTAGTGCCAATGCATGCTACACATATCATTTTGGGAAGGCCCTGGCAATTTGACAAACACGTCACATTCGATGGAAGAGCAAATAAGTACACACTTTTGCACGATGGCAAACGTAAGGTCCTTACACCTCTCACACCTGCACAAGTTTATGAGGACCAACTACTGTTGCAAAGAGAGTGTGAACAAGACCGTCAAAGGAGGAAACTCAAGGCGGTCGGCCCTGGTCAAGGCTCCACATCTACGAATGAGCCATCAACCAAGGGTCAAGGGAGCACACCTAGTGGTATACGCGACAAACCACCTGCCGCACCTCCCACTAGGAAGCACAACATGATTATTAAGGCTAAAGATGTTAGAAAAGTGGTGAACTCTAATCAGCCTATACTTCTCATGATTTGCAAGCATGTGCTCTTGGATATTGCTGAGCTCGACAAGGCGCTGCCTGCGAGCATAGTTGCTCTCTTGCAGGAAATTGAGGATGTTTTCCCTGACGAGGTCCCTGATGGCTTACCACCCATTCGGGGAATTGAACACCAAATCGACCTCGTTCCTGGAGCACCATTACCCAACAAACCTGCCTACCGCATGGGCCCCGAGGAGACCAAGGAGCTTCAAAGGCAAGTAGATGGCCTGTTAGGTAAGGGATGGGTGAAGGAGAGTCTAAGTCCCTGTGCTGTGCCTGTGGTCCTTGTCCCCAAAAAGGATGGCACTTGGCGCATGTGCACTGACTGCCGGGCTGTAAATGCTATCACTGTCAAATATCGGCATCCCATTCCTAGACTTGATGATATGTTGGATGAACTCGATGGTGCTATTATTTTCACCAAAATTGACTTGAGGAGTGGCTATCATCAAATTAGGATGAAGGAAGGCGATGAATGGAAGACAGCCTTCAAAACCAAACATGGTCTCTATGAGTGGTTAGTTATGCCTTTTGGCTTGACTAACGCCCCTAGCACTTTCATGCGCCTCATGAACCATGTTTTGAGACATTTTATTGGTAAATTTGTCATTGTTTACTTTGATGACATTCTGATCTATAGTCGTAGTGAGCATGAGCACCTGGAACATGTAAGATTAGTTCTCGAGGCACTTCGACAGGCGCGTCTATACGCTAACCTCAAAAAGTGCACCTTTTGTACTAACGAGCTTGTGTTTCCAGGCTATGTCGTGAGTTCGCAGGGCATCAAGGTGGACAAATCCAAGATTGAGGCCATCGAGCAATGGCCAACCCCTACATCCGTTCCTGACGTGCGCAGCTTTCTTGGATTGGCGGGCTTTTATCTGCGATTTGTCAAAAACTTTAGCACTATTGCCGCCCCATTGACCGCCGTGACAAAGAAGGATGACAATTCCACTGGGGGGAATCCCAAGAACAAGCGTTCCTCGCCCTTAAGGACACACTCACCCATGCACCTGTGTTAGCATTACCAAACTTTAACAAGACCTTTGAAATTGACTGTGATGCTTCTGGTGTAGGTATTGGAGCAGTCCTCATGCAAGACAAGAGGCCGTGTGCCTTCTTTAGCGAGAAATTGGGAGGAGTTGCACTGAACTACCCCACGTACGACAAGGAGTTGTACGCCTTAGTGAGGGCCTTGGAGACCTGGCAACACTACCTTCGGCCTCGGGAGTTCGTGATACATACCGATCACGAGTCCTTGAAGTACCTCAAAGGCCAACCCAAGCTAAGCAAGAGACATGCCAAGTGGGTAAGCTTCATTGACACTTTCTCCTATGTGATTAAATATAAGACTGGCAAGACGAATGTGGTAGCTGACGCCTTGTCACGTAGGCACTCCTTGCTTGCCTGTCTTGATGCCAAATTGCTTGGGTTCGAAATGATAAAGGACCTCTACACTAATGATCATGACTTTGGTGATATCTATGCCGTGTGTGTTAAGAATCCGCATGGAAAGTACTTTTTGCATGATGGATTTCTATTCCATGTAGATAAACTGTGTGTGCCTAACTCTTCCATTCGTGATCTTTTGATTCGAGAGGCACATAGTGGTGGTCTCATGGGCCACTTCGGCATTGCCAAGACACTGGCTATGTTGCAATAGCACTTTTACTGGCCCCATATGCGTAGGGATGTTGAACGCATGGTTGGTAGGTGTGCTACTTGTCACAAGGCAAAGTCCAAAACAAATCCATATGGCTTGTATACCCCATTACCTATCCCTCACCATCCCTGGGTTGACTTGTCTATGGACTTTGTTCTAGGTTTGCCTAGATCGCCAAGAGGTAATGACTCCATTTTTGTGGTGGTTGATAGGTTTTCTAAGATGGCTCATTTTATTCCATGTCACAAAATTGACGATGCATCTCATATTGCTACTCTATTCTTCAAAGAAATTGTCCGTCTGCATGGTATGCCTAGGACCATTGTTAGTGATAGGGATGTGAAATTTCTGAGTTATTTTTGGAAGACTCTATGGTCTAAAATTGGCACTCGGTTACTATTCTCCACCACCAGTCATCCACAAAGCGATGGACAAACTGAAGTTGTCAATCGCACACTTGGCACACTACTTTGGGCATTGATTAAAAAGAATCTTAAGACTTGGGAAGAGTGTTTGCCTCATGTTGAATTCGCCTACAATCGAGTTGTTCATAGTGCTACACACTACTCACCTTTTGAGATTGTTTATGGCTTTAACCCGCTAACCCCTCTTGATTTAGTACCCTTACCTTCCTCTGAGCACACAAGCTTAGATGGGAAAAAGAAGGCCGATTTTGTGCGCAAGTTACATGAAGCCGTTCGAGCAAACATTGAAAGGCGTACTCAGCAATACACCCAGCAGGCTAACAAGCACCGCCACAAAATGATCTTCGAGCCTGGTGATTGGGTTTGGTTACACTTACGCAAAGAGAGGTTCCCCAAGCAGCGACAAAGCAAATTATCCCCCAGAGGGGATGGACCTTTTCGTGTGCTCCACCGGGTTAATGACAACGCCTACAAATTGGAGCTACCTGGGGAGTACAATGTTAGCGCGACCTTCAATGTCGCAGACTTGAGCCCGTTTCTTGGTGAGGAGGATCCAGATTTGAGGGCAAATCCTTCACAAGAGGAGGGGACTGATGTGTGCATGAACCAGGGCCCAGTCCAAATCCCATTGGGCCCAGTCACACGTGCACGGGCCAAGCTCTTCAAAGAATCCCTCCAAGGCCTTGTTCGAGTTGCCCACGATCAACATGGAGGCTATAGAGATATTGAAGGCTTGGAAAGGAACAATCAAGCAACTTACACTTTGGTCCAAGCCCAGGAAGACTCCAGTGGGCCTCCTTACGAATCGGCCGCGTAGGGCCTTAGTCGTTGTTTTTCTATTTAGTTGGACTAGTGTTTCGTAGAAGGCATGGGCCGGCCCACCTTGAAGACAAGATAGCCGACCCTCCCTTTTAGTCTCTTTAGGGTTTTCGTTATTTTATTGAGCCTATAAATAGGCTAGCCTTGTAAGGTTAAGGAACTAGTTTTTGATGAATTAAATTCTTAGTGCATTCGTTTTCTTTCATAAAGAATTCGTGCCTTTCAACTTGCTTGGCAAGGGTTATTGAGCAATCTCGCGTCCTGTCCTTGATTGTTCATCCGACCTATTCCCCTGGAGTATTCACCTTCATCGGAGTGTCGTCTACCACCTCCAATCAAATCGAGTTGTCCGTTTGAGTAAAGGATCCGCAAACCAAGCGTAGGACATCCCCGCTAGATCCTTGGGCAAACGTGCTACGTGTCTCGATCGTGGATCGAGGAACGTATCAAACTAGACACAAACACAAAAGGGATAACACACCAACAGATTTTGTGTTCGGATAAACAGTAACGTGAGCAATGTCGGTGAACAGTAACGGCGAACAGTGTCATTTTCTTCTTCTTGTTTTTTTTAACAAGCCAGCGAACAAAACACAATAACCCTTCGACGCAACTACAAAAAACAAGGATATAACGAAAGATACCTTCACCTAAGCTCTGAAGCCAACTGATACGGTCCTCGATCAACTCGTTTCAAGACACGTAACACACATGCCCAAGAATCTAGTGAGGTTGTCCAGCGCTTGGATTGTGGAACCTAAAACCAAAACGGACGACACGAATTGATTAAAGGTGGTAGAACGGCGACTCCAATTGAGGTGAATACTCTGGTGGATAGGTCGGTAGAACAATCAAGGACAATACGCAAGATTGCTCAAGAACCCTTGCCAAGCAAGTTAAGGTTCGAATGCTCTCAATAAGTCGAAGAGAAACAAATCAGAATTTTATTATCAAAATTGTGCACCCGTTAATCATACAAAGTGAGCCTTTATCTAGGCTAAGGGGCTAATAAAACCCTAGGAAACTAGACAAGGAAGGTCGGCCACTCCTTGGACAAGGTGGGCTGGGCCATGACTCAAATAAACTAATCTAATCCAACTCTAAGCAATTGAACCTAACACTAAGGCCTAGGGCTTAGTCGACCAAACCTTCATGGGCTCTCTTCGTGGGATTGGATCATCATGTAGACAACTTGATTATCACCTTCCAAGCCTTCAATATCTCGATGGACTCATTGTTGGTCTTGAACATTTAACACAAGAGCTTGAAGGGACTCCTTGAAGCGCTTGGCCCGTGCACGTGTGACTGGGCCCGATGGAACTCGAACTGGATCATTACTTGGGCTAAGGTCCGTGCACACATCAGTCTCCTCCACTTGAGAAGGATTTGTCCTCAAATCCGGATAGAAATGGATGATACTACAAGCGTTGGTAGTATGAAGCCCAAATCTAATGCCACCACATATTGGCCCTCATACTATGATTCGATGCTCATGTCTCTTGGTTAGTTTGAAAATGCTCACAACCAGCCAAGAAAAACTCATGGCTTTACTCCAATGGCTCCTCTTGTTTGTATAATTCCCCTCCTCTTGAAAGCAATTTGCCCACAAATTGGTGACAAGACGAGTTACATGCCTTTGACTCAATCTTGTTACGATTGCTACAGATGTCATCCAATGCAAAACCCACGTGCTAAGTTGGAAAATAACCCTTGTCGAACCTTGAATCTCACAAACTATCTTCATTGTGTGCTCAACTTGATCGTTTGTGGTCACGAGGTAAGGGACCTCAAAGTGGTGTGAAGTGTATCCCATGAAATCGAACTCCGGCCAGAACACACTTGCAAGGTCCCATGGCGGATTTGGTGATGTTGGAGCTTCATGTGTACTAAGATCAAGACGAAAATCACAACGGTCATTGAGGCACTTGTTCTTTAAACGAACCCTTGGTACACAACCATCCCCAAAATGTGGAGTGTTCCCTTCAAGATGAGCTCGAATCGACTCCCTTTTGGTGTGGACTGATTTGAGTTGACATTGTTCCATGAATGGATACCAACGGGGTTTAACTCTTGGAGGCTTGCAAAGCCTATAATTGATTTTGGAATGGAACGCACTAAGAACAGCTCAACTTCCCTTTGCCTGATCTGTATAAAAGAAGAAACACAAAACAAAGCGAAGGTAAGTTCGTTAGGAAAATAATAGGCCTTCACCGGGTTGTTCAAGATCAGCCCACTTTCTCTCTTTTCTTCCTTTTTACCACCCATCTCTTCAGATTTTTCCATCTCCTTTTCTAGTTCAACAGCTGACCCTTTCATCTCGTTGCTTTCAACTCCCTCGGGTATTACCTCTTCAGGCACAATTCCCTCATCTAGCCTTATCTCCATTCTATAACGCTCAAGCTCATTTTCATGTATGCTAGATCAATACAAAGCTGGTCATAAGTAAGTGATACAAGTACAAAACGACGACTATTAAATAAGAAGGCATACTTATTAGTATGTCCGTCATATTTAACTTCTCGCCTCGACATCCATGCTTTGCCCAACAACACATGTGTCACTTGAATTGGGACTACATCACACAACACCTCGTCCACATGTTTACCGATTTGAATAGGTACAAGTGTGTGCTTAGTAACCCAAACAACACCACGAGTGCTCATCAACTTGTACAGTTGAAGATGATCAAATGGTTGGAGGATTTAATTTCTCAACCATGATAGCACTTGCAAGGATGACTTCACAACTCCCATCAATGGGCAAGCTACAAATTTTATCTTTGACACCGCAACGAGTATAAAACCAACCAAGCAACTGAGATTTGACGAGGTCCAATTGCTCATCTACACCGCGTAATGCCACTTCTTTGACTCCCTTAGGATCAGGAAGACAATGTTGTGGGCTAGCTTTTATGCGTCTTGTATTCGCCATGACGTATGAGGGAACCTGCAAAAAGTTAGCAACGAAACCGAAGATGTTGGCTTTCACGCTCCCTTATGTGTATCCACTCGCACTCGTGTATATGGATGTCACTCCAATTGACTTACCAAATACTTTTACCTGTTGGGTTCTGTAGTTGAGAAAGGCCGCTCAAGTCCAATAATTGTCACCACTTTTGCCATAAGAGTAACCAAGAAGGTAAGACACAAATGTGGGTGCACAATGAAGTGGGAATGGAAGAATTTGGAAGGCCAATAGTGGCGGACAGAAATGGAAGTGCACCAATGGGAACAGAAAAGATAGAAACCCTAGCTTCCTAAAATGTAGGAGTGGGTAGTGTTCCTAAAATGTAGGAGAGAATGTAGGAGAGTAGCCAAGTGAAAACAAAGGAGTTATCCAAGTGCTTTACTTAGTTTCCTAAATGAATTTGGAAATTAAGTAAACAACTTGGATGAAGCAAGCAATACTCGGACAGATTTGAAACAAAGAAACCCTAGTGCAAATGAAACCCTAGCCGCAAGTAGAAACCCGAGCCGCCGCCCCACTTGTTTTCTTGTTGCTCAAGTGATGACTAACGACCAAGACAGATTTGGGAACACAACCTTTCGGCAAATTTTGGACAGAAATTATCGACAAACTAGACACAAACACAAAAGGGATAACACACCAACAGATTTTGTGTTCGGATAAACAGTAACGTGAACAGTGTCGGTGAACAGTAACGGTGAACAGTGTCATTTTCTTCTTCTTTTTTTTTTTTAACAAGGCAGCGGACAAAACACAAAAACCCTTCGACGCAACTACGAAAAACAAGGATATAACGAAAGATACCTTCACCTAAGCTCTGAAGCCAACTGATACGGTCCTCGATCAACTCGTTTCGAGACACGTAATATGCTTGCCCAAGGATCTAGTGAGGTTGTCCAGCGCTTGGATTGTGGAACCTAAAACCAAAACGGACGACACGAATTGATTGAAGGTGGTAGAACGGCGACTCCAATTGAGGTGAATACTCTGGTGGATAGGTCGGTAGAACAATCAAGGACAATACGCAAGATTGTTCAAGAACCCTTGCCAAGCAAGTTAAGGTTCGAATGCTCTCAATAAGTCGAAGAGAAACAAATCAGAATTTTATTATCAAAATTGTGCACCCGTTAATCATATAAAGTGAGCCTTTATGTAGGCTAAGGGGCTAATAAAACCCTAGGAAACTAGACAAGGAAGGTCGGCCACTCCTTGGACAAGGTGGGCTGGGCCATGACTCAAATAAACTAATCTAATCCAACTCTAAGCAATTGAACCTAACACTAAGGCCTAGGGCTTAGTCGACCAAACCTTCATGGGCTCTCTTCGTGGGATTGGATCATCATGTAGACAACTTGATTATCACCTTCCAAGCCTTCAATATCTCGATGGACTCATTGTTGGTCTTGAACATTTAACACAAGAGCTTGAAGGGACTCCTTGAAGCGCTTGGCCCGTGCACGTGTGACTGGGCCCGATGGAACTCGAACTGGATCATTACTTGGGCTAAGGTCCGTGCACACATCAGTCTCCTCCACTTGAGAAGGATTTGTCCTCAAATCCGGATAGAAATGGATGATACTACAAGCGTTGGTAGTATGAAGCCCAAATCTAATGCCACCACATATTGGCCCTCATACTATGATTCGATGCTCATGTCTCTTGGTTAGTTTGAAAATGCTCACAACCAGCCAAGAAAAACTCATGGCTTTACTCCAATGGCTCCTCTTGTTTGTATAATTCCCCTCCTCTTGAAAGCAATTTGCCCACCAATTGGTGACAAGACGAGTTACATGCCTTTGACTCAATCTTGTTACGATTGCTACAGATGTCATCCAATGCAAAACCCACGTGCTAAGTTGGAAAATAACCCTTGTCGAACCTTGAATCTCACAAACTATCTTCATTGTGTGCTCAACTTGATCGTTTGTGGTCACGAGGTAAGGGACCTCAAAGTGGTGTGAAGTGTATCCCATGAAATCGAACTCCGGCCAGAACACACTTGCAAGGTCCCATGGCGGATTTGGTGATGTTGGAGCTTCATGTGTACTAAGATCAAGACGAAAATCACAACGGTCATTGAGGCACTTGTTCTTTAAACGAACCCTTGGTACACAACCATCCCCAAAATGTGGAGTGTTCCCTTCAAGATGAGCTCGAATCGACTCCCTTTTGGTGTGGACTGATTTGAGTTGACATTGTTCCATGAATGGATACCAACGGGGTTTAACTCTTGGAGGCTTGCAAAGCCTATAATTGATTTTGGAATGGAACGCACTAAGAACAGCTCAACTTCCCTTTGCCTGATCTGTATAAAAGAAGAAACACAAAACAAAGCGAAGGTAAGTTCGTTAGGAAAATAATAGGCCTTCACCGGGTTGTTCAAGATCAGCCCACTTTCTCTCTTTTCTTCCTTTTTACCACCCATCTCTTCAGATTTTTCCATCTCCTTTTCTAGTTCAACAGCTGACCCTTTCATCTCGTTGCTTTCAACTCCCTCGGGTTTTACCTCTTCAGGCACAATTCCCTCATCTAGCCTTTTCACCATTCTATAACGCTCAAGCTCATTTTCATGTATGCTAGATCAATACAAAGCTGGTCATAAGTAAGTGATACAAGTACAAAACGACGACTAATAAATAAGAAGGCATACTTATTAGTATGTCAGTCATATTTAACTTCTCGCCTCGACATCCATGCTTTGCCCAACAACACAGGTGTCACTTGAATTGGGACTACATCACACAACACCTCGTCCACATATTTGCCGATTTGAATAGGTACAAGCGTGTGCTTAGTAACCCAAACAACACCACGAGTACTCATCAACTTGTACAGTTGAAGATGATCAATGGTTGGAAGATTTAATTTCTCAACCATGATAGCACTTGCAAGGATGACTTCACAACTCCCATCAATGGGCAAGCTACAAATTTTATCTTTGACACCGCAACGAGTATAAAACCAATCAAGCAACTGAGATTTGACGAGGTCCAATTGCTCATCTACACCGCGTAATGCCACTTCTTTGACTCCCTTAGGATCAGGCAGACAATGTTGTGGGCTAGCTTTTATGCGTCTTGTATTCGCCATGACGTATGAGGGAACCTGCAAAAAGTTAGCAACGAAACCGAAGATGTTGGCTTTCACGCTCCCTTACGTGTATCCACTCGCACTCGTGTATATGGATGTCACTCTAATTGACTTACCAAATACTTTTACCTGTTGGGTTCTGTAGTTGAGAAAGGCCGCTCAAGTCCAATAATTGTCACCACTTTTGCCGTATGAGTAACCAAGAAGGTAAGACACAAATGTGGGTGCAAAATGAAGTGGGAATGGACGAATTTGGAAGGCCAATAGTGGCGGACAAAAATGGAAGTGCACCAATGGGAACATAAAAGATAGAAACCCTAGCTTCCTAAAATGTAGGAGTGGATAGTGTTCCTAAAATGTAGGAAAGAATGTAGGAGAGTAGCCAAGTGAAAACAAAGGAGTTATCCAAGTGCTTTACTTAGTTTCCTAAATGAATTTGGAAATTAAGTAAACAACTTGGATGAAGCAAGCAATACTCGGACAGATTTGAAACAAAGAAACCCTATTGCAAATGAAACCCTAGCCGCAAGTAGAAATCCTAGCCGCCGCCCCACTTGTTTTCTTGTTGCTCAAGTGATGACTAACGACCAAGACAGATTTGGGAACACAACCTTTCGGCAAATTTTGGACAGAAATTATCGACAAACTAGACACAAACACAAAAGGGATAACACACCAACAGATTTTGTGTTCGGATTAACAGTAACGTGAACAGTGTCGGTGAACAGTAACGGTGAACAGTGTCATTTTCTTCTTCTTTTTTTTTTTTAACAAGGCAGCGGACAAAACACAAAAACCCTTCGACGCAACTACGAAAAACAAGGATATAACGAAAGATACCTTCACCTAAGCTCTGGAGCCAACTGATACGGTCCTCGATCAACTCGTTTCGAGACACGTAACACGCTTGCCCAAGGATCTAGTGAGGTTGTCCAGCGCTTGGATTGTGGAACCTAAAACCAAAACGGACGACACGAATTGTTTGAAGGTGGTAGAACGGCGACTCCAATTGAGGTGAATACTCTGGTGGATAGGTCGGTAGAACAATCAAGGACAATACGCAAGATTGCTCAAGAACCCTTGCCAAGCAAGTTAAGGTTCGAATGCTCTCAATAAGTCGAAGAGAAACAAATCAGAATTTTATTATCAAAATTGTGCACCCGTTAATCATACAAAGTGAGCCTTTATATAGGCTAAGGGGCTAATAAAACCCTAAGAAACTAGACAAGGAAGGTCGGCCACTCCTTGGACAAGGTGGGCCGGGCCATGACTCAAATAAACTAATCTAATCCAACTCTAAGCAATTGAACCTAACACTAAGGCCTAGGGCTTAGTCGACCAAACCTTCATGGGCTCTCTTCGTGGGCTTGGATCATCATGTAGACAACTTGATTATCACCTTCCAAGCCTTCAATATCCCGACGGACTCCTTCTTGGTCTTGAACATTTCACACAAGAGCTTGATGGGACTCCTTGAAGCGCTTGGCCCGTGTACGTGTGACTGGGCCCAATGGAACTCGAACTGGATCATTACTTGGGCTAAGGTCCGTGCACACATCAGTCCCCTCCACTTGAGAAGGATTTGTCCTCAAATCCGGATAGAAATGGATGATACTACAAGCGTTGGTAGTATGAAGCCCAAATCTAATGCCACCACATATTGGCCCTCATACTATGATTCGGTGCTCATGTCTCTTGGTTAGTTTGAAAATGCTCACAACCAGCCAAGAAAAACTCATGGCTTTACTCCTATGGCTCCTCTTGTTTGTATAATTCCCCTCCTCTTGAAAGCAATTTGCCCACAAATTGGTGACAAGTCGAGTTACATGCCTTTGGCTCAATCTTGTTACAATTGCTACAGATGTCATCCATTGCAAAACCCACGTGCTAGGTTGGAAAATAACCCTTGTCGAACCTTGAATCTCACAAACTATCTTCAATGTGCGCTCAACTTGATCGTTTGTGGTCACGAGGTAAGGGTCCTCAAAGTGGTGTGAAGTGTATCCCATGAAATCGAACTCCGGCCAGAACACACTTGCAAGGTCCCATGGCGGATTTGGTGATGTTGGAGCTTCATGTGTACTAAGAGCAAGACGAAAATCACAATGGTCATTGAGGTACTTGTTCTTTAAACGAACCCTTGGTACACAACCATCCCCAAAATGTGTGAGTGTTCCCTTCAAGATGAGCTCGAATCAACTCGCTTTTGGTGTGTACTATTTGAGTTGACATTGTTCCATGAATGGATACCAACGGGGTTTAACTCTTGGAGGCTTGCAAAGCCTATAATTGATTTTGGAATGGAACGCACTAAGAACAGCTCAACTTCCCTTTTCCTGATCTGTATAAATCATGCTTTAGATCTTGCTATTCCAGGGGGAGAAAATGCTCTTTTGATAAGAGTAGATGAGAAGAATGGAGCATCTTGCTCTCATGTTCCCAGACAAATCTCAAAGCAAGAACTAATCCAATTATTACCAAATGATTGGATTACAGATTATGAAGATTTACACACTCAGGGCAATGAACCTCTTGAATCATCCAATTCAAGGATCAATCACACAAAAGATGGGAGAACTTCAATTTCATTTGATCATTCTCATTTAAAAAGTTTAAATTCAAAATCTCATATTCCTTCTATTATGTGTGTACAGGTTCCTATGTATTATCCCACAGAATTTGAAAAGCAATGGGATATACATAATGATCATCCTCACAACCTTCAACAAGTACATCGCAGTCAAGATATTATTAAATATTTTGACAAAGAAGGACTTCCAGTCTCATGGTTTCAGGATCCCATTTCAGGTCATGTTTATTTTGATGTTTGCAATATTTGCGAGGATTGTCAAATAGAAAATATCCTTGGTTTTGAATTATCAGATTTAACTTGCAAGAAAAGAGCAAAACCAAGGCATGTTGAGCCTCGACCATGCAAACCAGACCTAGATCCGGAAGAACCAGATCCTGATACTGAAAGTTTCATCTCCCAGAGAAGTAAGTTTAATGGATATCAAATTCCTTCTAACTAGGTTTCTAAAAAACCAAAGACATCTCGATCTTTTTCAAAAAAGGATCTTCATCCTTATTACCAAAAGTGTCTTGACTTTTTGGCTCAAGAAGAGACAAATTGGAACCCAAAACCATTTTGCAAGACTGAACCTTTGATTCAAATTCCAACCTCACAGATCCAAGAATGCTTTATGTTCAGTGAAGCAGATTTTCCAAAGTAGGAAACTTTTAACAAAAATGGTTCGAGACATACTCCAAAAATCCAAAATATTTCTTCAACAGTTTTACCAAGTGGAGAAACTGTTCGCCCAAATCCATCAGAAGATGTTCTTAATTGGCAGACTGAGAATTCTCTTGTTCAAAATACTGCTCTTATCTCTATCCATAAGAACATCTCCGAAACCAAAGACAAGATTGAACAAATTGATACAACTGTATCAAACCAGCAGTCTCAGGTTTCTCATATGATTGAAGTCTTTGAAAAAAGACTTCAAGAGCTTAAATACATCATGCCTACAGATCTTCTATGTTAGTTGATTTCATTCTGAATAAAGAGAAAGAAACAAAATTTATTCAAGATCAACTACATATTCTTAAAACAACCGGACAGGTTCCTGTGTATGATGTAGGACCCTCAACACCTCTCTCCAAGGTAAGTTCTATGTATGGTGCAGTACCCCTCAGAAACTGGCCGACACCTTTCTACTTCGGTGGAGTTTCTACTCCATCACCATCTCTTTATTTCTCTGAACAACAGCCACAGACCCCAAAACCTTTTGATATTGCAGCAACTTTACGAGAATATCGTAAAACCAAACAGATTCAAAAAGATGCTGAAATAGCAAAAAGAATGGTTGAAAAGGAACAAAGAAAAGTTGAGGCTGAAAGAGAAAGGAAAGCTAAGCAACCTGCTATTGAACAACCATCTCAACAGGATCCTCCAACTTCATTAATGATTAGTACATATACTAATCCTACTTTTTCTGTTGAACAGGAAAGAAAAGCAAATGAAGCCACCAGAGTTTCTGACAATCCATTGTCATCATCATTAGAAGAATTTCATGATGACTCAGTTCCATATATTTCTACTTATACTGAATATCATGATAATTCCTCTAAAACCACCAGTTCAGAAGACAATATTTCTGCTGACACTTGTCAGAAGATGAAACTGACTCCTCAGAAGAATCATCTGATGAAAAACTATCCCTCATATCAACATGGCAGAACCAGAACCAGAAATAGTTGAGCCTGAGGAGGAACAAGAGCAGTCACCACAGTATGACCAGCATCAACGTGCTTCTTTCCCAAAATCAAAGGGAGTACCTCTGTTTACTATTGACAATATCCCATCTGAAATGTGGGAAGCAAGATTCCAAGAATTTCATGCTTGGATGCTAGCTCAGAACTTAACAGAAGAATCTCACTTTGAAATTTTATCTGTTTTCACAACTCATCTTGCAGGTATACTCAAAGATTGGTGGACATCCATTGGAGATGCAGACAAAATGACATTTTTAACCAGACAGGACTTTATGGAAAATGTTCATATCTTACATCTTACATTTCTTGGAAATGTTCGAGAATTCCAAGAAACAAAGAGAAAAGAATTCTTCCAAATGAAATGTTTATCTTATGATCGACATGATCTAAATAAGCATTTCAAAAAGATGCTTCAATTATTTTACTCTCTTGGTGCAGATATTAATCTCAAACAACCTTTTGTCAGTTCTTTGCCAAAACCACTTGCAGATGGTGCAGAAATGTATATCCATAATAAGTATGGATCAATCTTGAATCTCACCATTGGCCAAATCAAGCAAGCAGTCTTTTTATCTCTTGATGATCTTTGTCACAAGAGAAAAGTGATTCGAGAATATCTCAAGGGAGACGTTTGCTTAGATCAAGCTTGCAAAAAGCCAGAATTGATAACAAAAGGAAAGTGTCAAGCTTGTACTCCATCTCACAGAAGGAAAGGATCCAGAAGGTTCAAAAGATTCAAAAGCTTTGCCAAATCATACAAAAACTTTCCAAGGAAACCCTTCAGAAAGAAATGGAGATACTTTAGACGAAAGTCTAAGAAATTCCGGGGTAACAAAGGCAACAAATGCTTCATCTGTGGTAAGCCAGGACATTTTGCGAAAAATTGTCCTCAGAATCAAAAGGGAGTAAAACTAATTTCAGAAATTCAGAATGAACTTCATTTCACTATATCTGATTTAGAATCTGAATTCTCTGAACAAGAGGAACCTACTGATACAACTCTTTTGGCTTTGCAGGTTCCTGAAGAAATTTTAAGTATAAGCCCTATTGCATCCATCAATAAGGATAAGACTGAAAAGGATGTTTATCCACAAACTCTTATTCACATTCTTTTGGATAAATATTCTAAACCTATACCCCTTATTGCATTTTTTGATACAGGAGCTTATATTTCCATTATGAGGAAAGATATCTTACCAGACTCATTTTGGATCCCAGAAACAAATAAATTCCGAGCAGCTGATGGAAATATTTTTGAAACAAAGTTTATTACTAAAAATTCCATCACTCTCAAACTTCTCCCAGATTGCTGTGTCAGTTCCAAATTTTTGGGAGCAAATTTTACTGGTAAGGATTTAATAATAGGGTTTGATCTTTACAAACAAAACAAGTATCTTATTGCAGGCCATGGGATAAAATCAAAAAAGTTTTTCAAACAGATTAAGCAGGCACTCTGGTATTTGGTATCAGAGCGAACCCTAGTGAAGTGTTACTCTTAAATTTCTCGCACCTCTTTTATGCAGATTGCTGATGAACATGCAGCACACATGGAATGGGTACAAAATTATTATGGTAACTATCATGCTTGGTATGAACATGTCCGTGATGTTATAGTTACTAATAGTGGTATCCCTTTGTTTGATCTATATAGTAATTATACTAAACAACAGTGTTTAGATAGAATATCTCATTTACAGTCTTCAATCCAGGATTATCTTACTTTTCTTCATCCTTGGGCTTATAGTATTGTAAGTAATCAAGTACGCATAGATCTTTTATATCATCGTATTTGTGTCATCTGTTCGGAAGAACGTGATCTTGAGGATCGTCAGAATCTTAAAAACTCCAAAAAGAAAGTAGTTATTAATAGTGATTTGAGTATTAGTTTTCAGTAAACTATGGCCTCTTCTTCTAAGTCTTTTGTTGTTACAACTGATAGTGGTTTACAAATAAAGACAGTACATAGTAATAAATTAGATTATTTGTATGAAGTTTCTATTGAACCAGAGGTGGTTAATCCTACCTCTATTCCTACTATTAATCCTTATAGTACTTATGGTAAACAATCAAAATCATTTGGTAATAATTGGATTAGTTCTTGCTTTGAGATTTGTCTGGGAACATGAGAGCAAGATGCTCCATTCTTCTCATCTACTCTTATCAGAAGAGCATTTTCTCCCCCTGGAATAGCAAGATCTGAAGCATGATTTTGTACACGGTAGACCATCTGGTAGTGAAGAGTTGCAGCAATAGAGTCTGACACTTGTTCAGCACCAATAATTTGTACCTGCACTTTGAGAGCTTCAAGCAGATGTGGATCTGCTAGTGACATATTAAAGTTAGGAAAGAGAGTAATAAAAACAGTTCCAGCATTAAGTGTGGTTTCAGTTGTGGCAATACATGCATGCTGATATTGTTTGAACCTGATGTCCAATAGTGCAATTCGAGCAACTATTGGAAGTCCTTTCCTTCCATGAAATGATAGGGAAATCCTGATGGCTCCAAAATGTATATGGGTATAACCTTGCTGTTTCCATTGCATAGGGAAATCATTTGGAATATGCAGGGTTATGAATTGTTCCTTTCTTGTAGCAGGTATTGGATGTTGATCAACTTTTGATGCCTGAATATATTCTTTAACTCCTTTTGGATGAGCTCGTATTAAAGATTTAATAACACGAGTAGGAGAAAAGGATTGTTTACCTCCAACAGATTTTGTGTTCGGATAAACAGTAACGTGAACAGTGTCGGTGAAGAGTGACGGTGAACAGTGTCATTTTTTTCTTCTTCTTTTTTTTAACAAGGCAGCGGACAAAACACAAAAACCCTTCGATGCAACTACGAAAAACAAGGATATAACGAAAGATACCTTCACCTAAGCTTTGAAGCCAACTGATACGGTCCTGGATCAACTTGTTTCGAGACAGGTAACACGCTTGTCCAAGGATCTAGTGGGGTTGTCCAACGCTTCGATTGTGGAACCTAAAACCAAAACGGACGACACGAATTGATTGAAGGTGGTAGAACGGCGACTCCAATTGAGGTGAATACTATAGTGGATAGGTCGGTAGAACAATCAAGGACAATACGCAAGATTGCTCAAGAACCCTTGCCAAGCAAGTTAAGGTTCGAATGCTCTCAATAAGTCGAAGAGAAACAAATCAGAATTTTATTATCAAAATTGTGCACCCGTTAATCATACAAAGTGAGCCTTTATATAGGCTAAGGGGCTAATAAAACCCTAAGAAACTAGACAAGGAAGGTCGGCCACTCCTTGGACAAGGTGGGCCGGGCCATGACTCAAATAAACTAATCTAATCCAACTCTAAGCAATTGAACCTAACACTAAGGCCTAGGGCTTAGTCGACCAAACCTTCATGGGCTCTCTTCGTGGGCTTGGATCATCTTGTAGACAACTTTATTATCACATTCCAAGCCTTCAATATCCCGATGGACTCCTTGTTGGTCTTGAACATTTCACACAAGAGCTTGAAGGGACTCCTTGAAGCGCTTGGCCCGTGCACGTGTGACTGGGCCCAATGGAACTCGAACTGGATCATTACTTGGGCTAAGGTCCGTGCACACATCAGTCCCCTCCACTTGAGAAGAATTTGTCCTCAAATCCGGATAGAAATGGATGATACTACAAGCGTTGGTAGTATGAAGCCCAAATCTAATGCCACCACATATTGGCACTCATACTATGATTCGGTGCTCATGTCTCTTGGTTAGTTTGAAAATGCTCACAACCAGCCAAGAAAAACTCATGGCTTTACTCCAATGGCTCCTCTTGTTTGTATAATTCCCCTTCTCTTGAAAGCAATTTGCCCACAAATTGGTGACAAGACGAGTTACATGCCTTTGACTCGATCTTGTTACGATTGCTACAGATGTCATCCAATGCAAAACCCAAGTGTTCTGTTGGAAAATAACCCTTGTCGAACCTTGAATCTCACAAACTATCTTCAATGTGTGCTCAACTTGATCGTTTGTGGTCACGAGGAAAGGGTCCTCAAAGTGGTGTGAAGTGTATCCCATGAAATCGAACTCCGGCCAGAACACACTTGCAAGGTCCCATGGCGGATTTGGTGATGTTGGAGCTTCTTGTGTACTAAGAGCAAGACGAAAATCACAATGGTCATTGAGGTACTTGTTCTTTAAACGAACCCTTGGTACACAACCATCCCCAAAATGTGGAGTGTTCCCTTCAAGATGAGCTCGAATCAACTCCCTTTTGGTGTGGACTGATTTGAGTTGACATTGTTCCATGAATTGATACCAACGGGGTTTAACTCTTGGAGGCTTGCAAAGCCTATAATTGATTTTGGAATGGAACGCACTAAGAACAGCTCAACTTCCCTTTGCCTGATCTGTATAAAAGAAGAAACACTAAACAAAGCAAAGGTAAGTTCGTTAGGAAAATAATAGGCCTTCACCGGGTTGTTCAAGATCAGCCCACTTTCTCTCTTTTCTTCCTTTTTACCACCCATCTCATCAGATTTTTTCATCTCTTTTTCTAGTTCAACAGTTGACCCTTTCATATCGTTGCTTCAACTCCCTCGGGTTTTACCTCTTCAGGCACAATTCCCTCATCTAGCCTTTTCTCCATTCCATAGCGCTCAAGCTCATTTTCATGTATGCTAGATCAATACAAAGCTGGTCATAAGTAAGTGATACAAGTACAAAATGACGACTAATAAATAAGATGGCATACTTATTAGTATGTCCGTCATATTTAACTTCTCGCCTCGACATCCCTGCTTTGCCCAACAACACAGGTGTCACTTGAATTGGGACTACATCACACAACACCTCGTCCACATATTTGCCGATTTGAATAGGTACAAGTGTGTGCTTAGTAACCCAAACAACACCACGAGTGCTCATCAACTTGTACAGTTGAAGATGATCAATGGTTGGAGGATTTAATTTCTCAACCATGATAGCACTTGCAAGGATGACTTCACAACTCCCATCAATGGGCAAGCTACAAATTTTATCTTTGACACCGCAACGAGTATAAAACCAACCAAGCAACTGAGATTTGACGAGGTCCAATTGCTCATCTACACCGCGTAATGCCACTTCTTTGATTCCCTTAGGATCAGGAAGACAATGTTGTGGGCTAGCTTTTATGCGTCTTGTATTCGCCATGACGTGTGAGGGAACCTGCAAAAAGTTAGCAACGAAACCGAAGATGTTGGCTTTCACGCTCCCTTACGTGTATCCACTCGCACTCGTGTATATGGATGTCACTCTAATTGACGTACCAAATACTTTTACCTGTTGGGTTCTGTAGTTGAGAAAGGCCGCTCAAGTCCAATAATTGTCACCACTTTTGCCATAAGAGTAACCAAGAAGGTAAGACACAAATGTGGGTGCAAAATGAAGTGGGAATGGACGAATTTGGAAGGCCAATAGTGGCGGACAGAAATGGAAGTGCACCAATGGGAACATAAAAGATAGAAACCCTAGCTTCCAAAAATGTAGGAGTAGGTAGTGTTCCTAAATTGTAGGAGAGAATGTAGGAGAGTAGCCAAGTGAAAACAAAGGAGTTATCCGAGTGCTTTACTTAGTTTCCTAAATGAATTTGGAAATCAAGTAAACAACTTGGATGAAGCAAGCAATACTCAGACAGATTTGAAACAAAGAAACCCTAGTGCAAATGAGACCGTAGCCGCCGCCCCACTTGTTTTCTTGTTGCTCAAGTGATGACTAACGACCAAGACAGATTTGGGAACACAACCTTTCGGCAAATTTTGGACAGAACTTATCGACAAACTAGACACAAACACAAAAGGGATAACACACCAACAGATTTTGTGTTCGGATAAACAGTAACGTGAGCAGTGTCGGTGAACAGTAATGGCGAACAGTGTCATTTTCTTCTTCTTGTTTTTTTTAACAAGGAAGCGAACAAAACACAATAACCCTTCGACGCAACTACGAAAAACAAGGATATAACGAAAGATACCTTCACCTAAGCTCTGAAGCCAACTGATACGGTCCTCGATCAACTCGTTTCGAGACACGTAACACGCTTGCCCAAGAATCTAGTGAGGTTGTCCAGCGCTTGGATTGTGGAACCTAAAACCAAAACGGACGACACGAATTGATTAAAGGTGGTAGAACGGCGACTCCAATTGAGGTGAATACTCTGATGGATAGGTCGGTAGAACAATCAAGGACAATACGCAAGATTGCTCAAGAACCCTTGCCAAGCAAGTTAAGGTTCGAATGCTCTCAATAAGTCGAAGAGAAACAAATCAGAATTTTATTATCAAAATTGTGCACCCGTTAATCATACAAAGTGAGCCTTTATATAGGCTAAGGGGCTAATAAAACCCTAAGAAACTAGACAAGGAAGGTCGGCCACTCCTTGGACAAGGTGGGCCGGGCCATGACTCAAATAAACTAATCTAATCCAACTCTAAGCAATTGAACCTAACACTAAGGCCTAGGGCTTAGTCGACCAAACCTTCATGGGCTCTCTTCGTGGGCTTGGATCATCATGTAGACAACTTTATTATCACCTTCCAAGCCTTCAATATCCCGATGGACTCCTTGTTGGTCTTGAACATTTCACACAAGAGCTTGAAGGGACTCCTTGAAGCGCTTGGCCCGTGCACGTGTGACTGGGCCCAATGGAACTCGAACTGGATCATTACTTGGGCTAAGGTCCGTGCACACATCAGTCCCCTCCACTTGAGAAGAATTTGTCCTCAAATCCGGATAGAAATGGATGATACTACAAGCGTTGGTAGTATGAAGCCCAAATCTAATGCCACCACATATTGGCACTCATACTATGATTCGGTGCTCATGTCTCTTGGTTAGTTTGAAAATGCTCACAACCAGCCAAGAAAAACTCATGGCTTTACTCCAATGGCTCCTCTTGTTTGTATAATTCCCCTTCTCTTGAAAGCAATTTGCCCACAAATTGGTGACAAGACGAGTTACATGCCTTTGACTCGATCTTGTTACGATTGCTACAGATGTCATCCAATGCAAAACCCAAGTGTTCTGTTGGAAAATAACCCTTGTCGAACCTTGAATCTCACAAACTATCTTCAATGTGTGCTCAACTTGATCGTTTGTGGTCACGAGGTAAGGGTTCTCAAAGTGGTGTGAAGTGTATCCCATGAAATCGAACTCCGGCCAGAACACACTTGCAAGGTCCCATGGCGGATTTGGTGATGTTGGAGCTTCTTGTGTACTAAGAGCAAGACGAAAATCACAATGGTCATTGAGGTAATTGTTCTTTAAACGAACCCTTGGTACACAACCATCCCCAAAATGTGGAGTGTTCCCTTCAAGATGAGCTCGAATCAACTCCCTTTTGGTATGGACTGATTTGAGTTGACATTGTTCCATGAATGGATACCAACGGGGTTTAACTCTTGGAGGCTTGCAAAGCCTATAATTGATTTTGGAATGGAACGCACTAAGAACAGCTCAACTTCCCTTTGCCTAAAGAAGAAACACTAAACAAAGCAAAGGTAAGTTCGTTAGGAAAATAATAGGCCTTCACCGGGTTGTTCAAGATCAGCCCACTTTCTCTCTTTTCTTCCTTTTTACCACCCATCTCATCAGATTTTTCCATCTCTTTTTCTAGTTCGACAGTTGACCCTTTCATCTAGTTGCTTTCAACTCCCTCGGGTTTTACCTCTTCAGGCACAATTCCCTCATCTTGCCTTTTCTCCGTTCTATAACGCTCAAGCTCATTTTCATGTATGCTAGATCAATACAAAGCTGGTCATAAGTAAGTGATACAAGTACAAAATGACGACTATTAAATAAGAAGGCATACTTATTAGTATGTCCGTTATATTTAACTTCTCGCCTCGACATCCATGCTTTGCCCAACAACACAGGTGTCACTTGAATTGGGACTACATCACACAACACCTCGTCCACATATATGCCGATTTGAATAGGTACAAGTGTGTGTTTAGTAACCCAAACAACACCACGAGTGCTCATCAACTTGTACAGTTGAAGATGATCAATGGTTGGAGGATTTAATTTCTCAACCATGATAGCACTTGCAAGGATGACTTCACAACTCCCATCAATGGGCAAGCTACAAATTTTATCTTTGACACCGCAACGAGTATAAAACCAACCAAGCAACTGAGATTTGACGAGGTCCAATTGCTCATCTACACCGCGTAATGCCACTTCTTTGACTCCCTTAGGATCAGGAAGACAATGTTGTGGTCTAGCTTTTATGCGTCTTGTATTCGCCATGACGTATGAGGGAACCTGCAAAAAGTTAGCAACGAAATCGAAGATGTTGGCTTTCACGCTCCCTTACGTGTATCCACTCGCACTCGTGTATATGGATGTCACTCTAATTGACTTACCAAATACTTTTACCTGTTGGGTTCTGTAGTTGAGAAAGGCCGCTCAAGTCCAATAATTGTCACCACTTTTGCCATAAGAGTAACCAAGAAGGTAAGACACAAATGTGGGTGCAAAAAGTGGGAATGGACGAATTTGGAAGGCCAATAGTGGCGGACAGAAATGGAAGTGCACCAATAGGATCATAAAAGATAGAAACCCTAGCTTCCTAAAATGTAGGAGTGGGTAGTGTTCCTAAAATGTAGGAGAGAATGTAGGAGAGTAGCCAAGTGAAAGCAAAGGAGTTATCCAAGTGCTTTACTTAGTTTCCTAAATGAATTTGGAAATTAAGTAAACAACTTGGATGAAGCAAGCAATACTCGAACAGATTTGAAACAAAGAAACCCTAGTGCAATTGAAACCCTAGCCGCAAGTAGAAACCCTAGCCGCCGCCCCACTTGTTTTCTTGTTGCGCAAGTGATGACTAACGACCAAGACAGATTTGGGAACACAACCTTTCGGCAAATTTTGGACAGAAATTATCGACAAACTAGACACAAACACAAAAGGGATAACACACCAACAGATTTTGTGTTAGGAAAAATAGTAACGTGAGCAGTGTCGGTGAACAGTAATGGCGAACAGTGTCATTTTCTTCTTCTTGTTTTTTTTAACAAGGCAGCGAACAAAACACAATAACCCTTCGACGCAACTACGAAAAACAAGGATATAAAGAATGATACCTTCACCTAAGCTCTGAAGCCAACTGATACGGTCCTCGATCAACTCGTTTCGAGACACGTAACACACTTGCCCAAGAATCTAGTGAGGTTGTCCAGCGCTTGGATTGTGGAACCTAAAACCAAAACGGACGACACGAATTGATTGAAGGTGGTAGAACGGCGACTCCAATTAGGTGAATACTCTAGTGGATAGGTCGGTAGAACAATCAAGGACAATACGCAAGATTGCTCAAGAACCCTTGCCAAGCAAGTTAAGGTTCGAATGCTCTCAATAAGTCGAAGAGAAACAAATCAGAATTTTATTATCAAAATTGTGCACCCGTTAATCATACAAAGTGAGCCTTTATATAGGCTAAGGGGCTAATCAAACCCTAAGAAACTAGACAAGGAAGGTCGGCCACTCCTTGGACAAGGTGGGCCGGGCCATGACTCAAATAAACTAATCTAATCCAACTCTAAGCAACTGAACCTAACACTAAGGCCTAGGGCTTAGTCGACCAAACCTTCATGGGCTCTCTTCGTGGGCTTGGATCATCATATAGACAACTTGATTATCACCTTCCAAGCCTTCAATATCCCGATGGACTCATTGTTGGTCTTGAACATTTCACACAAGAGCTTGAAGGGACTCCTTGAAGCGCTTGGCCCATGCACGTGTGACTGGGCCCAATGGAACTCGAACTGGATCATTACTTGGGCTAAGGTCCGTGCACACATCAGTCCCCTCCTCTTGAGAAGAATTTGTCCTCAAATCCGGATAGAAATGGATGATACTACAAGCGCTGGTAGTATGAAGTCCAAATCTAATGCCACCACATATTGGCCCTCATACTATGATTCGGTGCTCATGTCTCTTGGTTAGTTTGAAAATGCTCACAACCAGCCAAGAAAAACTCATGGCTTTACTCCAATGGCTCCTCTTGTTTGTATAATTCCCCTCCTCTTGAAAGCAATTTGCCCACAAATTGGTGACAAGACGAGTTACATGCCTTTGACTCGATCTTGTTACGATTGCTACAGATGTCATCCAATGCAAAACCCACGTGTTATGTTGGAAAATAACCCTTGTCGAACCTTGAATCTCACAAACTATCTTCAGTGTGTGCTCAACTTGATCGTTTGTGGTCACGAGGTAAGGGTCCTCAAAGTGGTGTGAAGTGTATCCCATGAAATCGAACTCCGGCTAGAACACACTTGCAAGGTCCCATGGCGGATTTGGTGATGTTGGAGCTTCATGTGTACTAAGAGCAAGACGAAAATCACAATGGTCATTGAGGTACTTGTTCTTTAAACGAACCCTTGGTACACAACCATCCCCAAAATGTGGAGTGTTCCCTTCAAGATGAGCTCGAATCAACTCCCTTTTGGTGTGGACTGATTTCAGTTGACATTGTTCCATGAATTGATACCAACGGGGTTTAACTCTTGGAGGCTTGCAAAGCCTATAATTGATTTTGGAATGGAACGCACTAAGAACAGCTCAACTTCCCTTTGCCTGATCTGTATAAAAGAAGAAACACTAAACAAAGCAAAGGTAAGTTCGTTAGGAAAATATTAGGCCTTCACCGGGTTGTTCAAGATCAGCCCACTTTCTCTCTTTTCTTCCTTTTTACCACCCATCTCATCAGATTTTTCCATCTCTTTTTCTAGTTCAACAGTTGACCCTTTCATATCGTTGCTTCAACTCCCTCGGGTTTTACCTCTTCAGGCACAATTCCCTCATCTAGCCTTTTCTCCATTCTATAGCGCTCAAGCTCATTTTCATGTATGCTAGATCAATACAAAGCTGGTCATAAGTAAGTGATACAAGTACAAAATGACGACTATTAA